>NW_024424786.1:9605070-9676317 GCF_017311325.1 Ursus maritimus
CAGGACCTGGTTATGTGCGGCGGGTCCCCGGACCCCGGAGTCTGCTCTCTGATCCCTGGAAACAACCCAGCGAGGATTTACTTGTCCGAACAGCTGCTGAAACTGTCATCAACTTGCAAAGCAACATCAAACAGCCAAAAAAGGTGCAGTTGGAATCCCTTGGGAAGATTTCACATTTAACTGTCTGGTAGGTCAGGACTGATTGAAATAGTCTGAGAATGGTGTGTGTTCTGCTATCACTGCCCAGGGCCTGGTTCTCCTAGGAGTGGAGATAAAAAGGGCTAGGACCTGGAGACGCTCCTGGAGGGGCTAAGAGTCACGATGGCTTAGCGGGTGACAGTGTGATACGAGGGGAGGCAGTTTTCAAGTGTACGTAGGGCTGGAATCGGATCCCAACTCGGCCGCTTCCTAGCTGAGCGGCATTTCGCCAGATATTTAACCTCTCTAAGCCTTGGTTCCCTTGGCATACAAGGATTAAAATAATACCTGCTGGTGGAATTTTTTGTAATATAAGTGTTCTCATATGCAAATATCCTGGCAAGGAGTAGATCATAATAGTCAACATTTAACCTCACTTCACCTCCAATCCCTCACCTGTCAAATGAAGACGGCAACAGTAATACTAATAAGAGCTAACATTTATTGAGCGCTTACTTGGCACCAGACACCGCTCTAAGCAATTTACAGAAGTGCCATCCTCCTCAATTGCTGTGGAGTCATGGCGAGGATTAAATAAGCTAACATGGGGGAAAGCACGCAGCCCTTGCGTTTTCAGTGCTCGGTAGCTGTTAGCCGTTATCGCGACGCGAACACCCACACTGTGTGCCGGACCCGGGCCGGGGAGTCGCAGGCATCACCTCATCCAGTTCTCACAAGTGCCACGGGAGCAAGGCCTCTCACTATGACCATGTTAAAGATGAGGGAAATAGGGGCCCCTGGGTGGCTCAGTCGTTAAGCGTCTGCCTTCAGCTCAGGGCGTGATCCCAGGGTCCTGGGATCGAGCCCCACATCGGGTTCCCTGCTGAGGGCCTGCTTCTTCCTCTCCCACTCCCTCTGCTTGTGTTCCCTCTCTCGCTGGCTGTCTCTCTCTCTGTCAAATAAATAAATAAAATCTTTTAAAAAATAAAATAAAATAAAATAAAGATGAGGGAAATAAGGTCCCAGGATTAAGATAACTGTCCCAAATTCCACAGCTGAGATATGCACAAAGAGACCATAATGCGGATCTGTTTGATCGCAAAGCTTCTGCTTTTCCGATGTTAGCACTGAGATGCTTTCTGGAGAGAAGGAGGCCGGCTGTGAGCCCGCGGTTGAAGGAGGTGTTTTAAGCAGGGCAGCTGGAAGTCAAGGAGACACAGCAAAGAGAGAGTGAGTGAGACCCAGACCAGATGGACAATTGTTTCATTCTGTCTGAATCAAGAGCACTGGTGAATTATTTTATCCAGTGGATGCACGGTCTGTGTCTTGGTGTTTAAGACAGAGGCATACACCCCAGTCTTGGGACACCTGGTGGATTTTCTGTCTTTGCAAACAATAAAGAACCCACCATGCACCCCCATACAGAAAGTATTTTCTTTTTTTTCCTTTTTTTTTTTTTAGATTTTATTTATTTATTTGTCAGAGACAGAGAGCACACGCAGGGGGAGGGGCAGAGGGAGAGGGAGAAGCAGGCTCCCTACAGAGCAGGGAGCCCGATGTGGGACTCGATCCCAGGACCCTGGGATCATGACCTGAGCTGAAGGCAGCCGCTCAACTGACTGAGCCACCCAGGTGTCCCCAGAAAGTATTTTCAGTTAAAAGGCCCCTCACCCTTCCTTGATAATATTCAGTGAGGTCCCATTAACTTCAAAATTGATATTTGTTGCCGAAGAACTTCAGAAACTTCAGATTTGGTTTTCCGCCAAGAAATAGATTCTCTGTTATTGAAGAGCCTTCCCAAAGGCAGATGCCACCTGGCCATGGAGCTGTTTACATTGCTTTATGCTTCTAACTAGAAACAGTAGGAAGTATATTGGAGTGTGGTTTGGGGACTCAGAGGACCTCAGCTGCATGGCACACAGCTGACGCACGTCACTAATAGGGCCCAGATGGACAGAGCAGTCACGGACAGCACCCGGGTATGGAATGGATATGAAAAAGGAACAGGAGAGGCAGGAGACAGGATGGAGAGGTTAAGAACACTTGCCAGTCTCAAATAGATGTGATATTCTGGGTCCCTGAGAATGGCCTGACAGTGGACGTTAAATCAGGTGAGAAGGGAGTCCCACCAGATCCTCAGGAAGCTTCCTGCTCCCTTTTCAAGTCCAGCCACACATACATACTTAAGACCGGAGCTGATCAGCCCAGCAGGTAAATTGAATATGTTCTGGGGACTTCTCAAGGAAGGCAAACGCGCCTCCTCGGTTTTGGTGACAAATACTTCGCAAAATGACGTCAGACTAGAACTCCTTGCACCAAATTCAGGTATGAACCCGAGGTTCGTCGGTCCCCGTCAGCCTGTCTGTGCGGACACGACAGACCAGGGACTGTGCTCCCCTTGAGTGTGAAACTGAAACCAGACATTTCAGGGAACTACCCTCACAGGATCGCAAACTAACTATAGGGTCCATTCTGTAAGCCACCTGGGCCCCGTTTAGTATCTTTTCAGTGACAGTGTTCACACACCTTCCTCAAGGCACCTGCAGTCAGCCGGAGAGAAGAGGAAACAACTCTGGGCCGTGCTTTGAGGCAGGGCTTAGTGGATGGGGAATCGAGGGACCTCAGTTCTCGTCCATGCGAAGATCATATGGGCAAAAAGGAAGAGGAGGCAAATCAGAAAGCTATTGAAAGAAACAAGCAAAGAAAACCCTCTATAAGCATACGAATGTTGTTATAAGTTTTCTCTCCATAAAAATTAGCCTGCAGTGGTCTTAGCACCGAGATGGGCGGGGTGGAGGGTGCAGAAATTCCTTATCTTAGGGACTATCCTTTTTGCATCCCACAGGCACTTTGAAACACCAAGTGGAAGGTGAAAATCAACGTACATGAAACAACCAATAGCATTCTGAAACAGGTTATAAGCAACCACAAAATGATGTGGTCAACGCTATAAGATAGGTAATTAGGGAAGAGAGTGATCAGAGGGAATCAGGGAACGGTCATCGCAACCACGTGGGGATGATTACACTTGAAGGGCGCGAGGGTTTGGGTGTATTATTAGTAGCTAACTTGATTACTTCATGTTCTAGGCAATTTTCTAAGAGCTTTACGTTTCCTAACTCATTTCATCCTCGAAACAACTCCGTCAGGTAAATATGGATATAATCTCAGAATAGACTTTCTGTCTATGATTTTCTTTTTTACTGTGGTCATTCAAAATGCAGATCATTCCATGCTACTGTCCTCTAATTGAGTGATCTCCTAAAGCCTTATTGGGGTATTGCTGGTTTGTCCCTAAGCTACGTGGCCCCGGTCTTTATATTTTTGATGAACATATTTCTCTTTGGAATGGGTATTTTTGTCTCCTTTTCCTATTGCTCGCCTAACTTCTTGCTTATTATATGGCATAATAGACACACTGAGGCACACAGAGATGGTCAATAAATCATTCATGATCACACAGCTGTTTATTGGTAGAGTGCTTTTTCCAGAAAGCATTAACATCTTTTCTAAGAACCGTGTACATGTATTAATATTTTTATCAAGCAACAAAATGTTGCTTTGTGGCCTGCTAAAGTCTTGCTGCGCGAATGGTAATATAAAAGCCATAGTTTTATTTATCAAATGCCAACCGTGTGCCATTTGACCTTCAAAACCCTTTATGAAATAGGCAGCAAATGAGGGGAAATACATCAGGTAGCGTGGCCGTGTGTGAAATGGCCCATGTTCTTCTTACTCTCCCAAATGCCTCGGTCACTTGTGTATTAATTGAAGATGACTTATGAAAGAATTACATTAAGGGACGATTAATCAGATAATCATGTCATTTTCTACTTCATTGTAAGCTCACAGATACATCAAGCCCCCGATTTTTAAATGTTGTTTATTTTACACGTGTGTACAGAAGAAACTAAGAGTTTACTCCCTGCTGGTGTATTCCAGGGATCATCACACAGCTCAACAAGAGAGAGAGCTAGGTGGTGGCCATCTGAGAAGTCACCTGAGTACATCACCATGCTTCTCTGCTGAGCGGTGGCCCCAAGGCTATGGGAACTTCTCATATTGCAGTGTGATGTCCAGTTGGGGCAGTCATGCGGGATCAGAAGCTCATGAGTCAAAATGGCAGGCATACCTTGAAGACCTATAGCAGCGTCTGTGAACAAGCTGGCTCAAACTCTGTGCAGCAGCTGAGGCCCGAGTGGTTTGCTCTGTCCTGTCCCCAGCTGCATTGAACTAAGGAAGCATGACTGTGCTTTGTAGGCCCTATATTTTTTTACGGGGTTCTGGGTTTTACCTTGCATAAAGAGAGAAATAACAAAGTGATTTTGACTAATTGAAGCTCTCCCTCCCACCCCCCGTGCAGTTGGCCACAGTGGTTAAAACCCAACTGGGGCAAGACTTGGAGCAGAACATTTAGCAAAGTCTAGATCTAGACACTAATGCTGGGATATTTTTCAAAGAAGTGTTTTATTAGCAAATATATTTGGGAAATTCTAAATGAGATATAATTAACCTGGTTTTATTAACTGCAGGACTTGTCAGAGCCTTTGCTATGTACATTGTTAGTGTTCTGAATTTATTTGGCCTTAAAACCTTTTTTTTTTTTCTCCCAGGCATCTTGTGGATTTGGTACTCTGTAGAATAGACTAACTGAAAACTCAAGGAGGAAAATAGCCTACTCTAGGAATTTCTAGAAAATCTCATTTATTCAGTATCATTGAATAATGAGCTGCTCAAAGGAGGGCATTTTTCAAGTTCTACAAGAAAAGGTTATTGAGCACACTACTTGTCCTTTTTATACTATTATTGAATTTTGTTGCAAAGAATGGGACTTTCTGTCTATGATTTTCTTTTTACTGTGGTCATTAAAAATGCAGATCATTCCACGCTACTGTCCTCTAATTGAGTGATCTCCTAAAGCCTTATTGGGGTATTGCTGGTTTGTCCCTAAGCTACATGGCCCCGGTCTTTATATTTTTGATGAACATATTTCTTTTTGGAATGGGTATTTTTGTCTCCTTTTCCTATTGCTCGCCTAACTTCTAGCTTTTTAATAATAACGTGGAAGATTGCGTTCCTTCACAGGGTAGTAGATGAAGACTTGGTAATGGGATGGCTCAGGCCACAGCAACTCGAAAGCAGTACCTAGATGCCAGGTGCTTACTTAGACTCTGGGGATGTAAAGAGGAATGATGCAGTGTTCCAGAGGCCCTGGAGGACAGTTCTGCATTGCGTGGACAGGCCCAGTGGGAGTTCTGAGAAAAGGAAACAAGCGGGGATAGGAGCTGTGAGGATGGCCTGGATGGGAGGGTCCAGCCATGCCTGGGCTTCCAGGCGGAGAGCAGTTGGGGAAAAGGCTGGTGTGTTTCCCTAAAAGGTGCTTTGCTGTGCAGTTATGGTTTCCTTTAAGTCCTCCCTGTCATTGCGAACTTGGCCTTTTTTGGAAAGATCGAGTAACAGTAGAGGCACTTTGATTTCCTCCTGCACAGGACCTTGAAGCCTGTAACATGCAAAATCTTCTTTATTACGTTTGAAATGACTTGGTTTGTCTTTGTCATTGTTGGTGTTGTGGTTACTTCCTTCCCGAACAGTTGACAGTCCCAACTAGGTGACAACAAAATGAGTGTGGTATTCCCAAAAAAGAGTTACCTGACATTACTGTCCGTGAACTCAATTCCATGTAGCTTAGGGCAGTAGTTCTAGAAGTACGATCAGCCAGCATCAGCATCACCTGGGATGTCCTTGGAAAGGAAAACACTCTACCCCACCCGAGACCTACCGGGTCAGCAGGTCTGGGGATTGGGCTGGTGATCTGTCTTTGAATGAGCCCCATTTAGGTGATTCTGGTGCCCACTTGTGTTTGAGAATCACGCTGCCTTGGAGGTTTTGTTGGAAGCCTTCGGACGGCTGCGTGAGTGCCCCGAAACTGACTGCAGGTTTGTGTATATGTGTGTTCCCTGCATCTTTTGGAGGAAGTGGAACCACAGTTTGCACTGGGGCCTCAGATCTGACCCCAACAATGTAAAAGCCACCTGGCTGAAATACTGGGATCCAGCCTTGGTGTTCCCAGTCACCACCCTGATTTACCTTCTTGATGTTTTTCACCTGGGCATCCGCAGTTTGATCCCTGGGGGTGTTCCCCTGCCTTTCTCCGTTTCTGAGCACTCTTTGGTATTGAATGACGTGTACGTACCAGCTTCCCACCTCTTGAAGCTCCGTGGAAGCAACTGTTTCATTACAGAGACTTCTCGCTTGAATGTCTTAGAGCCAAAGAGCATGTCTATGCAGCAGCTCAGGGATGGGCGTCTACAGCCTCTTTGAAATAAATATTGAATTGTTTGTGTTAGTCTGAGGTTACTCATGCTGCTGTGAAATATTTACCTCCAGGTTTCTGACCAGGGAATTTTAAATGATTGTACTCAAGCCAAACAAAGCACTGTCAACAAAAAAAAAATCACCATTCACTTGTTCGGCGAGCATCTGTTAAGAGGGTCTGGTCTGTGCTAGTCCACGTGCTAAGTCTTAGACACACAACGAGGCATATCCTTCCAGTCTGGAATGGGGAAAGAGGAGGGGGTAGGGTTTGGGGAAGGTTGAGCTGTGATTAGATATGTAAGTAAATGGAAATCAGATTCTAAGGAAAATATTACTAATTCCTTCTCGGGTCGGGGCACGTGGGGATGGCAATGTACATAGGAGTCTTTCACAGAAAATATGATTTTTTTTCCCACTGGGTCTATAGGATAATAAGGAATTTTTTTTTCTGGGAAAAGTAGATATTAAGGGGAATATTCCAGGCAGGAATAGCAGCATTCTGATTAGAGCAGAGTCATGAAAGAGATCTAAATGTGTCCAAGGGATGGTGAAATTTCCGGGCTGGATAAAGTACTTGCTATCATATGAGAGTGTTGTAGGTGGGGAACAACAAGAAAGGAGCCCTGCAAATAGAGGTGGAAACCAGATTATAAAGGGTCTTGTGTTCTGGGCTAAGGAGCTAGAAGTTGTGAATCTTACTTCCTAGTATCAATATCTCGATGTTGTTAAAATACTATTAATCTGTATAAATTGCTATGTAAATATATTATTTAGCTCTAAATACAGTAATATTTCTCACACACTTTTAAACCCTCTATCATACATAGTTCACTGCGATTTTCCACACCTGTGCTGTTTTGCTCCTCCTGTTTTTTCACGTAGAATGTCTCTTCTGAGAAACGTGAGGCCATCAGAATCAGCTGGCGATTGATCGTGACCTGTATCGGACAGCTACTGTGCGCTAACATCTTGTTCTGTAGTTCTCACGACAACCCTTCCAGTTGGGTGTGATTCTGCATTCTACAGAAGGAGAAAATGAAGAACAGAGAGGTCTGTTCTCTGCCACAATGAAGCAATTTCTCAGCCGAGAAGTTGTGAAATGACTTACTAAAGCAGTTAGTTGGGGACACATACACGTAAAATATGGTTTTAATTGCACAGAAGTTTAATTTTTTGCAAATTCCTACATATATGACCTTGTAGCAATTCCAGCTGCATCATTTTCCTGTGAAAAATCCTTGAGGTGAGAGAGTGGTATGATCAGGTTGTTCACGTGGCTTCTCTTTGGAGAGATGTAGGCAGAGAAAACAGTAAGATGCTTTTACAGGGGGCTTGAGCCGTTAGGGATACGCTCTTGCATGTAGAGGCCATGCTAGTGTTTGTTCAAATGTTTTAATGTGGTGGGGGTGGGGCACACAAAATCGTTTGTGCTGAGAGTCTGCAGTGTTTCTAGGCCAAGGCTGAGGCTTCATCAAGAGGAGGGCTCAGAGGAGCCTGACTGGAGTTTGCTCAAAGGGAGAATCTTTGTCAGTTGCCTCCTTTGCTTTTCCTTGGAAACCAATTTAGTTTTGGTCTTTATAGTTTTACCTCCCTTATGGTAAGAAACAGAAAAAAGAAAATACAAAATAAACAGAACTTGCCACCTGAAAGTCTAGAGCAGAGTGGGCTGTCCTTGCTTCATTTTCCCTTGACTCCACAAATGCCTTCTAGATCTTTCTAGAGAATAACTCTTTAAAAGAAGATAGCCCCACATCTACTTTTACTAATTCAGTTGACTAGCAGAAGAAATATGAAGAGAGGAAGAAGATCCAAGAGAACAGGTCGTCCAAGAGAAGACATCATGAGGTGGCGTTAAGATTTATTTATAGCTTACTAGTTCTCTCAGTAGATACTGCCCTTCTTGGTACAATTGTCCAAATTGTTATCCTTCGTCAATGTCCTAACTCTCCTTCTACTGAGAAAGAGTTTTGGGAAGAGCTTTGACAACTTCCTCGAAGTTAGGGACCAAAATAAGCAGAGTGGTTGAAGGAGACAATAAATAACAGGCAGCGTGGAAGGTCCCTGAGTTCTTAGGGGCTGTAATCGGACTGTCTTGTTTAGATTGAGACCTGGTTTTAGAATTGTACCATTGACAATGTTTTTTTGACCTTTGATTTCCATGTAAGTTGTAGGATGTTTGCAGTAGTAAGTGAAATTACTTTGTAACCTCTCTGTGAAGAAATTATTTCTCATCTGGCAACTTGTTTGAAAAAATGATTTGTCAACACAGAGTTAATTTTGCTTTTCGCCCCACCTGGATTCCCTACGTGTATTTGTCATCAGGACATAGAAAAACCATGTTTCTCTCCTCATTATTTTCTCTCTTTGGCACCTGCTTGTAAACTCTCATTAAGAGAGAGAAGACATGTTGCAATAAATATTGACTGTCCAAGAAAAACTGTTTAATTCTAAAAAATCTTTGTCATCCTGAAGCTGGGTTCTTCCATTCTCCTCTATCCTCTCCTCCAACTACAACCACGCATAGTCTAACACTGGAATTACAAACTCAGTCCCACAAAGGTGAAAAGTAATCCTACAAACTGGAAATGGACAAGATCTTAGAAAATATTTTATGCAGCTCCTGTACTTTAACAAAGAGAAAACAGAGATCTCCAAAGGACAAGGGTTCTTTTGTAAATCACAGCTCAACCAGATTCAAATTGAACACGTGTGCATGCAATTCATAGCAGGTAAGAGACACTGTAAAGGTGCTGTGAGACACACAAAGATAAATAAGACCAGAATATTCCTTCTGAATGAATAAGGAAATTAGAAAAGTACGTTCACAGCTCCGCATATGACGTAACATAAAGGAGATATAAAATTAAAGTGCAAGAAGGAAATTATTTTCGGTTGAGGGTGAAACTTTCTAACACAATAAAATGAATATAACAATAGAATGCATATGGCCCAGGGTTAGGCATTTAGCAGATTGTAAAAGCATAACTGTTCTACTCAGGGGTGCACATGCAGCTCTCCCATAACCCACCCTCTCACCTATAAGCAGGTATATAAAAACATACATCTGGGGTTGTTGGCATCAACACTATAGCCTCTCTGCAGTGAAATTCTCTTTGGATAGCAAGTATTTCAATATTTATAGATTTTTTATTTTCTTCACCGGTCAGAATTATATTGATTTTAAACAGATTTAATCACTAGTTAAAGGAGCGTGAGTTATTCATGGCAGAAAGTAAACCACCCTGGTTGATTTAGAAAGCTATTCTGCTTTTATTCTACTCTTGTTTTCTCACTTAGAAGGAATTGTATTCTCCATCTGCAGTAGAGCACCTAAATTTGTGACCACGGTAAGTCCATGGAGTGTCAAAAAGCTATATTCTTTTAATGTTAGTCACTTAATATTAACACCAGATTTACTGATTAGGGCTCAGAGAGAGCTTACAGTGTTAGCATTTCTGGGTTTGGCTGGCCAATGTACTGATCAAATCCATGAGAATTTGTGTGAAAATTCAGAATTCAAGTGGAAATCCTCAGTGAACAGATGAAGGTGGCAGCTTAAAAAGAGCTCAGGACTGGTGGTGTGGATTTGAGTATATCCTGAAAAGATGGGACAGGGGAATTCATGAGATGAGATGAACACTATGAGAGAAAAGATATAGAAGCAGTATGATCAAGAACAAAACAGCTAATCATTTTTGAGAGATTACTACCCGATAAGCATTGTGTATTACATGCTTACTGAAATTACCAGATTATCCCAGGAGTTATTATTTATCCTCATTTTTCAAATGTAGGACCAAGGTTCAGCGATGTGAAGTAAATTTACCAGAGTCATAAAACAATAGTTGTAGGGATGGGACTGGGGTGCAGGTGACTCATTTGTCCCCATTTGCCTAGAAGTTTCCTAGTTGTAGCACTGAAAGTCAGCTATCTCAGGGACTCCCTCAGTCCTAGGCAAACTGGGACAACTGGTCACAGTAACTGACACCCAGAGCTGCTGGATTCCAGAGGTAAGGCTTTTCGTTGGTATGTTACACGTCTTCCACTAGGTGAAAGAGAGCCAACGACCAGAGGCGGAACCTTGGGAAATGTTAGCAACTTCAAAAATTGGGGAAGTCCACAAGGTCCTTATTTGTAGGACCATGTCTGTATTCTTTGTCTGTTTTATCCCCAGTCCCTAGCACTATGTCTAGGACAGAGTAGATGTTCAATAAATATGTGTGTAGTTAGTAAATTGATGATCGGTTATTAGTGATTGGATGAACGAAGAGGTAAGAGGATGAATAGGGTAATATCATATCCCACAAGGGCCAAGAAGAGAACACTTAGAATGAAATGACAAATATTATAACAAATATTGTTATTGATTAAAGGGTAACGGTTTTGGGGCGCCTGGGTGGCACAGCGGTTAAGCATCTGCCTTCAGCTCAGGGCGTGATCCCGGCGTTCTGGGATCGAGTCCCACATCAGGCTCCTCCGCTAGGAGCCTGCTTCTTCCTCTCCCACTCCCCCTGCTTGTGTTCCCTCTCTCGCTGCCTGTCTCTATCTCTGTCAAATAAATAAATAAAATCTTAAAAAAAAAAAAAGGGTAACGGTTTTGTAAAACTACTGGTCATGAGAAACTTCAGGACTTAAGACGTTGAAGAGAAGGGTTGCTTGGAAGCTTACACACATTGAGGAGAGGATGGAGACGCAGAAATGTAGGTGCCTGCTAGTGGTACACACTGGGAAGCAAGAGCTGGCTCTAGGAATAGGGAAGGAAAGGATGAACCCAAACAAGCTGCTTTCTTTTTCTTTTCCTTGGCTTAAAGAGAGAGGCTACTCAAAGGAAAGGGGGAAGACTCATTGGAGAGTAACAAAATGACACACTGAGCAGTAAGAGAAACACCGTAGGAGAGGGTTTCTTCCTGACTCGAGAACGTTGGAAGCTGGGACACAGAAGAGTTGACACTGGAAGGACACTGGGACTTCTTCCTAAGAGATACATAATATCATCTCAAATAGACCAAGCTCCAGCTCACTTTTCTTTTAGTCTTTACCTTTTTGGTTGGAACACCTCATATTTCATTAAACTGAGATGAGTTTAAGCCCCTCATTATGCTCATGGATCTCTTCTGATGGGCCCTGTGTGTGTCAACCCCATCTTTAAAGGGAATGTGATATCCAAGTACAGTCTGACTAGCACACAGTAGAACATGGCTGTCACCTTTCTTGTTCTGGACCTGCAACTTTCTGTGCAGGTTACAGTTTCATTAGCCTTGTGTTTTGCAAGCCACTTCAGACCTCAGATTTATCTTCTTGTTTCTTTCACTTATTTTGCTGATGTGCAGTGTGTATGTTTTTCCCTGTAATTTTCTCTCTGCCACCGTAAAAGAAGCAATATTGCTTTAGCTATGAGAGAGGTATCTGCATCCTATCTTGTCTATCATTAATAAACCCCCAAGCTCTGTTCCCCTTTCCAAGCTCCTAATGCCTGGTAATGATTTCCAAGTCAGAACACACACAGCTGGATATTCAAACCCCAGGTTAAATTTTGTTTTCTGACACATCACCTGTTTTGAGTTTGGAAGTAAGACTAGATGTGTTATGAAAGTTATTCAAGAAAGTGGAATATGGGGTAATGAAAAATTCACTCCTTTAACCAAACTGCTACCAAACCCCTGACAAAAATGCTTCCCTTGATCTCTGAAATCAACCTGCAGAACTTTTAGCTCCTGAGGCAGGTACCATTACAGTTGTTATGCTATTAAAATTTCTGTAGAGCCATTTTTCTTGAAGGGTAGGAAAATTGTTTGGGGCTAGGTTGGGATTGGTTTGATTGCTGCTGATATAAACATTTCTGAATTGTGTTTTCTTACATGCCCAAATAACCTAAGAACCTCAAATTAAAGAACAAAACAGATTGACTAGGCACAACCAGACTTTTTTTTTTTTTAAAGCAAAATTGAGGACAATAATAACAGCTTTCAGAAATTGTGAAAATGTCAATGCAAGAAAATTAGTTCTAATGTAAGCTTAGCCATAGAATTTTATTGAGGAAATTCTCATCTGAGCATGGAGCATTTAAATAATGAATTTACAAGGAGAAACACAAGGAAATCACAGAAAGCCATTACTTACAATAAGAAAAAACAAGTACACTTTAATGATTATAGATTTGAGTGTGGAATATTTTGCCTGATTTTTGTTTCATTGCCTCTTTGTCATTGGAGGCCTGTCAGATGATTTGGGTAAGTATCATGGGTGAATGTCTTTGTGTTTGCTCAGCAGAGAACAACAGTTGCAATATGTAAATAGGGTGTCTCTTCCCTTTGGATGCCTTGGGATATGTATAATAGATTAAGTTGGCTTTGTGCAGAGCAAACAGGTCTGTATTACCAAGAATATGAATGATGTCGGTTTCCATAATTGCTAACATCTGGCTTTCCATAAATCTGTTAAATTGCATGGAAGCAGAATTAGATTTCTGTGTCATAAGTAAAGCAATTACATGGAACTCTGTAGGCAATATGGCCTATATTCAACTGTGAAATCCTTTCATTTTGGAGCAGCAAAAGCAAATCCAGGCTTAGTCCCCTGTTTTTATTGCACACACTAGGTGTGTTCATCGTTATGCTCAGGTTTCTTAATTGATGAGAGGAAAACACTGCCCCTACGCTTGCAACTCTGTAAATGCAAAAATAACGTTAAAAATCAGGTTATAGTTGGCCATTAATTGCCAATTTCGAGATGATTTTAGAGAAGACCACAAGTTAAAGATTCTTTTGTAGCTACTGGTTGAAATCTTGAAATGACTCTTCCAAACAATTTCTGAAGTGCTTTGTGAATGGGCCTTCCTCTGTCCTTGTGCTCAAACATTTGACAGAAAACTAGAGTGGGGAGGGAAGAAGGAAGGTTGCCTTCCTATTTCAGTGTGGTTACTATTTTGCTGTATTTGTTGTATTTTGAATCAGACTTATGGGCTTTCCCAGATGAAAACTCAACAATAAAATGTGTTCCCTGAAAGGGAAGGTTGCAGTTATGTCTTATGCTTACTGAACACCCATGAGAGCAAATTTTTGTAAAATAGGCTTTATAATAGTAATGGTTTATAAACTTCCTAAATTTAAGTAAGTTAAATGAATACATTATACAACCACAGTGCATTCTGGTGTACTTGGCACTGAGAAGAGAAAAAGGAAAAAAGATTTAGTCCTTGCCCTCAATGAGCTCACTATCTATCTATGGAGATGGGTTTATTAAATATGTAACTCCTAAGAGATAAATGCAAGGATAGCATTGTGGATAAAGTAGAGTCAATAGTGACTGTTTTGCAGAATGAGGAATGGTGATGCTTGATCCTGATTTCGAAGACTGCACAAGAATGAAGATAGCATAGGAAGGGAAGTGCTTACATTATCAGTTAATTTGTATGCCAACTCATTCCTCACAGGCTAAGAAAAAGTGGAGTAGGGATGGGGAGAGCACTGCCATAATAAGAAAAGGCATATATCCAAGACACAGACAGAGGAAACAGCATGGACTGTTTGTAGATAACCCATTGCTTTTGAACAAAAAGGGGATGAGACAAAAGCTAACAATTGAACTGTTAGATCAAGGCTTATAGGATATGCCAGGAGTTTAAATCTTCTTTTTAGACATCAGAGAACCACTGAGTGGTGGTAAGCAGAGGAGTGACATGGACAAATTTGCTTTTTAGAATGCCACTCCCCTGTGAAAGGTATTTAGAGCAGTGATTCTCATCTGGCTGAAGAGAGCCCAGATGTCTGGATCCTACTTTACACCAATTAAATCAGTCTCTAGTGGTGGTGAGCCTGGGCACCAGTACTTTGTAAAGGCTCCTCAAATGTTTCTCTTGAGCCCACAGTCCAAAATCACGTAATTAGAGTGAGAAGTGGTTCGAGTCAGGGAGACCAAGAAGAGGCTAATGCAATAGGGACAAGAGTGAAGAGGCGAGCTAACACAGAGGGCAGAGAAATCTGAATTTTATTTTTTATGATTACATGTTTATAGATCAGTTTATCTATCAATTTACTCTCTATCTGTATCTCCTAGACATCCAAGCTAGATTGTAAATGTGATGAGAGAAGTGTAAGACCTAATATTTTAATTGTCATTTCCAGCAAAAACCGAAGAGTGAGAATAATGCAAACGTATCCCGTTAGTATTATTCCAAGGTAGGATATGCACCAACGTTGTCACTGCGATGGGAGTTCAAGGAGGTGAATGATTACTGTGAATTGGCATAATATTGGGAGATGTTAATTGAGGACGTAGGGCTTGAACTTTGTCTTCAATATCCACGTTCTTTAAGTCAGGAAACAAATATTTGAGTTCTTACGTTATCTACGGTTTTATTTTGAAAAGACCATAAATTGGGGCGCCTGGGTAGCTCAGTCGGTTAAGCCTCTGACTCTTGGTTTTGGCTCAGGTCGTGATCTCAGAGTTGTGATATTGAGCCCAGCTCTGGGCTCCATGCTGAGTGTGTGGAGCCTGCTTAAGATTCTCCCTGTCCCTCTACTTTTGCCCCTTACCCCTCCCCACTCGTATGCACGCTCTCCCTCTCTCTCAAAAAATAAAATAAAATAAAATAAAATAAATGAAAATAAAATAAAATAAATGAAAATAAAATAAAATAAATGAAAATAAAAATAAAAGACCATAAATTAGTTGGGTATGGTTTTAAACAGGTGGTAGGTGTCAGAGAAGCTAAATAATGTGACCAAAGGCATAGAGTCATGTGTGAAATGCCTTGTATGTAGTAAGCACTCAGTGTAAATAGAAAAGCATGGTTTCAAATAGGGGGTCACCTGATTCCACATTCAATGCTGCTTTTAATTGGGAAGAGTTAAAGGAAGAAGACCAGGGAGATGAGAAAGCTTTCTAGGTAGGAGCACCTTATGGTTCAAATGTGTTAAGAACAGCATGGGCACAATGAGGCACAATGAAGACATAGCTGAGGTCAGATTGTCGTTGACTTGGGATCTAGGTATTGTAAGTTGGGTTCATTTCCACAGTTTCAAAGGAGGAATCATTTTTCATTAATTAAATGTCTTTACTGAGGCTGCATTTGATGGGACAAAGACAAAAAAATAAATCTTGGAATAAATTAACTTCTAAAAATATTGTATGAACTCCATAACATTTTCTACTTTGTCCCTCTGCTGTGAAGCCAAGCTTTATACCAGTAACAGTGCATGCAGTCGGCAAGGAAAGATAGATCATTTCTTTCTCATTATTTTTAAGTCACAGTAGTTTCAAAATTCTAGCAAATTTTAAGTCCTTATGTTCTCAGAATTTTGACTAAAGAGAATCCATAAAAGATCTTATCCTTGAAAATGAATTGCAATACCTAGATGGTAAATAGTTGAAAGTAGATAAAACCGCACAACATTCTAGTATTCTGAAGGGTGACTTTAGACCTTGAGTTGGCACAGAGAAGAACTGTCGTGTACGGGTTAGAAGGCCCAGGATACATTCCTTGCTATAACGTGGTACTAAATGTGTGACCACTTATTCATCTCTGTTCCTTAGTTTCCACTTTTGTAAATAAAAATAACTATTTCCGTCTTGCAATCATATAGCATAACTCATGGAAAAGCTTTGAAAAACTTTGAAACAATATATAAGTACAGTGTACTACCAGTAAAATTGATAGGCCTTTTAAGCACCTTATTGCTTTGATTACTTTAAGAGAAAATGCCACTTACCATTATTTTTTAATTTAGCCCATAACCCTTAACCAAATCCCTATAACCTTGTACATATTTAACTCAAAATTTAGGATGTAGAGTAAATTAATTTATACTGTTCTTAATCTAACTTACTATAGAGGTTAAACCTCCCAATCAGGGGGCCCTTGGGTGATGCAGTCGATTGAGCCACTGACTCTTGGTTTCAGCTGGGGTCGTGATCTTGGGGTCATGGGATCGAGCCCTGCATCAGGCTCCACGCTCAGCGGGGAGTCTGCTTGGGATTCTTTCCCACCTCTCCCTTTGCCCCTCTCCCCCAAATAAATAAATCTTTAAAAAAAAACCAAAACCTCCAATCAGAAGCCTACCAATAGTTGTCCCTGTGTACCTCTGTGTTCCCCCTTATCACCATTGTAAGGACAGTGTTTTATATGTCATCATCAACATTTATAATACCCAGTGTGCAAAGAAAACTTGTGTGTACAAGACTTGGTAAAAACATGTTGGGCTCAGTGTTATCATCTGAAGGATATCTGAAGGACATGGCAGTAGATTAATCAGCGGAATAGAAGACTCTGACAGACGAATGACCAGGATCTTTAAATAGTGTCATAAATAAGAAAAATCAAGTAGACTTTTCTTGAGTGGTCTCAGAGCTACAACCAATAAGTAGAAGTAACTGGAAAATATATTTCACTTCAATTTAAGGAAGACATTTCTAAAAGAGTGGTTCAGTGATGGAATTGGCTGCCTTTTGAGGTAATAGATGGCCCACTGGGAAAAGACTCAAACCAGGACTGGACAGCTCTGTGTTTGGGATGTTGTTAAGGTCACTCAAGCTTTGAATGTCAGGGAAGGCTGGCTGGATTTATGCTTTCCTTCCGTATTTAGCTGTCATTCAAAAACAGCAAAATATATGTGTGTCTTCCATCAGCATCCACGCCATGCCTACTACAGCTCTCAGATGGGGTTTTTTGTGGGAACAAAAATGCTTTTGGTCCTTAGGATGAAGAGGATTTGATTAGGCAAGGCACCTACCAAGAATTATTCCCTCTTCTTCCACCCTTGGCCCCAGGATCTGGGGACAGTCTAATTGGTTCAGGGTTGTCCTAATTGCCCACTTGTTCTTACTCAGTGGCTAATCTATTCACATCTTTACTAAAAGACCCAGATCTCCATAGGGTGTATCCCCACTGTTAATGAATTAGCACTGTTTATGTCCTCTGGATGGTATAGTTCTTGAGACTATCCTGAAACCAGTTTAGAGCTGCTACTGGATAAATTAGTAATTGGAGCCCACCAGCTGCAGGTTTGAGTATCAGACCCGCCACCAATTAGCTGTATGACGGTAGGCATGTTATTTCCCTTCTGTGAGCCCCAGACTCATTATTTGCAGAATAGAAAAAAAGATGCTCCTACGCAGAGCTGCTTTGCAGAGTAAATGAGATGATGCATGTGAGCAGCTGGGCACAGTACCTGGCACAAGGTACACGCTCAGCAATGTTAATGCTATCGTAAAGGACTACTGTTTTCTAATCACAGTCTTGGCTAGATTCTAAAGCTCTGTGCCTTCTTCATTGCAGATATTGATGAATGTGCCTTAAGAACTCATACCTGTTGGAATGATTCTGCCTGCATCAACCTGGCAGGGGGCTTTGACTGCCTCTGTCCTTCTGGGCCCTCCTGCTCTGGTGACTGCCCCCACGAAGGAGGACTGAAGCGCAATGGACAGGTGTGGACCTTGAAAGAAGACAGGTGTTCTGTCTGTTCCTGCAAGGTGAGGCTAATAGAGTGCCGCAGGAATTGTAACTGGTCTTTTCCTTCCTTCACTCTTCTCTTCCACCCCACCTCTTTCCCCCAGGTGTTGATTTGTGGGTCTCCTGTCGTTTTTGAAAACACTTCTTCTGTTCTCATCAGTGCTACAGCTAATGATGGTGCTGAGTGGCAGGCAGACCTGTGTTGCATGGATCATGCTATTAGTGAGAAGTGAGGTGTGTAGTTGAGAAGAGACTGCAGAGCACAGGGGGAGTGGGGCAGAGAGGCCAATGTGAGTCCTCCCACCGAAAGCCTGCAGTGCCTTTCAGGCTGGTTGGGTGAGAGCTTTAATGAGCCCTCATCCCACACTTACACAAACTTGCTGATTGCACATACTCTTTGCCTGAAATGATCACCTGCATGAACTCACTCATTTTTGCAGTGGCATCATCCGGAAGAGCAAGGCTCACAGGCTTGCTTCCAGTGATCAGAAACAGGCAGGCCTCTATTCTGAGCAAATGGTAATAATAGTATGAGGCCTTCTGGTAACTGATGTCTTCTTTTCATTTTCATTGCTGGGCTGGCTATTCCTTACATTAAGTTGTTTGGAAAAGTGAGTTTAATGTTTATGAAAGTAAAATTCTGCCATCACCTGGTTTTGCTTTATGCTTTGCAAAATGGGCCTATTAAAATGTTTGATTTCCTTGTGCTTTATTTCTTCTTTTGTTGATCCTGCCTATTCATTTTCCTTTGATATTACTTTACTGTAGCTCTTGCGTTGTAGTTTTTTTAATGTCTGTTGGGATGGGACTTTTTAATCTTGTGCTTTATGGGCATGGGAACCACAAGAAATTACTTGTTTAGTAGCCTCTTAGGGAGCTGGTGTCCTGATAAATTCAGAGTTCTCTCTCGAAACAGAGTTGAAAAGTCATTCAGTTCATTCACCTGCCTTCAAGTCTGCCACACCTGCCAAAGACCTGAGGGCACCTATTTAGGAAAGCTAAGCCAAGTGTTTAGATCATCACCCCGGGAGGCTCATTTTTTATCTTATACATTCGTCTGGTTCCACACATCCAAACATAGGTCCAGTGACCCCATTTACTGAGTACCTCCTATGTTCCAAGCACCCTGTAATTTAAAAGTAGCATCACACTTAATTCATATAACACAACTTCAAAAGATTAAGTCTTAAGCTCTAGGGCAAATAATGTGCCCTAAATATCACAAGATATAAATATCTAAGCAGGGAGTTGAATTCTACTGGCTTGCCCCAAATTTCATAGTTTTCTTATGTAGCCACATGTCCTATAACACTCTACAGAGGGATCCCTGTTGATATATTTAAAACCAATTAAGCGGTCAATCCAAGTTGACTGAGCTCAAACTCTAAACTTTGTACTGTATTAATGATCATGTGGGGCACTGACTCAAAAGGCAAAGTGTTTAGAGAAGGAAAAGCTTGTTGTGGTTTAGAATAGTTGAGAAAGTTTTGTGGAAGAGGTTGGCAATGAGGTCTCCATTCAGCCAGCAAAACAATAATGAATTCCTTTGTTAGTTCTTCTCTAGAAAATACTGTTTTCCCCAAACTTACGAGGATGATCACAACCTGACCCCAAATCCTTTTTAGGCTTTGTAGGTCTCCAGTCCCTGGAACAAGAAAGAGATTTCAGTTGAGTCTTTTTTTTCTTTTTTTAAGATTTTATTTATTTATTTGACAGAGAGAGAGACAGCCAGCGAGAGAGGGAACACAAGCAAGGGGAGTGGGAGAGGAAGAAGCAGGCCTCCAGTGGAGGAGCCTGATGTGGGGCTCGATCCCAGAACGCCGGGATCACGCCCTGAGCCGAAGGCAGACGTTTAACCACTGTGCCACCCAGGCGCCCCTCAGTTGAGTCTTGACTAGTATTGAAACCAAAATTTCTTTTTCAGTTTTTGTTTTATTTAAGCCCATGGGAGGGAACTTACCAATCACTAAAACTTCCCAAAATTCATTAATTAATCATGCTAATAATCTAAGCAGTGTAAGTTCATATATTCTGCTTTGACTACTAAAATCTCTCCAAAGTCATGAGAATTTGAAATTGCCACAAGAGATGAACAATCCTTGTAACCTATACTTTTAATATAACTCACCTCCACTACCACCCCACCCCTTAATGAATAAAGTACAGGAAGATTTCTTTACATAAATCTTTTGTTGGTTAATTTTCCAATTGCATCTATTACTCATTAATAGCATAGCTTCAAGAGCTTGTGGAGGGAGAAGAGGGCCTGGATTTAGGAGCTAAATTAAAAACCCTAAATCAAATTCTGTAGGCCATTTCCAAAAGCTGAACTTATATGTGACCCTGCTTTTTTCTTTCCATTATTTGCATCTGAAAGTGCCTTATTCCAATTTCATAAGAAATAGCTTCAGTACTTAAGCATCCAAAGGGACTACAATAACATCAACTTGGAGACTAAGAAGTAAAATAAAGTTTGGGATGTAAGTCCTGGCTCTTTAACCATACTCTTGTCTCAAATTCAGATAAAACCAAATCACATAATAGCAGAATTACACAAGCCAACAAAGGGTCAAGGCTTACTGTTAAAAGAAGCAGAGACAAGCAGTCTACAGATTCAATGCGATCCCTATCAAAATACCAATAGTAGTTTTTCATAAAACTAGAATAAATAAGCCTAAAATTTGGATGGAACCACAAAGGAATCTTGAGAAGGAACAAGGCTGGAGGTATCACAGTCCCAGATTTCAGATACATCATAAAGCTATATTGACCCAAACAGTATGATACTGGCACAAAAATAGACATAGGTCAGTGGAACAGAATAGAGAGCCCAGAAATTAATCTACACATAAGTGGTCAGTGAATCTACAACAAAAGAAGCAAGAATATATAATGGTGAAAAGACAGTCTATTTGATAAATGGTGTTGAGAAAATTGGACAGCTACATGCAAAAGAATAAAACTGGATCACTTTCTTACACATATACAAAAAATAAACTCAAAATGGATTAAAGAACTAAATATGAGGCCTGAAGCCATAAAACTCTTAAAAGAAAACATAGGCAGTAATTTCTTTGCCATCAGCCTTAATAACATCTTTCAAGACATGTCTTCTAAGGCTAAGGGAAACTAAAGTAAAAATAAACCATTGGGACTGTAACCAAATAAAATTCTTTGGCACAGCAAAGGAAACCAGCAATAAAATGAAAAGGCAACCTACAAAATGGAAGAAGATAGTTGCAAATAATATATCTGATAAATGGCTAACATCCAAAATATATAAAGAACTGAGACTAAACACCAAAAATAATCTGATTAAAAATGGCCAGAGACCTGAATAGACATTTTTCCAAATAAGACATACAGATGGCCAACAGGTGCATGAAAATATGCTCAGCATTAGTCATCAGGGAAATGCAAAACCACAATGAGATACCACCTCATACTAGTCAGAATGGCCAGTATCAAAAAGATAAGAAATAACAAATGTTGGCAAGGATGTGAAGGAAAAGGGACCCTTATATATTATTGATGGGAATGTAAATTGGTGCAATCACTGTGGAAAAGAGTGGGGAGGTTCCTCAGAAGTTAAAAATAGAAATGCCATATAATCCAGTAATTCTACTACTGGGTATTTACCCAAAGAAAATGAAAACAGTAATTCAGAAAGATATACACATTCCTGTGCTTATTGATACATTATTTATGAACACCAAGATATAGAAGCAACCCAAGTTCCATCAAGAGATGAATGGGTAAAGAAGATGTGGTATACATATGCACATATAGAATGATGGAATGTTACTCAGCCATAAAAAAGAGTGAAATCTTGCCATTTACAACACATGGATGAACCTAGAGAGTATTATGCTAAGTCAGAGAAAGATAAATACCCTATGATTTAACTTATATGGGATCTAAAAAACAAATGAACAAACAAAAAAGCATAACTACAGGGAACAAACTGTTGGTTGCTGGAGGAGAGGGGGTTGGGTAGATGCGTGAAGTAGATGTGGGAGATTCAGAGGTGTAAACTTCCAGTTACAAAATAAATACGATGGAGATGAAGAGTACAGCAAAGGGAATATAGTCAATAATAATTTATGGTGACAGGTGGTGACTATACTTATTGTGGTATTGTGTAGTGGTATTGTGATATTTTCTATATTGAGTAATGTATAGAATTGTCAAATCAATATGTTGGACATGTGAGACTAATATAATATTGTATGTCGACTGTATTTCAATTAGAAATTTAAAAAAACAATGCTTAGGTTATCAGGCGAAAAGGGTGATGGCAGGGTGATTGCATCATGAAATTCTGTGAGGTTCATGTAGAACCACCTTCACTTGATGAAAAAAAAAACACGTGGGATTTAGGTATAAATATTACAAAAATGGGGGTGAGGAGTACAGATTAAGAATGCCCACTTGAACAAAATTAGATCACACAATTGAAGAAACATTTAGATAAAACTTCTCTAGACCCTCAAATTAAAGCAAGAGCTCAAACAAAATAGGCAAAAAAGGAAGATCATTAAACAAGAGAAAGAGAAGGAGAGTGTGGCTCTTAGAGAATGAATTGAAGGGGAAAGCTATGCAATGTGAAGACTACCTCAGAAGCTTCTTGGAATCAAACCTGTACTGATGCCATGGAGATGAGAGCAAAACCCATCAATTTTGAGGGGGAAAGGTGGAGAAGAAACATGATTACATGATGGATATGGAATCTGACAGTAATAATGTAGCACACAGTGGGTTTTCCTGAAGAGAACACAACAAATGTAACAAAACCAATTTTATAGATAAAAGAGAAGGATGACTGTGATTTGTACACTGAAAGGATTCTCTTACTATAACAAGACCAATCACTGTAAAGCCATCAGGACCAGTCCTAGTTCCATAAGCATCATCAGGGCAAGATAAGGTCAGCATATCATGGGAAATTTCAGATTGGCTTCAGACTTTCCTCCAAAGCTCAAGATGCCATTGTCCAAAAGACAATGGAACAATTATTTGCAGGCTACGGTGGGGGAAAGCCTTTGAGATAGGAACTCACAAATACTTCTTAATATTATATGCTATAGTTGGTAGAATACATAGTAAAAGAAGAATCAATTTATGACTATGAAGAAAAAAAGAAAAACCATACAAGCAAGAAGTCAGAAGCCACTCGGTCTCATACACAGGGTTGTCATATCATAAAGAGGTTAATAACTGTGATGTTTCAAGATTATCCTTCAGATGGAGACTATAAATGAAGCCTGTACTGGCATGCTAAAGGTGACATTAGTGCATTTATTCCTAGATTTTTTTTTTTTGCCATAAATTAAAATCCTTTTATCTTCATATTTTGACCCAGGGCTTATATTATCCAAGGGCAATAAGCCTCTTTAGATAGTATTCAAAATAAATACTCTGCTGGAGCACCTGGGTGGCTCAGTCATTAGGCGTCTGCCTTCGGCTCAGGGCGTGATTCCAGGGTTCCAGGATCGAGCCCCGCATCAGGCTCCCTGCTTTGCTGGGAGCCTGCTTCTTCCTCTCCCACTTCCCCTGCTTGTGTTCCCTCTCTCACTGGCTGTCTCTCTCTCTGTCAAATAAATAAATAAAATCTTTAATAAATTAATAAATAAATACTCTGCTATATGACTCCTATATTATACTTGGAATATAGAGTATTCTCTCCCTCCTTTAGACTTAGGAGAAAGTTGAATTTAAAAGTTGACAAAGCCAGAAATCAACCTTTCTCATCTTAGACTCTTATTCCTGGGTTCTGTTCCCTTCCCTTGAACTCCTTGGAATTTTGAACTTCCAGGCATTCTACCAGGAACGAGAAGACCTGGATTCTATTCCTGGCATTCCTAGTAAGTGGCTTTGTGACCTTGAGCAGGCGACTTACCATCAGAGCCTTTTTCCTCAGCTATACAAAGAGAAGATTGGCTAGTTTATTTCAGAAGTTCTTTCCGGTTCTAAAATTCTGTAAGTCTGGAAACACCTGCTAGTGACATTTATGCTCTCAGTATTCCTCTTTCACCCTTTCCAAAATGTTTTAGTTTGGGGCTTAATATCATTATTCATGTAGACCTTTCAGAGCCTTTCCAGGATTCTCTCTTTTCTTTCTTGCCAGCAGCTGGTATTTCTACATTTACTTTACAGTAAGTATTATGTATACATTTCTTTGAATATTATACATTTAAATGAGATTAGTATGTCCTCACATACAAATTATTCTTTCAAATTCTCTAAAATACAAAGAGTGATAATTTGGTTCAATTTCATATTTGAAGGTTTAAATATTTAAACAGTTTAAAAATAACCTGGATTACACAACAAATTGCACTTTTCCACAAGGTTTTCAGCCCTTCTAACACCTGTTAAAAATGTCAGGCTTCAAGGTGTCTGAATATCACTATAGGGCTGAGTACACCAGCATTAGTCTTTTGAATCCATTTGTTTAATGTATATAACCCTAGGAATTTTTCTTAAAGTTTTCTTGAAACAGAAGTTTTACATGAAAAGGTTGAACACCTATGCTGAGGTGTTCTATCATCTAATTGTGTTATTTTATCCCTTTTAGATATGAAATACAGCATACAATTTTAACTTTATATAAATTATTCAACAGAAAGGGTTGATTAGTAGAAAAAATGGTAGAGTTAGAGTGGAATTCTTGTAAAAGTTTTTCCCTAGTTTTTAGTTCTATATATAATTTCAGGGCAGCCTTACCATGACAAGAAGTGATGAAACACCTGTGATAAATAATTAGGACATCCATGAAAAAGGACATTTAAATAGGTACTATTGAGTGATAGTACATAGTATAGCCCAACGTAATTTCTCCTGTACCTTAGCCACATGTTATCTAAAGAAAAGTCTTAATTTGATTTATAAAGGACACATGGAAACGAAGAGACCCGGTGTGGAAGAGAGGGTAGGGGAAACAATGTCATTGATAATTCTGTATAGATAATTTTGGGCAATTCCTTCCTCCACCCCAGGATCTTCCTCCTGTCATAAGAGTGGAGGTAGAAATGAGCTAACATTTCTCATGTTGTCTGTCACTCTAAGTATCCCCTCATACTTTGACAACAGCCTCAGGAAGAAAATATAATTATCCCTTTACAGAAGAAACAGAAACTCAAGTTTCACACGAGTCAGTGGTGGCAGTAGAAGTGAAACCAAGATATCCATGACAGAATTCCCAGGTCTCCATCTGGAGAGACGGGTTCCCAGCCCTACTGTCCTGCCTGGGTGTGGTTCTGTGAACTCTGCAAGGTATCTTACATATCGGAGCCAGGGTTTTATCAGTAAGATGGGGTTAATTTCTACGGACACATGTGCTGTGAGAGTGAACTAAGATAAAGATATATTTGAAGTACTCAGCTCAGAGCCTTGCAGAGAGCTGTCTCTCCATGAGTAATCACTTACCAAAAAAGAGTTGAAGTTATTTTAAAGCCCCCCCCCCCGCCGCCAACCCTGGGTTTAAGAGTCAATACACCAGGTTAGCTACTAGTGTTAATAAAAAAGAGGTCTTGAAATATGTCCACAACTTAAGGGAGTTCAACAATAAAGCCAGGCCAACACAAATGGATTTGGGCTTTTGTTGAGATGCCATATGCTTCCTGGACAGTGACAGTGATTTTATATACCTTTAGACCACTTAGTTGATTAGGCACAGAAAGATTGCCAAATTGCTTGGAACCCATGTTCTTCTAGCATTATCCAGACTACAGATACTCAGAGTGAAAAACGATTCTCTCTCTGGGCTTGACCCCTAAATCTTCGTTACAGCCCAGTGCTTTTCACAGATACCCATCTGTGGTTCTTCCATTTATAAATTTGTCGAGGGCTTTTGGAAGACATCTTTATTTTCTACCTGTGCTACATGGGAAGAGAGAGAGGTCTCAGGTTTATTGGCTTCTAGAAAACTGCAGCATTTTAGTATGACTCTAAGTAGTGGTCATATTTATATTGTTGATTATGGAAATGAGCAGGAAAATGGATACACATGTCATGCCCTGGTCGAGTCATGAACTTCTGTTATAGGTACATAGAAAGGGGAAGTATACCCTGTCCTAGGAAGATACAGAAAGAAATAAGACATCACAGAGGAGGTGAAGTTTGAGAACTTCAAGGATGAGAAATTTAGCCAATGAGAGATGTGTGGAAAATGAATCCCAGACAGAGGGAAGAGGGAGAACAGGGAGGCAAAAACATTGCATGTGTTCTGATAAGGAAAACCTGAAGTAAATGATGAGCTTAGAATATCAGAAAAAGGGGCGCCTGGGTAGCGCAGTCGTTAAGTGTCTGGCTTCGGCTCAGGGCGTGGTCCCGGGCGTTCCAGGATCGAGCCCCACATCAGGCTCCTCCGCTGGGAGTCTGCTTCTTCCTCTCCCACTCCCCCTGCTTGTGTTCCCTCTCTCGCTGGCTGTCTCTCTCTGTCAGATAAATAAATAAAATCTTTAAAAAAAAAAAAAAGAATATCTGAAAAAAAGGAAGAGTATGGGAAGGGAATAGCTGACGATAAGCTTGGAGATAAAGCCTAGGGACCCAGCCAGACGCTGGAATTTAGACTTAATTTATGGGCTGCCAAGGATCATGAGTGACTTTTTGTTGAGGATGGGCGTGGCCCGGTCAAGGTCTGACCGACAGCACATTAGAGAGACTGAGGAGATCAAAGCTAAATAGAGGTACCACTTAGGCTGAAGTAAAGTTTCAGGAGAGTACAGATGAGAACCTGAAGGAGGGATAGAGAGGTAAGATCACGTGAATGATAACACAGAAATGAAGTGATGAGTCCTGATGAATTGTAAAGTCAGACACTCAGCCTCTGTGGCAATGTGTGCCCTCATTCTGTGGGCAGGAAAGAAGCTCCAGAACGGCCTGTTTGAGACTTAGCTGCCCCCATTTTCTTGGGCAAAAGATTTCAGGTGCCACTGACAAGAGAAAGAGCGAGGGTTTGCAAGTTAGGCCGGTGCACACCAGATAAAGCTCCGACACTGTATTTACTCCTGCACCTTTACCTACTCCGGCTGCTCTTAGTAGTAACTGGAAAATCCAGTGGCAGAAAAGCACAAGCTGTGCAGGCCAAGTTTCATTTCTGTGCTTCCTGCAGCATTCCTTTGTTTTGTTCGCTTTCTTAATTGCAATGTGAATAGCCTTCATCCTGAAACTCAATGTAGTACTGAAGCCTCGAGCAATGCCAGGTCTTAAGTTTTTCTGGCAATGATGGAGGTGGATAGGGAAATGGATACCATAAATAACCAGTCACCCTCCACGTCATCACAAACAGAAGGAGGGTAAAGCGGAGAGGACCTTTGCCATGAGATTGTCTGGAATGCTGGCCATTTGACCTGGCCTCATATAAGCCTTCGCCCAGAAACTGAGGAAGGTGGCCACGGTAGGGAGACCTAAGGGGGTTCGTGTGTTTCCTTCAGGCAAGAAGAAAGCTCTATCTGCATGGAGCAGACCATAAAATAACCCTGCCATTCTCCATGTGGCACTCACTCATGGAGTGAAGAACAGGGATAAGTCAGTTTGCGCCTGGGGCCAGAGTAGAGGTTAGCTTTCTGAAATCCTGCAGTTTACTCAGAAAAATGTTCTGCTTTGCTCTCTGAACCTAACCAGGAGTATTGTCAATACCTTCCTCTCTAGGGTGTTCTTGATGGCAGGAGTTGGCTGTGCAAGCCCTAAGATTGTGTTCCCTCTTCTTTGAAAGATGAACAAAGTGGCAAGTTTAGTTCCCCTCGAAACTCTAGGGGTCCTCTCAAGGAAGAGGGTCTTCTTTTCCATTCCCCTGACTTCATACTTCCACTGTGCAGTTCCAAGACCTGCCTTTCGTTGCAGAACCTTGAGGGCTATGCCATGCTAATTCCCCAGTGGACTGGGTTACCTTATTTCTCCATCAGACATTCTCAAACTTTCCCTTGCACCAGAATCCCCTGGAGGGCTTATGAGACGTCGATCACTAACTCTACCCCTAGACTCCCTGGTTCCGTAGATTGGTTTAGAGCACAATAATTTGCATTTCTAGCTAGTTCTCGGGAGATTCTAATGCTGCTGGTCAGAGGACCACACTTTGAGAACTGTCGCCCCAAGAATCCTTCTGATTTCAGTTGGTGCGAAGCCCTTGTATCCTACCCTTCAGCTTCCTCATGGTACAAGGAAGCAGCATATTAGAAAATCATTGCTATAAAAGTCCAGAGTAAGGTCTAGTTCCTATTTTGTCATTAATTTGCTATGTGGAAAAGTCCCTTCCCCTCTCTGGACCTGATTTCCTCTTCATTAAAATGAGACAGTTGGATTCAATGACTGTTAAAGGTTTTATTAGAGAGGTGCTAATTAGAGAGGGCTAATGGACTAGTTGTGGGATGTAACCTGGAGGCAAAATTAATATTTTGTAAAGAAGATTGGATAGCACACCACAATAAATTTGCATGTGAGAAGGTAGAACAGATGGGTGGGTCTAGAGTACCATTCCTAATTTTACCCTTTATATCAGAGATCAAAACATGTTTTCCGTGAAGAGCCAGACAGGCTTTGCTTATGTACGGTCTCTGTCTCACATACTGAACCCTGCCATTAGAGTGTAAAAACAGCCACAGACAATATGTAAATGAACAAGGGAAGCTGTGTTCTGATAAAGCTACAGAAACAGGCCACTGGCCGAATTTGGACTGTAGGTATCAGTTTGCCAAACCCCAGGTTATATTATTATTCAATTTACATCAATAATTTTATCTAAGTCCATCTTCTTGATTTAAAAGTTTCCAAACTGTGGCGGAAAAAAAACAGTGATGTTTTGCAATCTGGAGTAAATAAATTAATGTGCCGACTATTCAGTAATAAAATGTGTAATTTATAGTATAAAACCTATAACTTGCCATGGCATTATAAGAATAAATTCATTTTTTATTTGCTAGGAACGTGTATGTCCCTGCTTCTTAAAATTCAGGAGCAATTTAAATATTACAATGGTTATTAATTGTTTATAGCTGAGCTTTCATTATAAAACTGCAGAAAAGCATTTAGCGTCTATGGCAGAAGGTTAGGAAAACACATCTTCTGCATATAAATGGGGCTTGTTCTGACCACCCCCGCTGGGACAGGGGTCAAGCTCTGGGAATGACCCCAGAAATCGACCATGGGAAGGATTACGCATCATCCCTGAGCTCCATTTTCTTTCCAAGTTTGGATTCTAGCGTGGCTGTGTTCTGTGAGCTGAGGTTTTGTAATGGCATTCTCTCCGAATTAATGGAGCCACCTGTGACATTTTCATTATTAAACATGATTTTCTTGACAGTTACTCTGTCATTCAAAAGGCAAAATGAACATAGCCATTGTTCTAAAATATGTTAGAAACGAAGAGGGGCCCGTTTGGCATTTTCACATAATTGATGAGATATGAAGTCGCTTTATTTTGCACTAGCCCTGGAGGCTATCCACTTACTCATTCTCTGAATCCCCACATCGAGAGAAACCCAACATTCTGATTGTGCCTCATTGCCTGTGGTACAGTAGCCTGTCCCTGTTTGATACGGTTTGCGGACATAGCTATGTGGGTTACTGAGCCCCAGTCCTTCTATACTTGGGGAGAGTAATATTGTGACCTCAGTAGCTGAGCTGACCAAATGGTTTTATATTGTAGCTACCATTACTTTTCTTCTTGGCTAAAATAAATCACTAGGGAGTCATTCTGGGCAATGATTACACAAGCAGAAAATGCTAGCGAGTTAAAATAAAGGCCTATTATTGGAAGATGCCTAGAATCTGGACAGTTCTTGGTCCGGACTAATTATAATCTCTGACTCGATGCACCCGCTTCACTGGAGTGTATGTGTGGGTTTGTATAATCTTTTACCCCTTGGTTTTTGGAAAATTATGATTTCTTGTCATTTCTCACAGTCATAGAGAATATGCACACGCTTTGAGGCAACGCATTTTTCAATCCGTTGTGTTATTATATATGAAGCTAGCATGTCTCCTTTCCATTCTCCATAAAAAATGTGAAGCACTTAATGATTTCCACTTCATCTGACAGTAAACTTGTCTCAGCAAGCCCTGTCCTGTTCACCATTGCTATCGATGAAGTAGAGGAAGACCCCTAGGCAGGTCCATCAAGTTTGCCGATGTCACAGATCTGTGAAGGTGGAAAAACTATGGTGAATGACAGAAACAGCATTTAGAAAACATCGTGACAGGCAGGAGAGATGAAATGGTTTAACGAGGTGTAGTACAGTAAGGATAAACATCAGGCTTTATCCTTCCTGCCCCCGAATAACTAAGTGCCCAAGATGGGAATAGGGCTTAATGAGGTTTTAGTCTTCATTAAGCTCAATATAAATCAACACCATGACATAACCATAGTAAGGAGGGAAGTAAATACTGAAATCAGGCTACATTAAAGAAAGTACAGTGCTTAAAACAAGGTGACCATGAGTCCCAATTCACTGTGTTGGTCACACTGTTAGTGAAGAACTGTATTTAGTTCTTTTACTCAGCTACCTCATTTGAGAAATGGAGTATAAATCATACTCCACAGAATTATCAAGACCAAATGTGCTCATGCGTAAAGGCTTAGCACAATGTATGGCCCAAAATAAGTGTTAAGATTATGATAGATTGTTATTAATATTATTACTATTGGAAATACTTGAAACTGTTGAAGATGAGGCAACTGTAACAGTGAAAGGACTCAAAACTAGTGGGACCGGTCAAAAAATCAGAGATGTTTAATCCAGAGATGAGATGATTCAGTGGAGACATAAATGCTGTCTTCTAAGAACAGAAGAGTTGAAAATGTGACAGAAGGCTTTGGGAGTTCTGTGACTAGCAACGGTGTGAACAAGGGTCAGTGGATAGAGGCAACAAGACGTCCAGTTTTTAACATACAGAGATATATTCTTCAAGTACCTTCCATAGTGGTGCTCCTTGAGACCATTCTCTCACAGGCTTGATAACTTTTGAATATAATTTTTCTGGAGAAGCTTCAGTGTAGGTCCAGGAGGCTTGGTTATGTGTCCTCTAAGGTACCACTGGCTCTGAGAGTCTTCGGTTTTGTAAATATTCAGCAAAGCAGTAATAACCATAAATGGTGGCCACAGATCTTACCTTACATTTTCAGCGTCTTTATTGTCTGAGGTGAGAAATTACGGTGAGCAACACGTGTGTGGCAGGGACAGGCTGCAAATGTGCGCTCTTAATGTTGGAGCGCTGTTGAACCACAAGTCTGTGTGAGTATGAGTGTTCAGGGCCATTACTCCGGAAATTGTACTGTGCCTGTTAGTTGGGCAACCGCCTCAAGGTGGAAAGTGGCACCTGATCAGAGCAACCCAAAACCTGTCTTATAAAGGAAAAATCGTTTCGAAACCGGAAGCCCTGACAGTGTTCCTTAGAGATCGCTAATGCCATCCTCGATAAATCATTTAGCATCTCTGAGCCTCAGTTAATTCTTCTGTAAAAAGGGTATGGGCAGACTTCCTCCCAGAGTTGAGAAGGGTAAAACTCAATGAATGCCTTTGAATGCATTTCGTGGTATCATTGTGAACTGGGAAAAATACAGCAGCACGATTTTACACTCAAACAAGTTCTTGAGCATATATGCATTTTTAACTGCTTAGTTTGATTGTAATTTCACTTAGAAATGTGATTTTTTGGGAAGCGTTTAGGGGAAAAAAAAGTTTCAAAGAACATATTGACTTTTTTAAACTTCAAACCATCTCCGTTTTTACGTGGGCTGCTCTGCAGGCAAGGTCAGGGAGAGGGTGTGTGTGTGTGTGTGTGTGTGTGTGTGCGCGCGCGCGCGCGTGCATCTGTTTTGAACAAAATGAAAGGTGGCCAGGGGAGTACTTTGACTCGAAGAAATCTTTCCTGTGTGCTCTGAAAGTGTTTATAAGGTTTGCTTTTCTTAGTGCTGCTACCTTGTTTCCCTAATGATGTAACCTCCTTCACCTCATTTCTAAACAGGACGGAAAGATATTCTGCCGACGGACAGCTTGTGATTGCCGGAATCCAAGTGTTGACCTTTTCTGTTGCCCCGAGTGTGACACCAGGGTCACAAGTCAGTGTTTAGATCAAAATGGACACAAGCTGTATCGGAGCGGAGACAATTGGACTCATAGCTGCCAGCAGTGCCGGTGTCTGGTATGTCAGCTTCCCTGACGGGCTGTTATCCCTTTACCCGGGAAAGGTTGCAAACTGAGTTGCCTATAGGCTTAAGTTTCCTGCTATTTACGATCCTATTCAGGGAGCTCGAGTCTCATGGCTACTAAGGGGCAAAAGTTCTGCCTGAAGATATTCAGATTCTACTATTTAAAGCAATATACAAAGACAGACCGGGGAGATGGGTAATAGAGGTGATGGGGATTAAGGAGTGCACTGTGATGAGCACTGGGTGATGGATAGAAGACTCAAATCCCTATATTGTACACCTGAAACTAATATAACAGTGTATGTTAACTCTACTGGAACTAAAAACTTTAAAAACCCAAAACAAAAAACAATATGCAAGACAAAAAGAATGTGTTTATGGGTCAGATTTGGCCCAACTTGGGTTAGTTTCCAACTGCTGCTTTTTGGCAAATCCAGATCAAGAAAAATCCGCCCACGATAGAAAGTCTTCAAAGCCTTGACTGGGACCTGTAGTTCTCATAGAGCCCAATCTTTGATTTCTTGGGACCTAACCATTAAAAGTTTCAATATGAGAGATAACAGAACATAGCAGATCTATCAGGGATTGAGTCAGAGAGACCAATAATTCAATCTCGCTTCTCCCACGTGCTAGCTCTGTGCCATTAATTTGGGCAAAGTCTTTGCATTGCACCAGTCGTTCTTTCCTTCATCGTACACAAGGGGAACTACCTATTTTGTAGTTCTGCTCTGAAGATAAGAGAATATATGTGAAGCACAAATACAGTATTTGGCACATAGAATGTACTTAGTGCACAATAGTTACCATTGATAACATTTCCTAGATTGAAAACTCTGTTTCAGATGCTCAACCTTCATATGGAAAAAAATGAAGGTAATTTTGAATCTTAATATAAAAATACTAACGGTATCATCAGTTTGAGAGTGTCCAGGGAGAAAAACTTAATTTATGGATGTGGTTCTCTCTGTTTCGAATCACACCACACACAAAGCAAAGGATGCAAAGACGGTTGGGAAATACAATCATAGTGAATATGATATTCCATCTGTGAGGAAGTCATAGCTTCTGAAACCAAGTCACAACCAAGTCAACTTATAACAGAACCTATTAGCTGCATTCCATAGTTTAACATTCGCTGAAATTAGTGGTTTAGTCTATGGATACTGTATGAAGGCAAGCATTTAGAGAAATTGTGCTGTAAATTGCTATCGGATTTTCGAAAGTCTTGTGAATGTGCAGATCATCTTAATAGAATGCATTAGTCTGACTCCTAATACTGAGGAGTATAACTCAGATATATTCAAATCAAAGCCATTTTTTTTTCAAGCTTCCATCCAAGGGCAAATAAACCCAATACAACTATAAAATTAACTTCCATATCAGTCTGGAAAATTGCATTTCTTTTTCAAGAAGCCGGTCATCAGGCACTTAGAAAAATCGGGATTAATTTCAGACATGAAATTTTCAGAACATTTCAGAAGTGTTTCCACTTCCATTCCCAGCCCTAAGGTTAATATTTCCTGGGAAAACTGAAGATGTTGAACATGTAGCTTAATAATAACTTGAGTATAGTGTGGGTCGTATTTAATAAATATATCAAGACTTTGCATGTGCTAGACTCTGGATGATACAATGATGAGCGTGATAGATGTGGTCTATCACCAAAGGTTATTGTCTTTTTTTTTTATATTATTTTTTTATTATATTATGTTAGTCACCATACAGTACATCCCTGGTTTTTGATGTAAAGTTCCATGATTCATTAGTTGCGTATAACACCCAGTGCACCATGCAATATGTGCCCTCCTTACTACCCATCACTGGCCTATCCCATTCCCCCACCCCCCTCCCCTCTGAAGCCCTCAGTTTGTTTCCCAGAGTCCATCTCTCATTCTTCATTCCCCCTTCTGTTTACCCCCCTTCCTTCTTCCTTTTCTTCTCCTACCGATCTTCCTACTTCTTATGTTCCATAAATGAGTGAAACCATATGATAATTGTCTTTCTCTGCTTGACTTATTCTGCTTAGCATTATCTCTGCCAGTCCCGTCCATGTTGCAGCAAATGTTGAAAAATCGTTCTTTCTGATGGCTGAGTAATATTCCATAGTATAAATGGACCACATCTTCTTCTTTTTTTTATAATAATATTTTTTATTATATTATGTTAGTCACCATGCAGTACATCCCTTGTTTTTGATGTAAAGTTCCATGATTCATTAGTTGCGTATAACACCCAGCGCACCATGCAATACGTGCCCTCCTTACTACCCATCACCAGCCTATCCCATTCCCCCACCCCCGTCCCCTCTGAGGCCCTCAGTTTGTTTCTCAGAGTCCGTAGTCTCTCATGCTTCATTCAAAGGCCATTGTCTTATGAAGCTGACCAAATAATTAGACGTGAGTTTGTGTAAATTATAATGACTTGTCATGATAACAGAAGAGGCTGCCTCGAGATACAGTTACAGGCAGCTCAATGGAGCCACAATGGCCAGATTCTGGAACACACAGAGGTTTTATCTGAACTGTAACACCTTGCTACACGTTAGTGATGTTACGAGCTACAGGTCACATTCCAAACCATTCTGAAATAGTTCTCTTGATATTGCCCAATCTCAATTTTAAATTTGATACGAGGAGCTCAGTTTATGATGTGGTTGAAATATTATAGTGTTTCAAGTTCCCCTTTGATCTCAGGCATAATTAATTTCTCTTTAAACACTAGCCAGCACCTTACCACCTATTCACTCATTGCTCTTGATGAGCATTTTTTTTTAAAGATTTTATTTATTTATTCGACAGAGATAGAGACAGCCAGAGAGAGAGGGAACACAAGCAGGGGGAGTGGGAGAGGAAGAAGCAGGCTCCCAGCGGAGGAGCCTGACGTGGGGCTCGATCCCAGAACGCCGGGATCACACCCTGAGCCGAAGGCAGACGCTTAACCACTGTGCCACCCAGGCGCCCCTCTTGATGAGCATTTTTGACCAAACTGTGCTAAGTACCAGAGAGATAAAGCAACAAGCCCAAAGCCTGCAGGCTCAAAACTTAATCTGGAAGTGTACTGAGAGCGATGATAAGGATCGTAAGTATGACGATTAAAATAATTAGGGACTGCCATTGGCACACAGCGACCCTCTTTTTGGGCTGCCCTAGGCAGTCAGCAGAAGCTCCTGGAGGAGGCGATATCTGTGGTAACTCTTCAAGGAGGAAGCATATTCTACCCATAAAGGTGGAAGTTAAAACATTCAGTAAGGACAGTGATGAGAATCACTGCCCCCACTCTGGGACTTTGGGAATAGAATTGTGCATAAGAACATGGATGAGCCATTTTTGGCTTTCTCTCTACAGGAAGGAGAGGTAGACTGCTGGCCGCTCACCTGCCCCAATTTGAGCTGTGAGTACACAGCCATCTTGGAAGGGGAGTGTTGTCCCCGCTGTGTCAGTGACCCCTGCCTGGCTGATAACATCGCCTACGACATCAGAAAAACTTGCCTGGACAGCTACGGCATTACAAGGCTTAGCGGCTCAGTGTGGACAATGGCTGGATCTCCCTGCACAACCTGCAAATGCAAGGTAATTGGATGTCCTGAGGACAGGTGGGCCTTGGACAGTTGTCAGAGTACCTGCAGGAGGTCCATTCCTGCTGTTTCTGAATGCACACATTCGGAGGGGCGTGGTGAAAGCACAGGCAGGCATTTACTTCTCGCAGGAGGTTATATGTCTGAATGGATCACAGCCGCACTGTGTAGAATGGCAAACTCCAAATGAACATGGAATAAAGTAGTCCTCTTTCTTGCCTTTGAACTACAGAATTTTAACAATTGACACTAGGACCAATTATGGCTGATTTAAGCTATTTTGACCTGCATATTAAAAAGAAAAGAAAGAAAAAAAAAATCTCTTTTCTTCCTGGAAAATTTTATAAGCTCTTTCATGAAACTGTCAGTGTTAGAAAAAAGTGTTCTATGAAGTTGTTTGCTTTGTTTAATTATCACAGGGCCTAATGCGGGAACCTGAAGCTCTTGCTGCAGGATTTAATTAATTGTGATTATTTTCCTGTCTTTTTAGAGGAGTTCCCATGAGGGATCCTCATATGTCTTTGAAATTAAAAACTGACCCCTTCCTCCTTACAATGCTTGGGAAGAGCTATGACTATAGCCAACCTGAAACAGGGGTTAGACAGTGTCAGATCTTTGCCAAAATATCTGTTTAAGATTCCCATGATTAAGCATATTTAAAATATTAGTCTGTTTGGTTCTATCAAATCCTGGCTCAGTTCCAGACATCAGTGGAAAGTTCCCAACTCATCTTTTTATGGCTGTTATAAACGCAGGTTAGAAAGTGCCATCTTAAGATTCAGCCCCAGTAGAAAAAGGCCAGTATCAAACTTCACATAGCAAAAGAACCATGGTCCTGTGTATATATACCTTCAGCCCCAGCAAACAAAATGACAAGAGGGGGTATGGAAACTGTGTTATTTAGTAGTATTTCTTTGAGGTCAGGTTTGAGATTCATTTGGGGGGATTATAAAGGTATATTTACATTAACACATGTCCTTGATTTTTAATGGCTTTCCAGTAATTTATATATCTAAATATGTACTGTTCCCTTCATAGTCACCATGAGAGACTCTATTCCTAATATACAAACCTTTCTGGAAGCCGCTTTGGAGCTGCCTTCAGGTCCTTGTGGTACTTTTGATTAGCTTTGTTAATGACAGATGATCGTTGAGCAGTTATTTTTGAAAACAATTTTATCTAGAGTAAATCCAGGGAATAAGTTGTGTAAACAGCCTGGAAATATAGGCGAGGAGTCCCAAACCTGGTTTGAGCTCAGACAGAGGTATAAGATGATGCTGCCAGCAGGAGCTAGCAGGAGGGACTCAAGAGGGTCTCCTATGTCCTTCCTCCCTTTCCACTCCTTCTCCAGCACTTTTCTTAACTTTTCGGTAGCATTCATGGCGTTTAGGTCAAAACATAGATATGGTCATTTTGAATCTGCAAATGCACACTGCTGATTGATAGATCGGCTCTGTCTCAGTCGGCTAACTCTTATGTCTTGATGCACAGAATGGAAGTGTCTGCTGCTCTGTGGATTTGGAGTGTCTTCATAATAACTGAAGCATTTAAAACAGACTCATCATCGCGGGAGAAGAATGGATGAAATGACCATCCAGCATGGTGAAGAACAGGAGTTGGTGTTGGTTTTTTGTTTTGTTTTGTTTTGTTTACCACGGACAATTACCAAAGTCTCCATCCGCGGAAGGTGTTTGGGGGTTGCCTTTTGGACCTACCACTTTGTTCATTCTTGCTAACCTAGTCTAGGTGACCTACAGTGCAGTGCTTTTAAGTCTCTGGTTGTTAAAAGAAGTTTCCCGTGTTGTAAATGACATGTTTCCCTTACCAAATCATTTGCAAATACATTTAAATGATCTCATGGTAAACGTTGATGTATTTTTTGGCTTATTTTGTGTACGAACATAATAGAGACTCAGCTCCTTTAATTTATTTTTTTCTTGAGTTTTGGATCAAATTCTACAAATAAAGTTGCCTGTTGTGATTCTGTCCTGGCCACTGCATACTTAGTATTGCGATCCCTGTGAACTGGTTTGATGAATATATGTATGTAGTCTCACTGCATCACACTTATATTTCCAACTGCTGAGCACGCTTAGATGCTCACTCATTCAGCCTCAACAAGGTGAGAGAAGTGATGACATATTAAGGAGGGGAGAGACCACAAAGATAATTATGTAATCATTTTTAAAAGAACCTCTCCTCCCGGGGCGCCTGGGTGGCACAGCGGTTAAGCGTCTGCCTTCGGCTCAGGGCGTGATCCCGGCGTTATGGGATCGAGCCCCACATCAGGCTCCTCCACTATGAGCCTGCTTCTTCCTCTCCCACTCCCCCTGCTTGTGTTAAAAAAAAAAAAAAAAGAACCTCTCCTCCCTTTTGCAAACAAAATGAAACAAAAGCTTAAGTCAGAATTTAGAAGTAGCAATGCTTACCACCTTTCCAAGCATTGAAAGAGAAAGAATCTTTGCATTTGTTTTAAATAGTAATTGATAACTTACAAGGGACCCGCATACCTACTAATACAAGCTATCACCCTAGCACGGGTGAATGGTGTTATTCCTACATTACGGAAGAGTAAATGAATGTATTCTAGGCAACCAGCTTGTTCAGATCTAGTTGATTTATAGCATGTTGGGACTGGTAACCAGGTCTCCTAATGCCTGTCCAGTGCTGCTTTCCTCTAGACCACACAGCCTCTCAGATGGTAGAGGATACACTTTCAGGAAAAGTTATTTGTATGCTCAGTAGTTATTCTAGAACAGCGAAAGTTTTCATTTGAGCCACCACCATATTTCTGAGAGTTGGCAGTTATCGAGTGATACAGAATGAGTAAAATGTGTAAATGACATTTTATCTGAGCTGAGAATTCAAACTTAGGTTGTAGTTTCAGGTAAATCACATCTTAGTGGTTTGTAATACCTGAGGCTCTTGAGTTCTTCATTATTCTGAATCAAGTTGGTTCATGAAGTTTTGTGTACTTTCCCAACATTGAAAAAAGATCTTAAGTCAGTTGTGCTAAAAATATTTTCAATCTCCCAAATTAAATTATTAATTACAAATTACAAGCCCAGATGACCATTATTCATTGGTATTTGCCAGCGGTGATACTCAGTATCATCAAATGTTGTAAAGGACGGACTTTACCACATGAAATTAATTTCATGTGCTGAATTATGTCCATAGTAGTGTAAATACCACATTTGACAGCTACTGCTAAAGTATGGTAAATTAGAACATATCTCCACTTATTTAACTCCTTACATGTAATCTTGGAATGGAGAGTTTGAAAATGATTCTTTTGAAAATCTTTAGACCCAGCATTAAAAAATATCTTTAAATTTTCATTGGATAGGCTGGTGATGGGTAGTAAGGAGGGCACGTATTGCATGGTGCACTGGGTGTTATACGCAACTAATGAATCATCGAACTTTACACCAAAAAAACTAAATAAAAAATAAATTTTCATTGGAAAAACAAAGACATGTACAGGAATCATTAGTAACCATATAGGTCAGCGTTGGTAAACTGTGATCCCTGGGCCAAATCTGGCTCTATGCCTTCTTTGCTGGAACACAGTGGTGCCCGTTCATTAATATATTCTCTGCTGCTAACGAGGTAAATTGGCAGGTCTGAGTAGTTCTAACAGAGACCATGTGGCTCACAAAACCAAAAATATTACCATCTTGTCCTCTACAGAAAAAGTTCACCGACTTCTTGTATGGAAGGTGACTGAATACTGGTGTGTATTTCAGAATGTGTTTCCATTTTTTCCAAGGAATTTTCAAACTTTAACCATTTTCTTTGAATTTGTATATACTCATACTTTATTGCAGAGCCATTAACATTGATGGCTCATCCTAAAATACTGGTATTTTTACAGCTACCATCATAAAAATCAGTATTTTCTTTTTTTCATTTTAGATCTGATGGGTAAATGTAATCTGTGCTAACTTGGTAATAAAATGTTATCGATACTTAGTAGCACAATTTACACTACTGCCAGCTCCTATCAATAAGGGGTTTGCTTCCTATAAAATAATTGACATTTTCTTATTAAAAAACTGAGTGCTTTATACATAAGATTCTCTGCTAAGCTCTATGTGGGAAATAAAGGTGAACAACATTGTCTTTAAAGATCACCATTATGGGAGCCTTTAGGAGGTGTTGAGAATCTTCAAAGCCATTAGGGTTTCCAGTTGAAATAACTGCCAGAATAACTTCTTGATCCAGAAATGGAAAAAATAGTTACTTCTTTAAAAAATATGGTAAATCTCTTGATGGAATTAATACTTAAGTCTCATGCTATGATTTGCAGTGTAAAATGGATGTCCATTTAATGAAACAAAGCAGTATTTGACAAATCTGTCTCCTTACAGACCATAACCATTGTCTGCACCATCACAAGTGTAAAGAGACTAACACACAGTCTGGTAAGAAACAATGAGGGGTACATCAGCAATGATGTAGTTACCCTTCAACTACCTGTAGCGTGAAAACATTGTGATTCGGGAGAGTAGAACATGAAGGGAGATGAAAGTTCTAGTATGAACTAGACACATCTATTAAACACAAATTTTACCTCATTTCCTTCTCGGGTGCATATGAAATATATATGTGCATATGTATTATATATAATGTTTTATATGTAAGTAGAAGATCAATATATAATATATTCATGTGTAGCCTGTAATGCATATATGTTAATATGTTAATATATTCATATGTTATGTGTCTGTACATGTATATACATACATATACATACATATACGTACACACACACATATATTCATACATACATATCCCCAGAACTTCCCCTCTTCTGAGCTTTATAGTTCTGTGCTTATGTCACTGTTGTGGACTTTTACTAGACACCGTATCTGGTTACAACAGACTATAGGTTAGGCCATGTACAATATTCACCTTCCAGCACCCAGCATGTGCCTTGCATAGAGTCTGTCTTCAATTAATTTTAAAAATTGAATTCATACTTTTTTAGAGTATTGAAAAGTTACCATTAGATAGTGGAAACAGTCCACCCTAGTGGTGTTCAAATGTTCTGAAGCAGTAAAACCTGTTTGAAAATTCAAATGTATTCAGTGCTTCAATATAAAAATTCAATCAAAGCAGTTTCTCTGTTTAGAGCAGGGGTTGAGAACTCCCTTCCCATGCATCACACCAGAGCTTACAAACTTCAACAGAGCACAGCTTCCAAGTCATTGACCTAACCCCTCATCTTCACTCCTACAAATGAAAACAACACTCAGAGAGGCTAAGTGACTTGCCCAGAGTTCATAATTAGTCTCGGACCTAGAACTACCACCCAATCCCCACTGTGCCATCCTGCTAATGGTCCCACATGTTTTCCCATATTTCAATTTCAAGTGAGCTTTCCTTACTCTTTCTAAATGGATGCCATTAAGAGACAGTCCTGGATGAGCTTCAGTATCTGGGATTGTCTCTGTGTTCCATAGCCCTCCTGATTGTGATATTGCTTATGAATTTCTGATACTAGGAACTGAGAAATACTCAGATTAAAAGCCTGACAGCATATCTAAACCCACAATAGCAACAAACCATTTACCCAATCACCCAATCTCATGCTTTATAGGAAAATTTAAAAATACAATTACTCCTATTCTTAAGGTTAAAACACACACACACCCCAAGAATACAATGAAATCTGGCACTGAAAGGCAATCTTGTGTACGGTCTGTTTTCTGATATTGTTATTCATTCATGCATTTCTTTTTTTCTTTAATTCAGTGACTGTGGCGGTCTGCAAATACAGAAGTGAATAGACAGACTTGGTCTCTATCTTCATGGCATTTGTGGCCTCATGTAGAAAAGACTGACAATAAACTAGAAAATACATAAATGAGCAATAGGACTACAGACTGTATCAGAACCAAGAAGAAGAAAAAGGGCAACTGCAGAAGCCCATTTTAATGAGGTGATCAAGGAAGAACTCTCTAAGGGAGCCATAGACAAGCTGAGATCGGGAGAATGAGAAGGAGCCATTCATGTGCTGGGGGAATAACTCCAGAAATACGTGCAAAGGACTGCAAAGTGGAAGGAGGCTTGGGGTGCTGAAGGTCGTGAGTGGAGCCAGAGGCCAGTAAGTGAAGGGTAAAATGATATGAGGTTGGACAGGTAGGCTGCAGCCAGATGTGACAGGCCACACTCACATGAAGGCCAGAGTCACTTTTCGTTCTGAGATCAATGGGAAATTATCAAAGAATTAAGTATTTGTTTACCTTTTTATCTACTCAAATATTTATATGATAAATATTTTTAGCTATCCATTTATATTTAATTACTGTTCAACAAGCATGAAACTCCTGTTGTATACCTAAAGATATGACAACATTGTCTTTTCCATTAAAAGTTTATGATCTAGATGGGGTTATCACAAAGCAATAAAAAGGACATGCATGGCATGTTCAGAAATAAATTCAAGGAACATTTATAAATAATCAGATCCTCAAATCAGTTTAATGCCTCTATTCTACCCTCTTGATTTCTTGGTTCTTGCATGTTGGAATCATAATCAGTTCTGTGGTTCATAACTGTGATGTCATCATGTTATAGCTTCAAACAGGAGTAATGGACATTGAGGAAGAAGAGAATCTGTCTGATTAATCTGAGAACATAACAACCAGCACTACCGCTATCACAACAACTCTAGAATGTAGTAGTCAGCTCTCCAAGATGGCACCCACCATGCAATGCCAAGCTTTTGGGGAGAAATGATTTATCAGGAAAATAATGTTTCTCTAATTTGCAGCAATTTTTCAATACTCGAAGTTATTAAAGTGTTTGAAAAATATTATTGAAAAGGGAAATCAATATCTTAGGAACTGAGAAGCCAAATAGATGTATTTAAACACATAGAAATGCAAATTATTGGTTATTGGTGTTGGTATGCCAGTCTCACATGATAAAAAAATCAACTTTAAAAGGAATATTTCACACTCTTGTAGTACTTTAGCACTATTGTTTTAATAAAGAACCAAATGAATTCAGGGTGGGAAATGGGAATGCTTCTTTTATGTGCAAAATTAAAATACATTCTTTTGATCAAAAACATCAAACACTATGCAACTTGGGAAATGACATTTTAAAGAAAATAGAACAAAAACCTGGGGTACTACATTCCATGATGTTTACAAATGGTGAAGCATTGCTTTCAATCATGTTCATGAACAGAGTTCTATCAGTTTATTGTGGACCAGGGAAGACTTTATTTAGATAATTTCACATATAAAATTTGAAAATGACATTAACGTAATGAGTAACTAAACCAGGAATCAGAGTGACAGGTTGTAAACAGATTTTTAAGCACCAGCTCTTCCAGGGGACAATGTAAAGAAGTACCCAGGGTCGGTTGGAGGGATTCACAAAAACTGCAGTGACGTCAATATTGCATCTCAGAGGTCTCAGTAGATTGTGAGCTGATTGTTGCCAGGTGACAATATGGACCCAGTATTCCCAAGCTTTTCAATTTTTCAAAAGAAGCCATAAATTTGGATTTTAATGTGTGATGTTATGAGTCTTAAATTCTTTTTAAGATTTTATTTGAGAGGGGTGCCTGGGTGGCTCAGTCGTTAAGCGTCTGCCTTCAGCTCAGGGCGTGATCCCGGCGTTATGGGATCGAGCCCCACATCAGGCTCCTCCACTAGGAGGCTGCTTCTTCCTCTCCCACTCCCCTTGCTTATGTTCCCTCTCTCGCTGGCTGTCTCTCTCTGTCAAATTAATAAATAAAAAATCTAAAAAAAAAAAAAGATTTTGAGAGCACACGAGAGAGAGTGAGCAAGAGTTGGTGGGGGGGAGGCAGAGGGAGAGGGAGAAGCAAGCTTCGGTTTCAGAAGCAACTGAATCCAAGTTTAAAGGAGTGAATTCAGGCCATGCAAAACATGTGGGTGGACTGATGGGGCTCATGGAATCAATTTGTCACAGACCTCTGGTTTAAAGCCACAGGAAAGCCTGGCGTTAACTAATGCTCCCTCAAAGTTTACAGGTCAGTGAAAATTGCTTTTCTCTTTACCCTCACCTCACCCACCCATTTATCATTCACTTTAACCATGTGGCATTTATTAAAGTCATCTAAACCCCAGAATTCCTCAGTATGTTCCATATCTGCTTCTGCAAAGCGTGTATATTGACATTTCTATTGATTGGTTCAATTCTACTGGAACAAGAACGCTTCTTAAATGGGTGGAACATCAGCATCCTACCGTTTAGAAGGCATCATCAGTAATCTTCCATATTTCCGTTTCTGAAACAAATGATGTGTTTGTAGAAACTACTCATTGGGAAGGCTTAAAATTGAAATGTATTACTTTTTATCAAAACTGTTCTTTCCCAGACAACAGATATGGATTAATTCACACAAGTGTACTGATGAGGATGATGAAGTGTTGTGAAGCCGGATGGAAGAACGAGACAGCTGGACCCTGTTCTTTCCCGTTCCAACTTCACTCTGATTCACAACCAGACAAAACACAGCAGACCAGGGGAGCCCAGGTAGGCTAAGACAACAGAAAGCATATGACCTGCTGGCAGGATCTTGGAGTGTCATCTGCAGAGATGAAGGGACACCCAGAATACCTTCTCCTCAACCATGGCAAAACATCTGGACAGCTGCAGTAGATACAAGAAGGAAATGTTTGTCATTCCTCTCTGTTATTCGGCCGATAAAAAAAATGCAGACAATAAATCTAAATAAAGCAGACTTCAAAGTCTTTGTAATTGAAGACAGTGAAAAGGGACCCCATACTGGAGAGTATCGGAATGAGCATTAGCCCTGGGTGTTAGTCTTCCACGGCCACGGTAACAAATCATCACAAACCCGGTGTCTGAAACAGCAAGAATTTATTCCTCACAGTTTGGAAGGCCACAAGTCTGAAAGTGTCAGCAGAGACTCTCGGAGAGAATCCTTCTTTGCCTTTTCCAGCTTCAGATGGCTCTCCTGGGTCTGGATTTGTGGCTGTAACGCTCCATCCCCCGCCACCATGGTCACACTGCCGCCTCCTCTTCTCTGTGTGTCTCTATTCTATGTGTCTCTTTGAGGGATTTTTGTCATTGAATTTAGGGTCCACCTGATAACACAGGAGATCTTCTTGAGACCCTGAATTACGTGTGCAAAACCCTTTTTCCAAAGAAAGCAACATTCTGGGGATTAGGGCGTGGACATAACTTTCTGGGAGCCACCATTCAGTTTAGTATACTTCGATTAAGAAGGCTAAAAAAAATCTTGATTTAACCCTTGTATGTATTGAAGAGCTGTGATTTCCTTTCTAATGCACTGGGGTAGATCCATGTCTGTGTAATTCTCACCCCCATTTAGAGAAGATGCCCTTCCATGTACAGTGTAAAAAAGACCAATAGACTAGAACTTACCACACTCCAGAAATTATTTTCTAGAAAAAAATTAAAGTCTCAGAGAGAAAAAATCATGGATGGAATTGAGGACACAATTATAAAAATTAAGGGAATGATGAGGTCATTGATGCTTGACTTTGGTCCCCACTGCTTAGATAGTATTTGGTGTCCATTCACAGTCCATCACCAACATTGCAAAAATTCAGAAGTAGAAAGTTCATCTGCATGCTCGTTTCTCTTTTGAAAAAGGACTTTTTGGGGAAGAAAAAAAGACTTCTGGCCATACAACAACAACAACAAAAATAGTCCATCAGATATCTATGTGGAATTTCAAGCAGACCGTAAAAGCTTCATGAATTCCATGAAACTCAATTTCAGGTTTCCGTCTCCTACTTGACAGTGTTCCAGATAAAGCTTGAGACTAATGGTCTTTAAGCCTTGTAAGAATATGTTGCAAATATCTCCCTTTGCCCAGCAAGATAACAGGTCTCCCTGGTATACCTGATGGCACTACAGCATATCAATATACTTTATCACACATTCTTCCCTTCATTTCATTCAAAGGTAGTTTGAAAGAATCCATCTCTGGGCATTTTGAAGAAATGTGGACATTTTGTGCTCAGAAAGTAGACTCACATATCCACTTTAATTATCATCAAATGTTTAATGGGCAACCTACAAGGATCTATATTTTTGGAGCTGAGAGAAGAGGACTAATAGAAAATTCGTATACTCTCTCACAAGGATGGTACTAAGCGTTACACAAATGTTGTCTTATTTCATACTTAAACTACTCCTAAAAGCCGGGTGTAATGATCCACGTTTTCCATGACCGTGTCTTACAACACACAGCTGTGAGTAGAGGTTCTGTGCTTCTGAAGCTAACGCTATACGGAGTAGCCAGGAAATACTTAGAGAGGAAGACTTGAAGTTAGGAAGGATTAGAAACAGGAAGTCTTTCCCAGAACAAGGATAAGAAAATGAAGTAACCCGGAGGACAGTGGGCGCTGAGGGTAAGCAGCACAAGTGAAGATTAGAACAGTCTTTCATGTCGGGCAGAGTGATTTGGACTGTGTTGCCCAGGACCTGAGATCCATTCTGTCTAGCAGGACCCCCATTTTGACTGTAATTCTCAGCAGGACCGTGCTGTGCTCCATTGGGTGAAATCGTATACGCCTGGCACATGCGTGACTGGAAGGACCCTCTGGCCCCGTGATTCAACAGCTGTTAATTTTCACTTCCACTTTCTGGGTGAGGTGGGTAATTACATTCAGCTGTCTGCAGCCGTCCTGCTGCTTTCCTGCAGACCTGTGACTCTTCATTTGTTCTCATGAGTGGGGTTGCATTGTGAGCTGTGAAATGCATCCAGCTGTTCAGTCCCTGGCAGAAGCCTGTTCATCATCTCCCCTTCTAGTCTGGATCTAGATGGTTCAATCACACTGCCTTTCAGTGGGGACATTTATCTTTCTAGTCGCTTTACATAGCCATCTAAGAAAAGATGAGAAATCACTCTCACTCCACAATGGGCAAAACTAGTAAAAATGCCCACTGCTGGAGTGTGAAAAAAAATAATATATTGTGAAAATTCAAAATTGAAGAGTAAAACTGAGGAACTTAGACCAAGAAGAAGGTTTAACTGGCCTTTGAGAACTGCCCATGACATGCACAACAGCAAAAGTGGGAAACAGCACGAAGCGACTGAAATGCTAGAATCAGTGTATTTGGCTGAAACTTTGGAGCCCCAACACTAAAAATGGGAATTGCGGTGTCTTGAGAAGGTCCTCCCTAAGCGCATGCATATATCTTGATTCAAAGAACTCTCTTCATTGTAAAGAAACCAGTTGCTCCTGGTTATGCTTTTCTTTTCAATCATTTATGAACTTATGCTGGGTGTTGAACGTTATTTTACTGAACTCCAACTTGGACAATGTCATTTGGGAGAACAGAAATGAAAACAGCAAGGTAGAGGCATTCAGATGAAACAGAAGTCACTTCCAGACAAAAGGGTACGATACACAGTATTACACTGTTGAAGAAAACATTGCTGGATAAAACAGCTCCTCAAGCTGGGAATTCACTTTGCTGAAGTTTAAGACAAAGAAGAGGTGAGCTATTTTTAAGGAGCCGTAAGAAGCAGGGTATGAGACGTAACTGGCTGTGGTGTCCCATCACATATGCAGCATTCCTGAAGACCCGGCAGCATAAGCGGGGTGGGACGGGGCGGGGGGGCAGTCAGCAGGTGTGTAGGAGGCTGGGAGGTCAGCAACAACAGAAAATGCGGAAAGAAACAGATGGTGTCAGTTGAGGTTCGAGGGTTTGCTGACACTTGACCAGGTGCGTTGCACCGTTTTAAGGCAAGAGGTGTCTAACAGGAAAGATTGGTACGTGGGGGATGACGTGACTGCCCACGATTTTGATGCCGTAGTGAGTCATTTGAATGAAGCCACCTGCACGACTGAGAGTGGGGAGCAAAATGGCAAGCAGAAGAAGAATGAAAAAAACTGTACTCGAAAGACACAAGATAAAGTGGAGAAAGCACATGTCTTGGAGCCAAACAGACCTGGGTTTGAATCCCAGTTTTTTCGCTCCTTAGTCCCGTCAACTGTGAGCAGGTTACTAACCTGTCTAAAAAGCAGCATCCTTGTTTATCAAAAAAGGAGGTTAATACCACACACCTTGGGGGGTTTTATGAAGTTCATAAACTACCTGGTTGCTCAATGCACAATAGTTATCATTTAGAGAATCTTCTTTGATGCTTTTTCTCCTACTGATGCCCTCTGATGCCCTGCCCTCTCTTGCCTCATTATCTTAGGCACCTGCATAAATTGCTGGCCAGAGATTGGATTATGCTTTTCTGGAGAGTTCAAAGCGTCTTAGCCATACTGATGAGCCATCAAGAAAATACACAGCTTACCCAGTTTGCATTTTACCCTCCGAGGATACGAATGAGTAACTTAAACATCTGAAGGTGTTTTGAGGGAGAAAAAAAAATCCTGAAAGGATGACGAACTGCTAACAAGCCGGGGAAATCTTACAGCTGCTCAGCACTTGAATTCTGCTGTCAGGCTGTGTGGGGAAGCGGAACGATGATAAAGGGGTGTGTTGGAGATAGGCGATTACAAGCAAGTAGGTAATGATTGGAAATGATTACCTACTGGCCGAAGGACCAAAATCTAATGGTGAAGAGCAGTCAGGTAATTTGAAGTCATTTGATCTGATAAATATTATATAGCTGAAAAGGCCGGGTATTGTTTCCCTAGGAAAATCTGCAAGGAAAGAAACATTTTACTTTAAAGGTACATGCAGAGTACCCTATTCCTCTACACAGTTAAGAAATGGAAGGAATTTCTGAAAAAATAGTATGCTTGGTGGCACTTTTCAAATTACATACGACAAAAAGAGCTTTTTGAACCACAGAGATTTTGCGTAGATTGATTCAAATTTCCCTATTCAGGTGGCTTCAACAAATCTCCCAGTTTCTGCCAAGTATACGTTCGTGTTCATGAGGGCTGTTCGGTGGTCTCTGTTGCAGTTTGTTCAGTCAAGCCGGATCCACCAGTAGTCACTGAGTGCTCATGACTTAACTATAGTCCATAGAAATTGTTAAAATCCAAAGTTAGGGGCTCCTGGGTGGTACAGTTGGTTACGCCTCCCACCTTGATTTCCTCTCCGGTCATGATCCCAGGGTCAGGAGATTGAGCGTGGAGCCTGCTTAAGATTCTCTCTTTTGCGTGCGTGCGCACGCGCGCGCTCTCTCTCTTCCTCTGCCCCCCTCCACTTCTGTGCCCGCCTGCACTCTCTCTCACCAAAAAACAAAAACAGAAAAAAACAAGAGTTCTGAATGAAGCCTTGCTAAAAAGCGCCAATGAGCCCCACCTGCCGAAAGAGGTGAGTCATTTCCTTTCCCTCCCAGATTTTAATACTCGTTATCATAAGGCAAAGAATCAAAACCTGACTATTTTATCCCAGGGATAGAATTAGATAAAGTGTAGGTATTATATTGTCTTCAAGGGAAGGAAGTAACTTACATAATATTAAAAAGGCAGGCACGAGATGCTGCAGTTATCCTTTCCTGATACAATTATCTAGGTAATTTAAGGAAGAGACAACAAAAATAAGTACTTAAATTATTTACATTACAGGGGGGAAATTGTAGATTGAAACTCCAGGGCTAAAATGTTTTGAATGCATATTTTGACCTACTTTTCAGCCGAAAGTATTTATTATGTGCCTATTGTGTGTCGGTCAGAGAAGGAAGAGAATGAAAGAACACTGGCCCTTGTTTCTAAAGAAGCTTAACGTATGTAAGGGGTCATAGATTATGACTTTAAGAGCAATGTGCTAACAGTTGTGATTGAGGTCACCATAAGATGCTAAGAGACTAGAAAGGAAGAGCACCTAACTTCTCCTTTTGGGGTGAAAAGTTGTCAGGGAAGTCCTCAAAAGGACTGAGATGAAAATATCCAAGGAAATACTCCAATAGATAGTGTTCCAGAAGATGAGAACAACTTACGAAAACACACGGGAGAGTGATTTGGTGGCCTCCACAGGTGGTTCCATACTGCTGGGACATAATTGTGAAACGGAATATAGGGGAAACTGCTAACAAGGACATCTGAAGACAGTAGCAGGGGCCAAGTTTTGAAGGGTCGTGTATGTGAACATATGAAACAGTTGGATAATGAGCAGGGAAAATGATTTGAGAATCCAATTTTAAAGTTAAAAATGGGGAAAAAATACTTTGTTGACTTTTCAAGTAAGGTCGTGATGACCATGACAACTTCCCGGACCTTTAGCACCTGCCATGGAAGTGTTAAGTACTCTAGAATTTTCAGGTCTTTTGAAATAAAGGAGCCAAGAAGAGTAAAGAATGATAAGTCAAGCATAGGAGAAAAAGCAACATTATGGAAAGCAGAGAACAGATGATCCCAGAAGAAAAGACTGACCAAGAACCTTTCTGGTTACAGTCCTTCACAATACATTCTTCTCACCTTGGCCTCTGTCCTATGTCCTTGCGACTTTGGGTTTCTAAAGTTCTAGTAAAATATTGGGTTAGAGGTGAGAAAGTGTGTTTTTGCCCTGCCCTCTCTCCCTCTCTAAAAAAAAGGTGTGGGGGGTTGTCTGGGTGGCAAAGTCGGTTAAGCATCTGACTCTTGATTATGGCCCAAGTCATGATCTCAGGGTTGTGAGATGGACTGTGTCAGGCTGCACTGGGCATGGAGCCTGCTTAAGGTTCTCTCTCTCCCTCTATTCCTATCTCCCCCCTTCCTCTCTAAAAAAAAAAGAAAAAGAAAAAGAAAAAGAAAGTGTGTTTTTGACTAAATGGAAGAATAAGAGAAAAGTGGAGTGAAAAATAAAATAACCAAGGAAGGTGTGAGTAAATGGGGCACAGATCATCTCCTCTCCAGTCTTCATTCTAAGGATAATCAGTTGTACTCCTAAGATTGTCTCTGAAGATATGAATGCATGTATTTACTCTTTCTTTAATATGTCAATTTCAGGCATACATTTGTTTATTCTTTGGTGTAATTTTTTTTCTTTTTTTTTATTATGTTATGTTAGTCACCATACAGTACATCCTTAGTTTTTTATGTAGTGTTCCATGATTCATTATTTGCATATAACACCCAGTGCTCCATGCAATACATCTATTCATGTATTATTCTACTTAAGATAATTTTAATATCTACTTGTAGCTTAAATAAACCAAAAATAACCAAGGAGATCCTAAGTGTCACCAGGGCACTAAAAAGGTAAAAGGTCCTATTCTAACTATCATTTATTAATGACTTGCTATGAACTAGCATTGCTGGCAATTTCCTTAATATTCACAATAAACCTATGGCAACAGTACAATTTTTAACACCATTTTACTAATGAGGAAACCAAAGCAGAGATAAACTAAATAATTTGCCTTAAGGTTGCAGAGTTCCCAAGAGGCAGATTTGGGATGAAGCCACTAGAGGAGTTAAATTTTAATTGACCAGCTGAGTTCGTTACACTTTTCCTCCTTCTACACTAGAAAATAACTTTTCAATTTTGCTTCTTCTGTTCACCTAGATTATTTTTCCATTATGTTACCCAACCTCACTTTGTCCTTTTTCCTCTGATCGCTAAATGTTTCGTTCGGGGTCCAGAGAGAGAAAAATAAAACAAAACAAAACAGGAACCACTTTAGCTATGTCAAGCAGAGGGAATTTAATACAGGGGATTAGTTACACATGTGTTAGAAGAGCTCGGAAGCTAAAAAGAGGAAGCCAAGTCAGAGATTAGCAGCATCTGGAAGCTTTTGGAAGGATAACAAGAGGACATAGTGTTTACTAAAGTACAGGAACCAGAACCAGGGCCAACTGGCAGAAGCTAGAAACAAGGTGGGGGCTGCCATGTTGGAATAGGAACCACAAAGAGCCAGCCTGTCTGGTGAGAGCTAGAGTTACAGAGGACATTGCTCAAGGCAGAGACAAGAGAAAAACCTGGCTTCTTCCCTCCTCCTACCTTGTCTTCTGATGCCTCCCTTTAATTCAGCTCACCTGCAAATCAGAGAGAAAAGGAAGTTTGGGAAGTGTAATGCAACAGTGGAAGAACTGGAGAGGAATGTGAGAACAAACCAGCAAATGGCTGGTTCCCCTAAGGGCCAATTGACCAATTTGCTCCAGGAGCCTATTTTGTCAATCAAACCACAGATATTGCCTGCCCATAAGTAGTAAAAATCAAGCATTTATTTTCAAAGCTATGGTTGGAGATACACAATACAGATATGTATGCTCTTGAAAGAAACAGGGTCGCCTTTCCCTTGGATGGCAGCCAGTAATCTTTGGCACTTATATAAGTTAGAAAGAGATAAGAAACTGGTATCTTTGTGGGAATTTATGACTAAAGGAAGTTAGGTCTCGCTTTCAACGCCACAGTTAGATATCTTGTGTCCTTAACCTCTTTACGTATTTCCCCCACAACTTCTGAAGTAGGCTCTCACTGGGTATCACTATTCATGGCAGAACTGATTTATATTTTGTCCTATTAAACAAAATGCCAACTCATGCAACATTTCATATGGGCATATATGTGAAAAGAGAACTATAGCGCCTGAGTGAGAGTTAGTAGGCACCTGTTATCGCAGGATTGATGGTATACTGACGCATTTGACATGGAGCTAGCTACCTTCTTGAAGAGTCTCTACAGTGCTTAAGAGGCTGCAGGGGGTCTGAGATAAAACTTAGTAAGGCTCTCTCTCTGTTTCCTCAAAAATTGGTATTCAGCTACTTCCACACTTTTGATTGTCCCTGGTGGTGTGGCTGTCACTCAAAGTTCTGATTCAAAAAGTCTGCAATGAAGTAGGCCTCCTACCAAACCTCCTTATTAGCATTACATTACCCTGGGCCGCCACCTGATGCTGTCCTTCCTTGTTTTACTTTCAGGGCCTTTCATTTCTAGTTGTGTTTGTCCAAACTACTATAGTTGAGCATGTCTTGAATGGCTCTGAGTTCACTAGAGTCCTTTCAAATCCATGGTCAGAAGTCTCTATGAAGGATACAACATTTGGGGGGAGGGGGTGGGAAAAGAGGGCCCCTGGGTGGCTCAGTCGGTTAAGTGTCTGCCTTCGGCTCAGGTTGTGATCCCAGGGTCCTGGGATTGAGTGCTACATTTTCTCCCTCTGCCTGCCGCTCTCCCTGCTCATGCTCTCTCTCTCTCAAATAAATAAATAAAATTCTTAAATAAAATAAACTTCTTTTAAAAAGGATATGGCACTTAGGAATATAGACTATTTCTAAGGATAACTTAGAACGCAAAGAGTAATTTGTTCCATTAAATCCCTATTATGTTCTTAGTAGGTTGACTCTTTCCCTTTATGCCTAAACTTGCCAGATGAGTAATTGCTACATCTCTACATTTCATTTTGCCTGTGTAGACAGCTTGAGGACATTTGACATGGTTGACTATGGAATGGGGAAAAGCTTACAATGCAAATTTGTTGAATTTCTTTTTTTTTTTTAATATTTTTTTTTATTTGCGAGAGAGCAGGTGGAAGGAACAGAGGGAGAAGGTGAGGAAGAGAACCTCAAGCAGACTCTATGTTGAGCATCAGAGCCCAATGTGAGCCTTGATCTCAAGACCCAGAGATCATGACCTGAGCCAAAATCAAGAGTCAGACTGAGCCAGCCAGGCACCCCATATTGACTGAATTTCTAAAACAGGAACCTCTTTTTCCTTTCCCGCCTCAGCTTTCTCAGTCTGGTTTTGTTTTTCTAGAAATCCATAGTTCTAGTCATTGTGAAAGTCATTGTAAAATTTAGCCATTTGCTTAAAAAATATACCTTGGTACCGATAATGCATATCAGTGAAAATATATAGACAGACCAAATACTTATTAAAACTGGTCTTTGCCTGAGTTTAGAAGCAATTGAGCAATACCAAAGAAACAAAAAAAGACACAGATTTATTTATTTATTTATTATTTTTTTAAGATTTTATTTATTTATTCGACAGAGATAGAGACAGCCAGCGAGAGAGGGAACACAAGCAGGGGGACTGGGAGAGGAAGAAGCAGGCTCATAGCGGAGGAGCCTGACATGGGGCTCGATCCCGTAACGCCGGGATCACGCCCTGAGCCGAAGGCAGACGCTTAACCGCTGTGCCACCCAGGCGCCCCAAAAAAGACACAGATTTAAAAACATTCGATTATTACAGGTAGAACTGTTTGGAGAATCTAACCTGGGGGCATAGCAGTAGTGGCTTCATAAAATTAATTCTCAGAATTAAGTAGATTTATTACCCATGTAGCATTGGACCATAGCAAATCTCCCACACAGGTAGAGCTTGCCCCTGTGAAATTTAATGCGTGGAGAAGCAGGGTAGAATGTACATTGTCTGCAGGGAGACCAATGCCAAAATGCAAGGAAGAAGGAAGGGACTGAGCTTTGCAGGCACTCGGCTTCTTTCCTTAATGACTAATCATATTAGTAATTCCTTCTCTGTTAGGAGGTAGCAGGTAAATGGGCAAAAGAAGCCAGGTGCTTCCACAACGAAGGAAGATCAAGAGTAGAGTAATACATTGTCTGTCAGTTTCTTCCTTTATTCAATTTACAATTTGCTCTCTCCTCCTTCCTTTTCCTCTCTTTTTTCATTCTTCTTTCTTCTCAATTTTATTTCATTCATACAGCAAATATTTCCTGAGTACCTGCTTTCGGCAGGTTCTATGACAGGGATCTTCTTATTCTCCATTTCCTGCCCCAAACTTACCTGCGCTTTATACCTACCTGTTGCCTATGTGGGAACCGCCCAATATATTGAAGGAAACAGTGAGGGAGAGCCTATATACACACATACATATATATAGGTATATATATATAGAGAGAGAGATAGAGTTATATATAAATATATATATATATAGAGAGAGAGAGACACTGAGTTCTTTGTTGGGTATTATTTTTAATTCATTTGCTTAATCATTCAAAACATATTACTGAGCATTTAGAGTGTGATGCTTTGTAAGTGTTGGGGATAGCACGGTAACCAAGAGGGGAGATGTCCTTGCCTCAAGGTGTTTATATTACAGTTAGGGAGATTGATAATAAGCAAACAAATAGACATATAATGTGACACAGATATGAGTGCTTTAAGGATAATAACAAAGGGTAGGGAGAGAAGATCTCTCTAAGGATTTGATCTGTAAGCATAGATCTGAGTGGAATGAAGTAGTTGGCCATGCAAACGTATGGGAAAAGAGCCTTCAAAGCAGATACAAGGAGTATAAAAGGCTTGCAATAGAAACAAATTGACCTAAAAGAATTATATAGAACATTGTATTCTAAAACCTCAGAACACAATTTCTTTTCAAGCACACCCAAAATGTTTATGAAAATTGACCATATGTCGTTGGTTCATAATTTAAGTCTCAATAAATTTTTTAAAGATTGGATTTATATATGGTATATTGTCTGGACACCATGTAACTAGGCTAAAAATCAATTTAAAAAAACATTACCATGTGTTTGTAGATTAAGAACTATTTCTAAATAGCAGAGAGATTGAAATAAGAACATCTTATTTATCAGAATGGATATCATAATACATATCAGAATTATTTTGAACTTAATAGAAATACTGCATTTTAAGATTTGTGACATACAACAGTTAAGTAGAGAGAACATTATAATCACATATATATACATTCTAAAGAAAAAGATAAAATTTAACAAAGTAAGAACCCATCTCATGAAGGTAAAAAGAAAATATCAAAGTAAGACTGAAAATTAGAAGGAGGGAAATGATAATATTTAAAAAACTGAAAATAAACAAAAATAAGGCAAGCATTTAATAATTTTTTAAAAGGCTGGTAAGACTACCAAACCTCTGATGAGATCTGCCAAGATGGGAGAGAGGAGAAAAAACACATATAATTATCATCAGAAAAAAAAGTGAGGGGCGCCTGGGTGACTCAGTCGATTAAGCATCTGCCTTCAGCTCAGGTCATGATCCCCGGGTCCCGGGATCAAGTCCTGCATCAGGCTCCTTGCTCAATGGGAAGCCTGCTTCTCCCTCTGCCTGCTTCTCTCTCTCTTTTTCTCTCTCTCTGACAAATAAAGAAAGAAAATCTTAAAAATAAATAAAAATAAATAAAAATAAATGACATCACAAGAGATGCTGCAGTCTAAAAAAAAGATGTTACAAACAGTTATAAACAAATATTATTTGTCAAAGCTGACCAAAGAAGTAGATAACCTACATACTTTATATCCTTTTAAAAATGTAAATTCATGCTCAAATACTTCTCAAAAACTAACTCTCAAAAATTAACCTACTTGGTTTCATTAAGAGATTCTCCCAAGCATTCAAGGAAGAAATAGCTTTAATTATATATAAACTACTCAAAAAGTGGAAAATGTGTGAGACTAGCATTAACATTAACACTAAAACCCAACAAGGATACTATAAAGAAATAAAAGGACAAAGTCACTGTGAGATAATAAGAAATATGTATTGGTCTCTGCCCCCAGTTCCTGCCACAGAGCTCCTGAAATCCTTGCAATTTACTAAGTGTTAAAAGTACTAGGAGCATCTGTTGTTCTAATATTTGGCCTTTGACCCCATCCCTGACTATCAGCGGGGACCATTGAGAGGATGTGACCATTTGTTGATCTGTGAGCTGGACCCTGGCAATTGGAGGCTCCTCATCTCCTCCCCTTTCCTAGGAATGTGTGCTCTATCTACCATCCCCATACTGAGAGCTGTTTTAAGGATATGGTTTTGAGAGAGTCAGGTGTTGTTGAGGCCACTTGGACAGTACCCATGACTGAACCACATTAAGTCCTCTACATAAACTTTAAAGATTCTTGTGGGCTGGTACAGACATCTACTCATCTTGCAACTGCCCAAGACAAGCTGCCTATGTTATGTCCCCTTGCTTATGAAGCCTGCCACCATCAATCTGGAGTGGCCTGTCTTTCCTTGTATAGGGCCAATTTTCAGATTTTATCCAGGGAACTCCCAAGATTGTGAACCAACACTGACACAGGATTCCTAAAACCCCTGTAAATTCCTAAGTGATAAGAGCATGAGGAGCACCTTTTCTTCTAATGAGGCTCTGGATGGGCTCCTGGAAGCCTCCTGGATGGGGGCTGGTCCCAGAAGGACCAAGCCATGATTAGAAGCTTAGAATTTTCAGCCCCACTCTCCATCCTCCAGAGAGGGCTGGGAATGGAGTTAATAATTGATCATGCCTAAGTAAGGAAGCCTCCATAAAATCCTAATAGTATGGGGCTTGGAACCTTCCAGGCTAGTGAACATATCCACATGGGGTGGACGATTTGCCCCAACTCCACAGGGACAGAAGCTCCTGTGCTCAGACCTCACCCTACTCTTCTGAATATTCATCTATATCCCTTATCATATCTTTAATAAACTGGTGAACATAAGTGTTTCCCTGAGTTCTGTGAGCTGGTCTAGCAAATTGATCAAACTGAGAAGGGGATCACGGGAACCTCCCGTACGCTACCAAATTGGACAGAGGTTGTGGATAACTCAGGGACCTATTACCTGCTGTTGGCATCTGAAGTTGGTAGGAAGAGTCTTGTGGCACTGAGCCCTTAACCTGCGGAATCTGACACTAGCTTCAGGAATCGAGTTAAATTATAGGACAGTCAGCTTGTACTGTGGAGAATTGCTTGATGTGGGGAAAAACCTCACACATTTGGTAACCAGAAGTGTCAGAGGTGAAGTGTTCTATGAGAGTAACAAAGGAGACTCCCAGGAGAAAGACTCATAGGAGGAAAAACTGAGGTTTCCCTTTTACAGTCACTCATAACTGATCTTAAACACAATATGGGATAACTGAATCCAGAAATATGTGAAATGACGATGTATCTCATCCAAGATTAGTATCTCAAGAAGGAAAACTCACTTAATGATAGCAAATAAATTGGTATAATTCATCTTATTTACAAATTAAGGGAGAAGAAGCATATCTCAATGTCTCAATAGAGGCAGAATAAAATGCTTAATAATATCCAAGATCCAGTCACATTAAAAGAAAGTACAAAACTAAGAATAAAGGAGAATTTCATTGCTCTGACAAAGCACATCTACAAATGAAGTACTGTAAACATACTATATGGTGAAATGTTAAAAATTCTCCCTTTGGGGCCAGGAACATGACAATGATGTGCACATGACCATTTCTATTTAGCTTCGTATTTGAAGTCCTAACATTAAACTAGGAAGAAAATGACACAAAAAAATATAAGAATTAGAAAAGAATGTATATTAAATTATTAACATAATTTTCATTAATACTGAATTCATGGAAAATCCAAAAGAATCTATAGATGAATCATTAGAAGAGGAAAATTATTAAATATGTTTTTTAAAAATAAGTTTTTATAAATTATAGATACATTATTAGCATATAGTTTAAATTATAAATCAAGAAAGTTGTGCAAAGTTTTTAATTATAAAATCAAGATGGGGGCGCCTGGGTGGCAGAGTCCTTAAGCGTCTGCCTTCAGCTCAGGGCGTGATCCCGGCATTATGGGATCGAGCCCCACATCAGGCTCCTCCGCTATGAGCCTGCTTCTTCCTCTCCCACTCCCCCTGCTTGTGTTCCCTCTCTCGCTGGCTGTCTCTATCTCTGTCGAATAAATAAATAAAATCTTTAAAAAATAAATAAATAAAATAAAATAAAATAAAATAAAATAAAGATAGAACAATAAATTTTAATACCACATTCTAGCCATGAATAGGTGAAACAAGAAACAACTAACAACTAAACACAACTTATAGCCCCATAAAAATCAACGAAATATCTAGTAGAGTCTAACAAAAGTTTTGAAATTCCTCTAAGAGAGAAGAATAAAATAGTACTGAAAAAAATAAACACAAAGTGAAAGATGTAATATGTTCAAGGATATGACGAGTCATGGTTTTAAAGTTATCATTTTACCTAAGTTGGTATAAGGCACCAATATTATCCTAATCAAAACCCCAACATATGTTTTAGCAAGATAATTCTAATATTTTTATGGATATTTAATGACAAACAGTAATTAAGATATGCCTGAAGGAAGAAAATAATAAGGTAAAAGTCTTGTTCCATCATATGTTGTTACTTATTATAAAGCAAAAATAATGAAAACAGTGTGATAGTGACAGATAAATCAATAGAAGAGAATAACAGTCTTAGAGATAGACCCAAACATATATGGATTCAAATTTTCACAAAGGTGGCATTGCAGAGCAGTGAAGAGATGGACTTTTCAATAAATAGTGTTGAATTAGATTTTTTATTTTTTCAGGAATTACATATTCATATGAAAAAAAAAAGTTGATTCACTACTTTACATCATACACAAAACAAATTCCAGATCAGGGATCCAAATGGAAGCGTATGAGAAGACCACCCTAATTTGGGAGATAAGCTATGAAAAGCACTAAGCATAAAGGAAAAAATGAAGACACTTGGTCATATTAAAATTAATTTTTTTTCTTCCTCATAAATCACTTTAAAAATGTGAAAAGGCAAGTAAGGGAAAAGATATTTGCAACATGCATAATCAATAAAAGGGTCTCTATTCAAAATTTATAAAGACACTTTGTGATCCATTAAGAAAAAGACAGGCACCCAAAAGAAAAATTACAAATAGACTTGAATGATCCAAAGATTAAAGTCAAGGCCGATAGCATGTGAACGTGGGCTCAGTCTCATTTGTAGTCAGGAAATTGCAAATTAAAGTCACAAGGAATGATAGCTACGTCCCTACTTAGATGGCCAAAAATTTAAAAATCTGACAAATCCTAAGAGGTGTTTAGGGTTGTGAAAACAGTCCTCTACTACTGTTGGAAGGCTACATTTTTAGAATTTTGTAAAAGTTGGCATAATCTTCTAGTATTAATGATCTGTATATTCTATTTCGACCCAGGAATTTCAGTGTTAGATATTTACGTTAAAGAAACTTGTGATTATATGCATGAGGATACCTGGGTAAGAATGCTCATAACAGCATTGTTCGAAATATCCTCAAGCTCGAAATGTACCAAAGATCTAGCAACACTAGTGTGGATTAAAAAATATAGTATGTTTGTATAAAGTGAAATTCTGTACATCAAAATAAATAAATGAATACAGCTGCACACAATATAGCTTATCTTAAGAACATAAATTTGAACAAAAGAAGGAAGACTCAAAATGAGACATACAGACTGATTCTATCTACATAAAGTTCAAAATACACAAAACTAAAATTACGGCATGTGTCTATACACATACATTTAATTAAATGAAGTTATCTTTAAAATTAAGATTATGCCCATAAAGCGAGGAAGGTGTTTGTAATCAGGAAGGTAACAGAGGGACATCAGGGTCTCTGATAGGCTTACATCGTTTTAACCTTGATTGGTATGGTTTTATACATGTTAATTCATTCATTAAACTATTCACTTCTATGTTAGGATTGTTTCAGTGCGTGTTTTATTTTAAATAAAGATTGTATCTCCTCCCTCCAAAAAAAAATAAAGGAAAAGCTGCAGGCTTGCCCTTGAAATAGTTACAATCTGATAAGGGACAAAGTTGAAAAAACAATTACTTTTTCCTAGTTGAGTATAATATAGGCTATAAAGATAGAGCTATCCCTTCTTCTAAGATGTCACAGAGAAATGACCAATTAAAACGAGGCAGGAGTCTATTAAAAAGTTTGCAACTTTCATGCAACTAGGGCACCTATTGTGTAAGGATTATTAGTGTAGGAAACAGAATAAATATTCCAAATTATTGAATCCCACTATCAAAATCCCTAAGCAGTTATAATTTAGGAAATACTAGAAATTATATGAGATCATAAAGACAGTTTTTTGTCCCCTTTTCTGCTCCCTATCTATAACCATCTATAGATAGATTCTGTGGCCTGAAGCAGAGAATCAATTGGACAAGAAATGAGGGGTAGCTAGCTGATGGTCTGTCTCTATATTCCAACAACATCTTGCGAATCTCAGTGAAGAGAGGACCTGTGCCTTCCTGGTCTTGTCTGGATCTGGGGCTGTCAGAAGCTTTCTCAATGTCTCTTGTGTCATGCTAATATGAAAACAATAGAGAGATTCAGGGTGGGGGCAGTGTGAGTGTTTGCTCCGCCCTGGATCCACCCACAGTCCCAAAGTGTCACAAAACAGCCTTTGATTCTTCCCCCGCCTATGGAAAGGGGATGGAAGTTAGCTGTAGGAGAGAGCCAGCACACCAGAAGGAGAGAGAACCTGAAACATAAATGGAACTTGACAAGAAATCACAAAGATTGGCTCATCTCTGTGCCTCTGATTCTCCATCTTTGTGCACCACCTGCCTGAAAGGAGCACGCTTGAGACAAGATATAGCAAGCAGCATCGTAAAAGGTGCTTAAAAATGTAAAACAGAATACTAAGAATGGATGCCCTGCTCTCCATTTGTAATTTACAACATTCAGAATTCAGTAATGGATGCTGGCAAGAGGAAAGGGAAGACGGGGTTGGGGGAGGGAAGGACAGAATTTAAAATGTAAATTGACTAAGAACACATAGAATCATAGTAAATCTACATGGAAGTTGCTAGTTGACATTTTCTGTATCAGGCACAATGGAAGCTAAGAATCACCAATTAAACTGAATTATATAAAACAAAGAAATTATTTCATACTCTCGGGCTTGGGGCCATTATTTTTTTTTAACCTGCAATCTGTACAGCAATTTCCATTTTAGTTTTCAGGATTGCGTGTACTTGATCTCAGTGGCTGCTCCAGAAGCAGTATCCCACAGCCTGTGAAAAACTACTGTCTACTTGAACGGTCTTGGTTCAGAAAAAGCTGTGCAGGATGGACTCCGTAATTTGACAATGTAGCAAAATCCTTCTCTTTGTTGATACATTTACAATGCCTTGTAATTTTGGTTTCTCCTATTTGCAAAGAAATTCTTTAGCCCTTACCCATTTAAATTTTGGAGAAAGGTAATTAAGGAATAATTTTCCCAGGGTGATGTTTGTGATTTTATCAAATGAATCAGCTTCAAGCATCGCAGTAAAGGTTCCGTTCAAACTGAGCCTTTTTTATAATAATGGAAGCAGATGGTTTACCGAGTTAGGGAATGAGAACTGATTATTGATTTGCTATCCTTGTAACGACATCAGTGGAGAGTGATAATGGACTGTACCACTTGTAACAGAGTAAATAGCCATTTTTATATTACTTGCTTTCTCGCAAATTGGCTACTAGCAGTGAGAGTAAAATATATGGCCGTCTCATATCTCCAAGCACTAAACAAATTGCACCAGACGCATGTAACAAAGCGCGGTAGAACATTTGCTGGTATTTATAACTTGAGCTCAGGCTACGAACTCCACATTAAAAAGTTCACAATTCTCCGCGTTTATTTTTCAGCCGTTTAGGTGTTACTTCCTCAAATCTTAGCTTCTGCGGTTATTTTGGAATAATGCATAATTGGTTTTCAGCTCACAATGCTAAAGATGTTCTCTGGGGTTCTTAACAATTTGTCATTTCCAAGACAAAATATAAGCTACTTTCTGGGCTTGTATTTCTTGAAAAAGGAAAAGTGTCCCTAGCAAAAATAATAGAAAAGAGTGTTAAGATACAGAAACGCAGCTTTTAAACGATTCTTGAATGAAGACTGTGCTGATTTGAAGCAAAGCTTGGGTTTTTGCTTTGTCTTTCTGCTTTAATCCAGGCTTTCTTCCCACCCCTTTCTCTCATGCAGTTGGCATTCAGTCAGGGAGGGCTACCTGATGTATTCATCTTGGAGTCACTCCTCCAACATTTTCTCTCTTCCTGTTGGATATGCTCTGAGCCTCCATACATTCTGCCATTGATTCTGTTCATAAGCTGGATGATTCTATGTGATACTGGGCAACACAATCAATTTATGCCAAGACAAACAGGTGTTTGTTTCCATGCTTGGCACCCACAACTCGCGTAGCTGGAGGGGGGTTACTTTAAATATGGGCAAATGTCGTAGCCTCTCACCAGAAGAGTGTGTGTATATTCAGAAATCAGTTTGTGTCTACGGCCATACCATCCCGAACGTGCCCGATCTCGTCAGAAATCAGTTTGTTCTGCAGCTGCACTGTTCAGAACAGGGTTCTCCAACCCTGTCACACCCACCTGCTGGTCCATGTTGCGTCCTCAAGCAGAGAATCTGTGTTGTTTTAGAGCGTTCACACTTGCCCTTTCTCCTTTATTCCTCTTGAAGATCACTGAATAAATGAGAAAAAGTGGAGTATGAGGAGAAGAATCTAAAGGCCATATAGAGGGATGCAGAGATAACAAAAAGTTTACTCATTCTGATCTAATGGTGGTAACTTCCTGGAATCTTCTATTGAAAAGGATGCTGAGGACACATGCAGGCTCACTGGGAAAGCAGTACCATATTGGATCGTGGTATCTGCCTCGGCATAGAATATAGAATGGCGTGTGTCACATGGTTCCCACCCATGACGCGTAAGAATTCCTTGCATTTGTTTGAAGTTTCATAGCCATTGGAGCATCACTGCATGTTGCAGACCATCTAGTTGACGTTTTTTGGTGTGTTTTTTTTTTTAAAGATTTTATTTGTTTATTTGACAGAGAGAGAGACAGCCAGCGAGAGAGGGAACACAAGCAGGGGGAGTGGGAGAGGAAGAAGCAGGCTCATAGCGGAGGAGCCTGATGTGGGGCTCGATCCCAGGACTCTGGGATCACGCCCTGAGCCGAAGGCAGACGCTTAACGACTGAGCCACCCAGGCGCCCCCATCTAGTTGACATTTTAAATAGAAATCATATGGTCTCTTTTCTAATGTAAACCTGAAGGTGGACGGCTTAGGACATACTACCAAAGTGATACAGATATTACTTCGTAATGAAGAAATTGCTATATTCCTTATAACCAAATATCTGCTCGTACAATTAAGCTTTTCATATGTCCATAAACTCACCATGGGTGGTTTGTTTAAAAAGGACCAGATCCTCAAGGAAACCTGAAGTAGAGAAATGCCCTGTATATTTAGTCTTATTTTAATGTATGGTTTCCACGTGGTCCACTCTCTCCTTCTCTGGAGAATTGTTTGGTAGCACTTATTTTCCTTTGGAGATCAATGGCTATCCCTTATTGATATTTACATTATCTTGAATTCTAGAGCTTGTTTGTGACAGAAAAATGTGTTTTTATTTAATTTACTATGATTTATTTATTACTTTGCCCTGTCATACAAGTACTATTGTACATATCTTCAGCCAGAAATAGTAATTATTGTTGGACAGGTAGGCATGCCCTTACGATAAAACCCAGACTATTTTATAATAAAAATATATCTATCTAGGTACACTGGTTTTATAAAAACATGTTTCTTCATATGGATCCGTAGTTTACAACAGGGGGTGATTTTGCTCCTTGAGGGACATTTAGCAATGTTTGGAGACAAGAATACTGCTAAATGCCCAGGACAGCCACCCACAACAAAGAATTAGCTAAAATTCAGAGACCTGTTCCAACTCAGAGTGTAAAACACTCACGTTGTAAGTCAGAGTTGTAAACATGTTTTTACTGGTCTTCTACTTAGTAACCTAATTAAAGAGCACAAAAATCTGAAATCAGCCATAAATCTCTATTGAAATTTAGCATTATAAACTTAAGGTGTCAATAATCTTTATCACTAATATTTACCAAAATAGACTAAATGCTGTGACACAAATGAAGGCTTAAGAAATTTTAAGGATGAAATCATAGAATATATTCTCTGACCACAGTGAACTAGAAACCAGTAATAGAAAAGTAAGAGGAAAATCCCCAAATCTTTACAATTGAATTAAAATACTTCTAAATTACCAATGGACAAAAGAGGAGATCAAAAAGAAAATGATAAAATATTTTGAAACGATTAAGAAATAATGAAAATATGATGTATTCGTATAAAGCAGTACTTAGTGGGCAATTTATAGTTTTAAATGCTCATTAGAAAAGAATAATGAAAAATGAATAAACATTCACCTTGAGAAGTTATAACATAACTTAAAAAATTATATATGAAATCCCAGCATATATAAAAAGGCAAATACATTGTGACTAAGTGGGGTTTATTCTCTGAATGCAAGATTAGATTAACATTTGAAAATCACTCAGTGGAATTCCCTACTTTAATGGGAAAAAAATGGGAAAAAACATATGGTCATTTCAATATATGCAAAAGAAGCTTTTTTTTTTAAAAAAAAAAGATTTTATTTATCCATTTGAGAGAGAGAGAGAGAGCACAAGAAGGGGAACGGGAGGCAGAGGGAGAGGGAGAAGCAGACTCCTCAGATGCGGGGCTGGATCCCAGGACCCTGGAATCGTGACCCATGAGCTGAAGGCAGATGCTTAACCAACTGAGCCACCCAGGCCTCCTGCAAAAGAAGCTTTTAAAAATAAAATTCAATACCTATTCAGGATATTTAAAAAATCTCTCAGTAAATTAAATTTGAACTAGATGTGAAGTTCTTTAGCCTGGTAAAGAATACCTATGGGAAAAAAAAAACCCTAACGCTAATATCACATTAATAAAAAAAATATTGTATACTTTCCACTTGAATTTGGGATAATGTCCATTGTTACAACATCTAATTGACCTTGTCCTGGAATTCTTGAGGCCATGCTTGCTTCTTAGGTTTCTTTGTTTTTTGAAGTGATTCTTTCTCTCTCTCAATGCTTTTTAACTATTGTTCAAACAGGTTCCGCAGAGTAAGTAAATAATGAATTACTCCACCTAAGATAACATACACTGAAAATTATCACATATTGATGAAAGGACTCGAAGAAGACATAAATGGAAAGGTATCCCCATGTGCAAAGCTGAAGTTACAAAGAAGACAGTTGATAGAGGGAACATAAGAGATCAGAAGCACAGAGAAGAAAAAGCATCATGAGCTGAACTTCATACAACATTTAGATAACAATAATTACACGTACCATCTATTGTGCCTTTACTTTATGCCAAATTTTGTTATACAGGTTTATTCAGTCTTTATGGATTACAAACATCGAGATCTTTCAGTTAGTTAAGGCTAAGACAGGAAAACACAGTCATTATAAGTACTAAGGGATTAAGGCATTAGTTATATAAATTGGACCTTACACAAATATGAGAGGAGCTGAGGAAGTGAAAGTCTGGAAGAGGAGGGTGTGAGGAGACCAGAGAAAGCTTCACTGACCAGACAGCCTGGAGGACTGGTATACAGATGGACAAACCAGAGCTTGCAGATCATTGCAAGAAGCCAGGCACATCTGGCCACTGAAATCAGGCTGCAATGGGGAAGCTCCATGGGATACGTTTGCCTCTGTGTAGCTATTCCTTTTGTGAGTCCATTGCCAAGCACCTGGTTGTAGGCCTGCAGCCACTGTCGATCAGCAGGGCCAGTAACTAGGAAAATAAGTTAGATGTGGAATGGAAGAGAGAAAGGACAAGCCGAAACTGCCAGACATTTCCGCACTCATCCTTGACCATGTCTGATCATGGCGATCTACTAAAAGTAGTGACTTCTGCTTCGCTTCGTCTTCCAATCCCAAGAAAGTTCTTCTTTTGGCCACCTGGAACCTGGAACCATATAGTGAAGAGGATCTTGGGAAACACAGATCCTAGCTTGAACCAAGTGTATATAAAAGCAATGCAATCTACTCTGCCTATTTTACAAATGGGGAAAGGAAAGCTCACGCTGGTGAAACAACTGGCCCGAGGTTGCTAACCCTTGAGTAGATACTGGACCTGTGATCCAAACCCAGGTGCACCTGCTGCGAAACTCTGACCCTTGCCAGCACTCTCCGGTAAGGATAAGCTCTCCACTTGAAGGGTTTTCTGGTCAGGTTCCACACTGTTACATTCACTTAGTTTTCTTGAGGGGTTTTTATGTATCTTGTAACCAAGCAACATCATATGTGGTTTTAGCGAAGATTAAATGTATCTGTTAGAATGAGTATTTAATAACACTTTGCCCTGTGAGCTCTTGGTTCCTTGCAGCTATTGATGTAATGATGTCTTTGATGATGATGATGAAGGGTCTTCACCTTCAACAGCTTCATAAAGGGAAAAGCACGGGTCAGGATTTCCGGACAAAAGTTTAGCTTTGCCACTTAATCTCAGCTCTAATCATAACCTGTGAATTTCAGTTTTTTAAATCTCTAATGAGGAGAATACTCTCTTCTCCCCTTTCTAGGGTTTTTGTGAAAATCAAATGAAATGATATAATTTTTCCAAAACCAAGATAAAATAAAAGGATATTCACAAAACCCAAGAAACTGTGTTTCTTGATTCCTGGGCTTGAGCTTTTCCAGTTAGCCTTTAAGAACGATTGTCCAGAATGAAGCATCTAACTGTAATAATCTCTACTATCCAGGGAGGTTTTGAAAAAGACACAAAGAAAATGTGTGCAAAATATAATCTACAAACCAAAATGAAGCCTTATTATTATTATTGGATCACTTCATTTTTAATGATTTCCTTTTGAAAACGTGGAAAAGGTAAGCTTGCTGTTAATGGCCACCCGCCACCCCCACCGCCCACCCCCGACGAAAGCTTTAGGCTGAGCTATGCCTGCAATCTTGCTACTGTTTTGGCGCTAGGCTTCAGCACCTTGTGCAGAGGGAGATTTCAGGGTGGTTATCTCTCGAGTTCCCCATTCCTTTAAGGAAGCTGTATTTCTAATCTGTGGCGTGAAGACCTTTTGCTTACCCTGTTAGATTAAATCACAGGCCTTCTTATCAGCACAGAGCTGAGAGAAAGCTTGCAAACCGAATATAGACTTTACCTGTGAGCAGCATGAAAAATCAACGGAAACTAGTGCATCCTGGCAAGGAACATTCGTTGTTGGTCCAGATGTTTCTCTAAGCACAAACCTGCCTTCGAATTGCAATTAGGCCTCCTCCAAATTAAGACCTTAGCAACATCTCAGCTTTAAAGAACTCACAGACAAGAATCATTTGCGCTGCAATCTTTGCTGTGGTTTAAAAGGGGGGAAAAAAAACTTTTAAAAGGGAAATGTGTGGGATATTGCATCATCCTGTATAGCCAAGGACTTCTATCTGGGCTGGTTTCCCCCCAGAAGAGTTGATGAGATATGAAAGAAGTCAGACCCAAGACAAGTACCCATAGTGTGAGTGGTTTTCCTTAACAACCTGGGCTCCCATACTTGGCACACCCTGCAGGGTGGGTGGCATGAAATAGTGGAAAAGGTATGAGTGATTTGGCCAGTTAGACCTGAATTTGGTTCCACACTTCTTTTCTGGATCATTTTAAGGATAACCTAATACATGTTTTTCTTTTGGAAAATATTGCCTACCTTAGAGTTTCTTTTTTAAGAAAATTTTATATTCTGATCTCTTTGCTTCTTCCTTTTCCTGCCTTCCTCCTAGAAAGCTACACATGGAGAGACCAGCTTTTGTGAGCTGCTAATTGGCTTGTGCTTAATGCCCCAGGAACTTCTGAGAAGCTTCTTAAGAACTCTTGTACTTGAGCCTCTGGACCTCTCAGGACAGAGTCGATCCAGGCTCAGAACAGAAACGATGCTTGTGATGATACTGAATGTAGACCAAAGACGGAGCAGGTTGTGCAAATGGTAACATCTGCACCCATAAGAATGAAAATTTGCTTAGGTCATAACTGAACTCCCAGTAGCCCCCAGGCCTCCTAACCGGAGAAGTGGATTATCAGATCTTCTCCAAAGATGAAGAAGAATCAGGTGTTAGATAACTGAGCTAATTACCGATAATGACCACCTGAGGCTAAATCAAGTGTTTTCTGGTCAGCAGTCAGTGCAACAGCTCTAATCTAGTAAACTGATGAGCAGAGAGAACGAGAGCAGAGAGAAGGGAAAGGCCCTGTTTTGGTCCTAGGGCCCTTCTGAGGCCAGTGACCAGCCAGGCCTTCTCTGTCTCGATGACCTGTGTGCCCTGGGGCTGGGAGAAGGCTCTGCAGAGATTGCCTGGAACTCTAAAGCCTCTTAGGGAAGCTTTAAAAGGAGGGTAGTCAATTAGTTTGGGGTGAGTGGTCTAGGTGCTCAGCCTAGGGAGTGGGGGACCACAGTAAGTATCTCTCATCCGCCGTACTGATTTGTCCTGCATGACATTCCTGGGGCAGGTGATCTGTTTCTGTCTTTCAACAACTTCTATGCTTTGCTTTATGACGGGGACACTTGGTGCAAACTCTCTTTTCAAGAGTGAGAAGAATGGACTTGTTCCTTCAGAGAGGGAGACAAACCATAGGAGACTTTTAACTCAAGAAAACAAACAGAGGGTGTCTGGAGGGGAGGTGGGCGGGGGCTGGGGTAGCTGGGTGATGGGCACTAAGGAGGGCACTTGATGGAACGAGCACTGGGTGTCCTATGCCACTGATGAATCACTGACCTCTACCTCTGAAACTAATGATATGCTATATGTTGATTAATTGATTTAAAATAAATTTTTAAAAAAGAATTGACTTGTTCCTTTCTGTTTTCTCTTCTGATCATCACACCATCAATGCTTCTTCCCAAAGGAGCAGTTGCATCTAGGTGCAGTCTTAGAAACAGTCACAGAAGCAGCCTCATGAAGCTCCCTAAAGACTCCCTAGCAGCTACCCGGCCTTCCCTGCAGAGAGAGATGGGTGCAGACTCACTGAGTCAGCATGCCCAGCGCAACCCAGGTAAGCGTTCTCCTCAGAGTTCCGAGTTTCCACTGCACTTTAATGAGTCTGACCTCTTGCTGTTGTCCTTCGTTCCAATCAGAGTAGCTGCTTCCGGCAGTCTTTTACCTTGCAATGATTGTTTTTTACCCTTCTCGTCACCTAGTTAGCTGAATACCTAGTTAACCATTTTTCAGTGAATTCTTTCAATTAAAAGTGCTAGTATGATTTATTTCTCCTTTTACAGCTATAGCAATCAGTACCAAAATCCACACCATCGAGATGAGGTTGCAGATAGGTTGCCGAGTTGGACACCTTGCCAGTGGCAAACTGAATGCTAGTAGTGCATGGCATGCAGGGGCATCACAATTAATCAAATTGTCGCCTGCACTAAATGGTGACAATATGCCTACTGATATTTCTGCGTCCTGTTGGGACCCTAGATAATGGAGTTTATCTGGCGGATCTGTAAGATAGAAAATTTTACCTGCATATGGCTTTCCTGGGCTCATAGAATAAAATCCGAACTTCATCCCATGGGTTTGACTTCTCCACAGTATGTTGTCCCTTTCCCAAATTGTCTCCTACTCATCATCCCCTTGCTTACTAACCTCCAGTCCTCCTTCTGACCCTCACAGGAGGAAACTCTCCCTCACCTAAGGGCCTGTGCATAGTGGTTGACTACCCCCTGGGATGCACTTCACCCCGGTCTTTGTGTGGATAGCTCTTGTTCATTCAGAATGTAGCTCTAATGTCACTTTATTGCAAAGTCCTTCCATGATCAGATAATCACTGTGTCTATCTGGAAAAGGTGGCCAGCACCTTGATACTTGAATGCCACTCAAATCAACTGAGAAAAAATAGAAATATATTCATCATATTTCAAATGGAGAACACTGAGGAGAACATACAATTGCAGGTCATTGTTTAAGCAGTCAACCCTCAGCTACTTAGTTTCAGATAAGTGTTCTTTTACTTTATTTGTATATTTCCTTTTCTGTAAATAGAAATGTACTTTGCTTTGGCAGAGGACCAATAAATGGCATTATGAAATCAACAATACTTATCAGATCTTTATCAACATGTTTACTGATTATTGTCCTGGTCATTTTTCCAAAACAGAATTGTGCCCCGAAGGAATGCTCATTGCATATGAAAATGTGTAGAATGAGCATTGGTTAGAATTCTGTAAGAATTGTGCATTTTCAAACTTAAATTGAAAAATTAGAAGTAATTAAATAACATAAGAAAGTACAGAAATATTAGGTATTTGAACTGGCAACATTGAAAATGGCCTTTCAAATGGTAAATGATTAACAACACTCGAAATTCACGACCTCTCTTCATAACAGGACGGATATAAAAAATAGATGAATTTGTGGATGCTTTTTTAATATTAATATGAGGAGAAATTTGGCTCTACTGATTTAGAGCCAAAGTATTAACAAGAGAGAGGATGCAATTTTCAGTTAGAGTCTCTCCTTGCTTCTTGGCTGCCTCTTTGTGTCTGGCAGCTCCTGACACCCTCTGAAAACCCCAGCACTCCCCCAGAAGACCCTGGCCTCACTTCTGGATGGTCGTCACACACCAGATATAACAGGGGTAGAGAACACTTGGAATCTTGCACTTGACACACCTGGGAAAGCTGGGGGCAACCAAAGCAGAGAGAAGCAAGGAAAGGTCGGCAATTAGAAAAGGTGAACACAGCTTTCTTGGCAGGTACTGGTGAGATGATAGACGGTAAGAGATTCCCTGCTCATTCACTAAGCCCAACTGCTCAGCCAGGCAGCCTTCTATTTGGCCAAAAAGCCAAAACAGAATTCAGGGTGATAATTTTTTTTCTTAGTTCTGGAAGATTTCTAAGGCATAAGGCTGTGATTTGCTTTTCTCACAACTCCTGAGATTTCACTGGGCATACCTCAGAGACATTTTACATAAACACAGACACGAAAGCTTCCTGGATTACAATGTCCTTTTGTTTACATTGGGACTGTAGGTCATTTCAGTGACATGAATTAAAAAGCTGATAGGATATTGAAAATGCTAGCCTAATCCTCCTCTAGCCACCCTACCACCCAAACACACACACACACACACACACACACACACACACACACACACAC
>NW_024424786.1:9676327-10085267 GCF_017311325.1 Ursus maritimus
ACACACACACACACACACACACACACACACACACACACACACACGATAATGCAATTATCTGAAAGCAACTCAATGTTCCCATGTTGGTTACTTGGCTTGGAAACCTGGTGGTGAGCCAGTTACTTCTTCACATTAATATGGAACAGACTTAACCCAAGGTCTTCCTTCCACATAGTCTGACTGAATTGGATTAGGACTAGATTTTAAAATTCACTTCTGAGAGAAAAGTCCCCTGAGCAGAAAGAGACAGCAGATGTATTAAGTGTTCATTAAAAAAATAAATAAATAAAAGGAAGGAAGAGGGAAAGAGATTTATATCTCTACTAGGCTTATTTCTTGCTGAAAATATTCTGTCCTTCTCAACATGTAGAACACATTTTCAAAGGAGAAAACTTCCTTGGGAAAGACACAAAAGAAAGACAGGTTAAGAAAGAGTCTGATGGTGTCTCATAGACCATCTCTGAGTTGCACGGTTCCCATTTGTTCTACAAAGCTGGTACTTGTGGTTTCAAAGTGACTAGAGACTGGAGAATTAAAAAACACTAAAGCCATCCAAATTTCTTTCTGAAATTGGAGGACAGATCATTTTATTTTCAAGAAAAGAAGAGCCTCAAATCAGATATTTTAGCTTATAACCTAAAGTATACAACCTTCAACTTAGATTATTTTTAGTTTATCAATTGGTTTGAACAGAGCCCACCTTGATCTCAGAAAGATTTGAGATAGCTAAAATAATGCTTACATTTTAGTAGATGCGGGAACTTTAAATAGAGAAGAAAATTGAGGCAGAAGGAAATAGAGGGTGGAAAATTCAGGTAGGATGAAAACTCGAGTTTGCTTCTTGCATTGGGTGGAGAGCCCAGTTGTCTTCAAACTTTCTAGCAACCAATGGGCATAGAGAAACATTGCTGTCTACATGGTTCAGAGTGGCCAAAAGACAGAAAATGAACCAGTGGCTTCAAAAAAGCAGCTTTTACCTGCTATCGAAGGAACACATTTTCTTCCATTTTTTAAAAAAGAAGGGATACCCTGTACTATAATGACCAAAATCTTTTTTTCTGAATACGGAATAAGTTTAAAAGAACTGCTTCACATAATGCTTCTCAGTGTAGTCTGGCAGCCATCATTCCAATTATGAGCACATTAAACCCCTTAAAGTTTCCCAGAGAGAATTGGAAGTTGAGGGATATGATGCAGCAAGAGAGTGAGACTCTGGGGAGCCAGCTCAGAGCAGAGGCAGGTAACACACAGTTCAGAACAGCGGTTCCTGCCCTGACTGCACACGAGCAACACGTGAGCTACTTTAAGAAAATACTGCTGAACACACGCCATCCCAGCTAAATTAAATCACAGCTTCTGCAACTGAATCCCACAAAAGGGGACTTTTTCGAAAGTTTCTCAGATGAGTCTGATGTGTTTCCAGCAACAACTGAGAGGAGTGAATGAACTGCAGAGCCTTTGGTCAGTGGCCCATGAATCGTGCCCTTCAGCCACATTTTGGAAATTGAGCCATGGCGGGTCTGAATTTTTTCTCCATAAAAGATACCAGAAGCGCATCTAGTTATATTGCAAGATGAATAAAAAGCCATGTACTACAACTGTTTTTATCTAAAACTGAAGGATCAAGACACAGCTCTTCTGTGCAGAGGGAGACCCATCTGGACAAAGCCTAATTTCTCGTAGGGAAAGGGCTACTGGTAGAAACGAACGGATGAGTGGCTGCTGGTTTCCCTCACATTAGAAGAGCTCTTTCCTGTTCGTAAAGCACTCTCACACATAATGTCCATTGAGCCTCTTAAGAGCATTTGAAACAGGTGCATCAGCATTTATATTTCATCAATTGTTTAGCTGAGTTCCAAGAAGTAAAGTAATTTGCCCAAGATTACTTAGCTAGTGACAGTCCAAGGACTAGACCCCGCCTCTGAGGACAACTGATCCAGTACTCTCTGAAGCAAGCATTTCGTTCCTCTAACTTCAAACCTCCAAAACTTGCTCTAGTGGATAAATCCTACCGAGGGTGCTCAAGAAAGAGGACAACGAAATAAATCTTTTTTGATTCTACATCTTCTTTCAGCCACCACCCCATTATTCTGCTCCTCTCTTCTGTTGAACATCACAAGAGCCTTATCCCTACTTCCTCACCCTTGACTTTCAGTTCATGGTACCCTAGTTGGGCTTTAGTCCCCAACATAGCCCTGGACGGGTCTGGAAAAGTCACTGTGGTAGCCAGGCTCCAAGGTGGTCCTCCGTGATTCCCACATCCTTCTGTCAGGTAGCGTCTATGCCCGCCTTCTGCACTGTCCCAGTGTTGGTCCCTTTGACTGGTAACACATAGCAGAAGTTATGGTAGGTCACTTCTGAGATTGGGTTGTAAATGCTGTGGCTTTCATGTGGGCTGTGTGTGTTCTCTGTTTCTTTCACTCACTCTGGGAGGAGACAGCTATCACATGAGGACATTCAGGCAGTCTATATGGAAAGCTGTCCACATAGTGAGGAACTCAGGATTCAGGCCAACAGGTAGCGAGGGACTAAGGCCTGTCAATGTCCACATAAGTGAACATGATATCACATCCTCTGCTGAGAACCTTCAGAAGACTAGGGCCCCAGCAACCTTGTGAGAGACCATAAGCCAGAACCACCCAGCTGAACTGTTAGAATCCTGAGCTCCAGAAACAGTGTGAAAATAATATTTATTGCTTTAAGCTACTAGTTTTTAGGGTACTTTGCTTTGCAGTGATAGATAACTAATATAATCATCGACATTTTCAATCTTGCCAAATGCAACGATTAATTATCTTCAGCCGTATTTCTCACAGTTGATCACTCTTTACTTAAAATGCTTTAATCTCACATAAACAGACATTTCTCCAAAGAAGACAAACAAATGGCCAACAGACACATGAAAAAATGCTCAGTATCACTTGGCATCAGGGAAATACAACTCAAAACAACGATGAGATACCACCTCACACCAGTCAGAATGGCTAAAATTAACAAGTCAGGAAATGACGGGTGTTGGCGAGGATGCAGAGAAAGGAGGGCCCTCTGACACTGTTGGTGAGAATGCAAACCGGTGTAGCCACTCCAGAAAACAGTATGGAGGTTCCTCTAAAAGTTAAAACTAGATCTACCCTACGACCCAGCAATTGCACTACTAAGTATTTACCCAAAGATACAAACATAGTGATCCAAGGGTCACATGCACCCCAACGCTTATAGCAGCAATGTCCACAATAGCCAAACTATGGAAAGACCCCAGATGCCCATCGACAAATGAATGGATAAAGATGTGGCATACACACACACACACACACACACACACACACACACACACACTGGAATATTACTCAGCCATCAAAAAGAATGAAATCTTGCCATTTGCAATGACATGGAGTGAACTAGAGGGTATTATGCTAAGCAAAATAAGTCAATCAGAGAAAGACAATTATCATATCATTTCACTCATATGTGGAACTTAAGAAATAAAACAGATGATCATAGGGGAGGGGAGGGAAAAATAAAAGAAGATGAAATCAGAGAGGGAGACAAACCATAAGAGACTCTTAATTATAGGAAACGAACTGAGGATTGCTGGAGGGGAAGTGGGTGGGGGATGGGATAACTGGGTGATGGACATTGAGGCACGTGATGTGATGAGCACTGGGTGTTGTATGCCACTGATGAATCACTGAACTCTATCTCTAAAACTAATAATACACTGTATGTTAATTAATTGAATTTAATTAAGATAAAAGTTAAAAAAATTCTTTCATCTCTTAGATTTCAAGACACCTTAATATCCTGGTTTTCCCCTCTACTTCATTTATCTCTTCTTATTCTTCTTTGCTGCCACATCCTCTTTTCACCCCAAAAAGTCAGACCCCTTAATTTTCAAACCTCTTCCTGATTTACACTCTATTCATAGATAATATCAGTCAGCCACATGGTTTAATATTAGCTCAATGCCATTGACTCTTGAATTCATACCTCCGGTCCTGGTCTCACGGAGTTGTAACTCCAGCCACCACCACAAAGTTTCCCTCGAGTATCTAATGCTCAAACTCAATGTGTTTACAGTAAACATCGATTTCTGTCCTCACACTGATTCCTCCTTCAGGATTTTCCATCTCAGTGAACAGCACCAACACTGCGCAGTTGTTCAGTCAAAAAACTGCGAGAGATGCTTGATTCTCCTCTTTCCTCTCCCTTAGACTACTACTTAGAGGACGAATTGCTTTCTTGAACATAATGGCATTAACATCACGAAGGAACTTGTTAGACACGCAGAATCTTAGGTCTCTTGCCAGACCTACTTAACCACCATCTTCATCTTAACAAAACTTTTAGTTGATTCCTGTGCACAACTACACAGGAAAAGCACTAATCCAGATTTTGGATTGGTCAGTTATGTTGACTAGTTATGTTCTGTGGGCCAGTATCCCCTTAATCTGCTCTTTAAAATTGGGGGGGGGTGATTTTATAAGTTTGGAAAACACTATATAATGCATAATTTAGGTTTTCATATTTTCTTGGTCATAAAAAATAAATTGAACTCTGTTTAAGCCTCCTTTTTCATCTTTAAAACCGGTTAAAATTCTTCCTCCCTCCCTCCCTCTCTGTCTCTCAGTTGCTTTCTTCGCCAGCATATATTAATATTCATTGGAACTACTACTCCATTCCACTGAGAAACATTGTGCCTGATAGTCTGTCAGTTATTATTGTTTGGTCTCAGATTTTTAATTCATTTGTTCCCTCGTCTATTATTTAACAAATATTTACTATTCTGCATAGAGCCTACTCTGTGCCAGATACTCTTCTCTGCGCTGGGGTGAAAGCAGTGTCAGTCAGAGCCGCACACTGTCTGTGCAGAGTGTGCATGACTGGGTCGAGTCATCCTCAGCCGAGTGAGATGGGGGGTCACGATTCCACATCCCACCACTGGTGACCTTGCCGCCCTCAGGGAACAGTTGGGCAGGGACAGCAGGGTGGCATCAGGAACTAATGTCCTTGTCTGACATCTATCTAGGACGGTCTGGCTCTGTGATGACAACACCCCACCCTCCTTCCCACGCAGCCCCGTTGGGCACCTTGTGGCTTTCTGTAACATTGTCTTTGTTTCTTCTGAGCTTCTGTGGCCGATCCTGACTCCTCACATTGGATTGGAATAAAACATTAATGGGTCAACACTCTTACAAAGTTTCATTTGTTTTTCCTGAACCACACCCCTGTCTTGGGCTGGTCGTATATGTCCAGGATTACATTGTGAATGCCACTTTTTTTTGCAAAATGTTTTCCCACTTACTTTCACTGGATTATTTATGATTATTCAGGATTCAACTCCAGCATCTTCTCCTCCAGGAAGCCTGTTTTGAATTCCTTCCCCTGGGCTCTGCTGTGTTTGCATAGCATAGCATCCCGTGTATCCTGGTCATATTCACTTATCACATTAAATTGAAATTCTCTCTGTTTATGTCTTTATGTCTCTTGCATGAGCTCTTAAGTCTCTCAAAGGCAGAGATCCTCATTTATTCACTGTCAGAGCAACATTGCCTAGCTTACTTCCGGGATCATGGTAGGCACTCAGGGTATTTGATGAGTTAAGCTGAAAACTGTTGTGTAAGCTAGAACAGTAAGTTCCTTTGTCTGCCTGTAGATGAAGACTACAGGATTTGAGTAGCACAATTACAGCTTTCTTAAATCTCAGAGTGTTTACTGAGGGCCAGTAGGGGTCATGACTATAGGGGCCAGACGAGTAAGGTAAAGGAGGGACACACAGCTGGTTTAAGGCAGTGAAGAGTGATATAGAATGTGAAAAGTGTATCCAAGATGGCCAAACCCTATGCCTTTAAAAAACAAAAAAAGTAGGGGCGGCTGGGTGGCACAGCAGTTAAGCATCTGCCTTCGGCTCAGGGCATGATCCCGGCGTTATGGGATCGAGCCCCACATCAGGCTCCTCCGCTGGGAGCCTGCTTCTTCCTCTCCCACTCCCCCTGCTTGTGTTCCCTCTCTCGCTGGCTGTCTCTCTCTCTGTCAAATAAATAAATAAAATCTTTAAAAAAAAAAAAGTAAACACACACACACATAATATATTATATAAAATAATGTGAAATTAACCCACTTTTATTGCTTTCTAAAATACTGACCCAAACTGCCAGTGAGCTTATGGCCTTTGGAGAGTTTATGGGTTTTTATAAGTATACCTTCTTTTTAAAAAAATGCTAATTTTCTTTATATCCCATATAAAAACTCATTGTTGAAAATCTAAAGAGTCCAAAGAAAGATATAGAAGACAGCCATTATCCCACCACCTAGACCTATATATGCCCATATATTATTAGATTACATATACATTATGTAATATATAATAGATTCCAATTTCAGATTTTCATATTTTCTTTTAAACATTCAGACATGAAGAGTACTTTTGATATGTCTCTAAATATTTACATATTCATTCAATGAATATTTACTGATTATCTTGAATGTACCAGAAACGTGATAACACATCCCACTATTTAATTAATCTCTAATTGTTGGACATACGAATTATGCCAGTGTTTTGCTTTATAAAAGCTGATGTGGCAAACATTCTCTTCCATAAAATTTTGTGAAAGCTTTAATTTTCACAAGCTCCATCATTCTTTGTTGAGAGATAGCAAGTTTTTAAAAAGGGAAAAGATATCCTTGAGTGGGAGCTTCTTAAATTATGAAAACTTGCCATCTAGATTAATGAAAAAATTCTGACAGTTGCTTTAGGAAAATGCTGCAGCATTATTTTATATAAAATTCACATTGAACCACAACTCCCCTTGTTTTGTTTATTTTTTTGCTAAAAGGAATGAGGACTCAAGAGAAGTCTCCGGTTGGAGACCTCGGGCACTTTCCAATATAAACGCAGTCCAGAGCATGAGATAGAAATCAGCCACCTGATTTACCACCCACCACCCAGGGCCTTTGAATCACAGTTGACTTGAGAGGTTTGTGGCAAAGAAGGAAAAGAAAAGAAACTGTATGAAGTGACTACTATTTAGTTGGAATTATGCTCGATCCTTGGGGCTCCTGGGTGGCTCAGTCAGTTAAGCATCTGCCTTCAGCTGAGGTCAGGATCCCAGGGTCCAGGGACCAAGCCCCAAGTGGGGCTCCCTGCTCAGGGGGAACTTCTCCCTCTTCCTCTGCCTCTTCCCTACCCCTCATTTGTGTGTTCTCTCTCAAATAAATAAATAATCTTAAAAAAATAAAAAATAAAAACACCGTGCCTTACATATAACAGGTATTCAATAAACCATTCTAAAATAAAGAGCTGTGATTTTACTAGCTCTCCATTCTTGGAAAACTAATTTACCATCTCATTTTCCTTGTCTGTAATAGTATTATCTGTAAATTCCCACAAAACCCCTCTGGAGGTTAGACAAATCTTATTTTACATATGAGAAAACCGAGTCTGGGATTTGCTAAGAGACTTGGCCAGGCTCATCAACTAAATCGTGGTTAAGCTTGCACTTGGATCACAAGATCAAGTCTGAGAATAGCTCACCTCTCTTAGCGTTTTCTTATGGGTCAAGTTCATTCACTTGCCAGTGATGCTGACATTGAGGGGGGCATGACACCTCAGGGTACCATAGGACCCACCTGGAGTCTCGCTAATGGCTGAAGATGTTGAGGGACATTGGGCTAGTTCTGGTGTTTCACTCACCCACTGGTATCTTCAGAGTCTCTAGTTCAAACCCAACCTCCTCTAATGCATGCATCCCCAGGAAAACAGCCTCTCCCTGTGGTTATAGCTTCAGACATGCTGGTGCAGATCCTTAGGTAGCCCCTTGGATCTCTGGCCTAGTCTAATCTCAAAATTCCCTGTTGGATTTAATCAAATCAAAAAAACCATGCCAGGGGCACCTGGGTGGCGCAGCGGTTAAGCATCTGCCTTCGGCTCAGGGTGTGATCCCGGCGTTATGGGATCGAGCCCCACATCAGGCTCCTCCACTATGAGCCTGCTTCTTCCTCTCCCACTCCCCCTGCTTGTGTTCCCTCTCGCGCTGGCTGTCTCTATCTCTGTCAAATAAACAAATAAAATCTTTAAAAAAAAAAAAAACCATGCCAAAAATCATAAACAAAACAGCATCCACTCCATTTTTGAGAATGCATATAGCTGAGGTTTTCTGCTAGGTTTTTAATTAAATGAAGGAATTTAATTAAGTGAATGAATTAATTAAATGATTTAATTATCTTATGAAACCTATGGGATAGATACTCATGAAAGCTGCAGCTTAAATATGACTTTGTTATGATTAGAGAGTTAAGACACAGCTACATCGATGGTATAGGGAAGATCTGTCTGATTCGGAAGCTGAAGCCCTTAAACACTGGGCTGGAGTTGTGCAAACTTCAGGTGTTGACCCCTTAGTATCAGGGTCACTGTGCTGCACTGTGCAATTCCAGGGGCGCTATCCACTTCTATGTATCATACAGGGGACCTGAGTGCTTATGAAATTAATTTTGTGAGTCTCAACTTGAATTAGACAATGCAAAATAGAAAATAGCCAAGTGCATCACACACAGTGAAGTAGTAGAAGTGGTGTTCTATAAAAGTGTGTGTGTGTGTGTGTGTGTGTGTGTGTGTGTATAGCAACATCATATAATGTCTGGGAGCACAGACTCTGGAGCCAGATTACTTGAATTCTGTTGCTGGATCTGCCATTGGCCAATGCAAGACCTTGTATCACTTACTTGACCTCTCCATGCCTCAAGTTCCTTATCTGTAAATTATAGTTAATAATGGTGACCACCACATAAGGTTATTGGAAAATTCAAGAAATTAATGTATATAAAGCACTTAGCATGTGCCTGGCAGATAGTAAGCACTCATTACTATTTTTAATTTTTTTCTGCAATTTCTACTACTAGTATTATTATGTGTGTGTACTGGTTTATGATTTAAGATCTTTTTCTTACTATAGATCATGGTCAAAAAATTTGAAGACCATTGACCTCAACTCCTCCTCCTTTATAAGTACATCCAATTCAATTTGCAAATAACCAATGACCCTCTGATAATACATCACTAAATGTGACTGCTCTTGTGGGCCCAGAGAGATTAAGTAATTCTACTCGGGCAGGCAAAGGGAAGGAAGCAGTGCTTAGGTAATCAGGAATAATTGGTGCAGCCATTATTACTAATAGCCCGATGGGAACTATTGGGATAAAAGAGGACCCATAGAGAATGTAACTGAAAGGGGCAATGGAAATGAAACAGGACAATAGATCTTTTGAGTTTAAGTCTGTCTTCCCATCCTTATCCGAACAGAATCCCTAATTTTAGTAAGAGACTTGTGTACTTGCTTTCTGGCATCGAGTAAGAGACTTGTAGAGTTGTTTTCTGGGATTTAGAAAAAAAACATTTTCCATGCCTCCAAATTCAGAGGGCTCTCCCCAACCCATATCAGACTTAGGGAGTACAATGTAATATGAGACAGTAGATAAACAGTGGCTCTTATATATGGAGACTGGGGCTGGAATCTCGGCTTCAACATTTCCTAGCTGTGTGGCTGTGAGTCGGTCAGGCAGACTGCACATCTCTGGGACATCTCATTTTTCCTTTCTATAAAAACGTACTATACTATTTCCTGTCCTTTCTATAAAAATGTATTATACTGCTCTGTATACTATCATCCTCAAAGGAAGGTTGTGAGGATCAAATAAGAGAGTATATTTTAAAATATTTAATATCTGTAATTTGGAGGATTTTTCTGAAACACTATGGAGTGAAATGCCACACTGAAATCTTGATCACAGTATAATGTTTCCTGACATGGACTCACCTACCTCTTCACATACACCTCTCCCTCCTTTCTCCCTTGAACTCTATTCCAGCTGCATACAGACATATGACGGGGGACATGACATTTTATAAAACATATATATCAACAAATATATAAAACATATATTTCAGTTTTATAAAATGCCACGTTCTCTTTCATGTCTCATTTTTCACACCCACCTCTCTATCAGCCCAGAGCACTTTTCCTACTCCTCCTTCTCACCATGCCTCTCTAATAGATATTACCTTACTGTGGAAGCACTTTTGGGTCCCAAGTCCATTTATGTATCCCTTTGTAGAATCCCTGTATTTCCCTTGCTAAGTAGTATTATATTTGTTTCTGGTCATAATTGACTCTTATCTGTACTAGTCTGATAATGGCTAATTTGTCACTGACTTCCAGTATCTTTCAGCGTGTGGAACATAATAGTTGCTCAGTAAATGTGTGCTGATTCATAAAAATAAGGTATGGTCTCCTCTTGACTGATGGGGGCTCTAAACAAGGAAAAAATTGTTGGGCGATCAGGTGTGGAGATCATAAATTGGGAGAGCAGGCCAAACGGAAAGGAGAAAGCCATTATTCACTATAGCAACAGTGTAGGCGAGAGGCGGAAGGAAAGACACTTAGTGTTTCATTTTCCGCAACAGAACAACACACACACCAGGAGGGTCTGCCAGCCGCACAGCCCGGTGGGGGAGGTGGGGGAGGGGCATGTGTTCCGGCCGGGGAGCATCTAACAAGGTTGCTGACTTTTTATGGACTGGGGGGTTGGGAGGAGGGAGAGGGGAGGGCTAGGAATGAGAAAGTACTGAGTCTGGGTGGGGAAAAGTGGCCCAGCTGAAGCCTGAAGGAGGCCTCTGAATAGAAGTATGTGGGCTAGGAACGCAGCCCAGCATCTCAGCTCAGCGGGCTGGGGAGCTCACGTCCTTGACCACAGCCCCCTCCAGAAAGCTGCAGTGTGCTGGCTGGGTGCCAAGTCTGGTGTGCAGAGGGCAGCTTTCCCTTATGAGGTCAGCCAGGCAAAGCCTTGTAATTGTCAGTGGTCAGGCCTGGAGGAGATCACACACAGGAAGCTGGCCTGAAGCTGGACTCTTCACAAATAATATGAGTAGGTCCAAGATGAATGAAGAGACAAGGGCGGACGTTGGAGGGAATTAATTGTTGCAAATGGATCTGAAGCCAGAGTCAAATGAGGCTCCTGCACTGTCAGTTGGACAAGGAAAGATGGCCAAGTAGGTATAATATCCAAGAATGAGAACCAGCAAGCCCTAAGGAGGCTGAGACCAGATCCAGTGGCAAGTAGGACAAACACGTCAACTGGGAAGCCCAGATGAGGATGTTGAAGGTGACTTTCACATATCGGTTAGGTCATTCTTATCATTGACTCCTAAGGAGCATATAGTTCCTAGCTTCTAACCCCTTTCCCCCTTTGATCAGAAACATGCAAGCATGTGTGTGAAGGATGCTGTGCCCAGTAGCGTTGACAGCCTGGCAATCTCTTCTCCAACGGTGCTTGGAGCCCATACCAGACATCCTAGGCAAAGAACGCATGCCAACGATTATGAATTCAACAGAGAAGGGAGGATGGCCCAGGAAGAAAGGAAGAGTGAAAGAGATATTGTACAATTGACTGAGCTATGAGCCTTGGCACCTTGGTCTTTAATTTTAAAAGCACTGTGTAATGTGCTGTACCGACGTAACTTGTTTTTGCTTTCTTGGATTTCCCCTAACTCATTTGCCACTGGTCTCAGCACCCCGGGAGGATAAAAATAACTTTATTTCTGCTGCCTCAGGTTTTCTTCCTATAAATAGTTGGAGAAAAATCAGGAAAATCATGTTTTATTTTCTTTATGAAGCTATCATAGGATTTGTAGCCGCATAACCACAGAACTAAGTGGTAAGAAGTTAGGGAATACAAAGCATCCGCCACGAAATGAAGGTTCTCAGGGGGGATTTGAAAATGAATGCAGCTGAGAAGATAAGAATCGACAGAGAGAATATCAGCTCCTGCTTTGGTCCTGCTCTGATCATCTTTCTCATCAATTATTTACAGCAGAAAGATCTACATTAAAATTAATCATGAAATCCCGAATTGCTCCTTTACATTAATAATGAAACAACTGCACCAAAGGCAAACAGACACCGATAATAGAGTATGAAATAATGCTTAACACACCGAGGGAAAGGGTCTCTTTACGTGAGACATGGAGAGGCTAATTATGGTACAGTTGTGAGGGCGCTGGCCCGTGACCCAGACTGGCTGCCGGCACCTGACAAACACATGCTCGTGTCTGTCTCGCCTGCAGTTGTCCTACTTAGATCTGTGTTCAGAGCAGCCCCAACCAACTAACTGAGTAGTTGCTCTGCGAACAGGGAGTTTGGGGGGCATGTGAACCATAGCTTTTGCGTCAGTGCCGGGCAGAGATCGAGGTCTCAGGTGATGTTATGACATGGCTGCTGTCACTGTCCTAACGACGGGAAGAGCTAGGCTGAGCACATATGTACATTTGAGTCTCAGGCAATTAGAATCTTAAGGTTTCTGTTTCTCTCCATGAACAGTTTATTTATTCGAAAACAATCTCTGGTGGGACCTGTTATGCGCTCTCCGCACGCGTTATGCTACAAATCACGCATGTCTCACCGTGCTGTGGTCAGAAGACTTAAAATGTCCTTAAAAGCCATTCATGGCTAACGTGTATGCCTGATGGAGGATTGAGGAAGAAAATGTAATGTTTTATCCAAATTTGGAGGTACGTACAATTACCTATCTACTTCCAACGCAGCAACCAAAGGTTAAGTGATGAAATCCCACAAAGGTGACAAAAAGTGTTGACTGATTAATGGAGAAATGCTTTCCCCAGGATGAATGTTTCTCCCACAAGTCATGGGTCTTGTGGAACACACGAATGGTCCCTAGGCTAATCTGTGGTCTGGTGGAAACAGGTTTCCTGTGTTCTTTGTGGTGTGAGTTCCCTTGCGTTCATGTTTCTGTAGTGCAGGGGGGGGAGCTGCGAATTGTCAGATTGTCAACTGGGGGAAGTCGCCGTGTGAAAAGTGATCCACACTCGATGTTACATGGAGCGAAAGTCAGAGGGGCCATAAACCCTTCTTAGGGGTGCCCACGAACACCACACTCTTCCTTATCCATCTGTTCATAGCAGTTGGAGCAAAAGTCTTCTAATAAACAGGCAGAATCCTTGTTCTCACCCAGAAAGTTTACGACTTCTCTCTGAATGATGCCCATACACACAGCAACTATCTGTCAGAAGCATGCAAATCAGGTCTAAAAACGCGTCCTCGTTCTCCCACTGCAATGTTGCCTTGAAGCACTTTGCTTCAGTGGACACTTTGCAGGACTCACGCCCCACAATGCCTTCGGCTGACCCATCTCTCCGCGGCCCACCCCTCATTCTCTGGCAGAGCTGCTGCTGGGCAGACTGGAGCAAGCGGAGTTCCAGACAGAGAAGGGGAGGGGGAGCGGGCTCCCAGCTGCTCCGCTCACATGTCTAGACTGTGACTCTGGGGGTAACTTAAGGCACAGTTTCCCAAAGTGTGTGCTCTGGGATGATATTAGATGCTGTGACGAAGAATGCTTTCCACAGTCCGGTGGTCCTACAAGTTCGGAAAATTCTGGGCTCTATGAGGTTAAAGAAATTTTATAATGGAAGCATTCTTCAGAACCTGTAATGTATTGATGCATTATATTTCAGTAGTGCAAGAAAATCAGCTGGTCTCTTGGCTAGTGCAACCTTTAGTTCCTTGGAATCATTTCTGGAGTGTTAGGCTAAGAAACCTCAAACAGTCCAGTAGAGGGAGGAATGGATAGAGAATTTTTCTCCCTAGATTCCTTTCATTTCTCTCGTCTCCTACTGGTTGAAAGTCTTCTTTTAAGGAGCTATTCGCCCTGTAGTTCAGCGTTACATCATCCAGCTAGATGGTAAGTGGCAGCCAGGTCCCCATGCTGTCGTGTGGTCTGACAGGAGCGCTCGGAGACTGATCCACAGCTGGTTGGCCTTGGGTGATGGAACGGCAGAGCTAGTGTGCTACCCCCATCCCTGAGTCACAGAGGCAGCCAATGAGCAGCCATAGCCTGGGAGGGAAAAGCACAAGGCTGGGCGAGAGAATCTGAGAAGGGTATGCCTTACTTGACTCTCTTTTCCTTTGTGACACATGCTAGAAGCCTGGTGTGAAACAAAACCATTGACAAGAAGAATACAAGGGGATCTCAAGAAGGTAGAAAAGATGGTGCATACGTGCTCTTGCTTTCAAGGAGTCTTAGGTGAGAAGGTAGCATAGAGAATAAGAAACCACCAGAGAAGAGTCTAGGAAAATACATACTGGCAAAGAAGATTCAAATCAAGTTCTGGATTGTGTATGCTAAGCCTGCAAAGTGAAGGCTGGTTCTGTAGGAATTCAGGAAAAGAGAACACATAGGATGCCTTTATGCAGAAGACCTTGAATGAGATACGGAAGTCAGATTGGCCAGGAAGTGAGGTACTCCTAAAAAGGTGGCATTTGATGAAATCCAAAATGAAGAGTGAGTTTTGTTTAGGATGACTTTCATGAAGACAACTATCCAGCTGAAATTTGCTTTCTTTGACCCAGAAATAAGTATTTCTCCTTTGCACCCTCATATGTCCTGTACATCACGCTGCCGTTTGTTCCATGTTACCTGTCCACACCTGGGCTTGTGAGAGTCCCCCTCTTTCTTCTACCTCTTTTTCCTCTTTTACCTGAGTCTTCCCCATTCAGTTAGTGATAACCCCATGTCCACAGTTGCTTAAAATAAAACATGCAGATTCTTCCTTGATTATTCCCTCATTCTCTGCATTCATTCCATTGGGCAGCCCTCCAGACTCCCCCTGAAAAAATTTCCCAGAATCTGGCAACGCCTTCCAGTGTCAGTGTAGGGACTCTCTTTAAGCCGCCACACAGAATTATTGTGCCAGCCTCCAAACTGGTATCTCTGCTTTTATTCTGGTTTATTTGTAGTCTGTTGGCCACTCAATGGCCAGAATGAGCCTTTTAAGATCCATGTCAATGACTTTTCTGCTAAAAACTCTTCAATGGTTTTCTTTTTCGTTTAGGGGAAGAGCCGAGCTCCCAACAATGGTCTTCAGTTGTACATGATCTGGCTTCTGTTTACTGCTTGGAGTCTTCTCCTGTTATTTCTCTCTTGCAGCCCCATTTGTTGTGCTCTAGCCACAATCAGTGGGACTACACTTCTGCTAATCATATGATACCTCAGGGGCAATTCTTTTTTTTTTTTTTTTTTAATTTTATTTATTTATTTATTTGACAGAGAGAGAGAGAGAGAGAGAGAGAGAGAGAGAGACAGGCAATGAGAGAGGGAACATAAGCAGGGGGAATGGGAGAGGAAGAAGCAGGCTCCCAGCAGAGGAGCCTGGTGCGGGTCTCGATCCCGGAACGCCAGGATCAGGCCCTGAGCCAAACGCAGACGCTTAAGGACTGAGCCACCCAGGCGCCTAGGGACAATTCTATTCAAGGTCCGTGCATAGGCTAATCCCTCTGCCTGGGATGCTTTTCCCCCCGATATCTTCATGACATGTCCCCTCCCCTCCTTTAAGTTTGCTTACGTCAACACATCAAGGAGGCTTTTCTTCACTATTTAAAATTGCAACCCTTGCTCCCAAGCCTCCCTATTCCCCTTCCCTGCTTTATGTTTCTCCCTAAAAGTTATCATCTTCAGTATATGATCTGATTCTTGTCCTGCTTCCTTGCCAGAATGTAAACTCCATGAAGGCAGGGATTTTGGGCTACTCGATCACTGCTCTATTTTCAGTGCTTAGATGAGAGGCTGATTTATAGCAGGTAATGTATAAATACTTACTAATTAAAGAAAATTTGGTTGTCTACCGTCACAAGTCTGTCTCCTAACAGGTGAACTTCTGAAAACACAGAATATTCTATCTTAATCGTTAGCACTGGGCACTGTACTTGTCTCTTGGTAAGCCTCAATAACATTTTGGCCATGAAGGAAGGGGCGGATGCTATATAGAAACCGTTGTTTGAAGAAGATGGGTCCCAAAGGAGGTGGATGAAAGGGAGGAAACAAACATTTGTTGAAGAATTGCTATGTAACTTACACATGTTTTCAGAGTAACTGCTTAAGATGGAAAGTGGTACAAGCCCAGTTAACAGAAGGGACAAGGCACTCTCCGAGGGTTCAAGTACCATGTCCATAGCCACACAGGTAGAGGCAATGCCCTTACACTTTGTAGTATGTTACATGATGACAGTGTGAACTGAGGTCTACCCCAAGCCAAGGAGAAACTATCCCCAAGTATAAAATATCCTTCAGTTTAGGGGTGCCTGCTTGGCTCAGTCAGTTAAGCATCTGGCTCTTGATTTCAGCTCAGGTCATGATCTCAGGGTTGTGAGATCAAGCCCTGCATCAGGCTCTGTGCTGGGCATGGAGCCTGCTTAGGATTCTCTCTCTCCCTCTCCCTCTGCCCTTCCCCACTCCCCCATCCCTCTCAAGAAAATAAATACATACATATATACATGCATACATTTGATTTAATGTTTGGACCAATTGTTTCTTCCCCTTCGTGGATTTTCTCTCTCCAGTGAAGGAAGTCAATTGTGTATTCAGCCAAATTTTAGATTTCACAAGATAAAGGTTCAGGTCTCTTAAAACACTTATTACTCAGTCTTCCCTGCTTCTCTGGTGATTTTACCTCCATCACCATCAAGGATCTTCCCCCAATTATTTGCATATTTTGTTATTTATGATTAAACTACAACATCATCTTTATTTAATTTACGGAGGCTTGTGGGAGCTAGGAGCAAGCCAGACGTGTGCAATTAGGTCAAAGACCACAAGGAACACCCCATTCAGCAGCATGTGGGCTTCAGGCTTGCTCATTAATGTTTCTCTTTGCTTTCTACAAGTTTATGTCTGGCAGTTACTTTGCGGAAGAACTGACCTGGCAAAATGAAGGTCTTTATTTTTTTAATCCCAACTATCTTTGAAGTTTTCTGTATCACCTCACTCAGTTGGGAAAGGAACAGTCATTAGTTCTGAATTAGAGATTGTTTTACTGGGGGTGTTGTTTTTGAATGAGATATAAAAATTAAGCTCCTTCTCCAGCACACCCTCCCCCATTCCAATAATCAGAGGTAAGAAAGGAAGGTCTGAGCAATCAAGTCCATGTGCTTGAATAATTACATCACATCACCTCTTCGTGCAATGATGGTAGAGATGCATTTAGGCAGAGTGACTCTTGATCAGGATCAAGGCAGTTTTTCAGAAGAGAGGCATGTAAAAGGGAATTACATGGAACACAGCTGAGATCTAACTGGAGCATATCCCTGGAAAAAAAATAATTGGAATTAAACAGACCATCTGTACTACCCCTGATTGGAGAAAAGGAGTAAAATTCAATTTAATTTTACAAGATGACCATGGAAGGAAAAACGCTGTGAAGAAGCACGTCATTAAGAACATGAGGGAAGGGGCGCCTGGGTGGCTCAGTCAGTTAAGGGTCTGCCTTCAGCTTAGGGCATGATCCTGGGGTCCTGGGATCGAGCCCTGCATTGACCTCCCCGCTCGGTGAGGAGCCTGCTTCTCCCTCTGCCTCCAGCCCCCCCTGCTTGTGTTCTCTCTCTCACTGTCTCCCTCCCTCTCTCTCTGTCAAATAAATAAATAAAATATTTTTTTTCAAAAAAGAATATGAGGGGAGACTACCACATTTACAGTGACCTTTGTTTTGACAGACTTAGCAGAGAGAGAGGAAAAAAGTGTTTGATTATGTAACTGGTGACTTGCTTTCTCTATGACATTGTCATTTTTCTCCAAATGGCTGGGGGTGCTTAGTTTCAAGCACTAGTCAGTGGATCATCTCAGGGAGTGGATTATCTAAGAGAGGTTAGATGAGCCAGTGGAAAGACAGCAGAAGATCTGAAAGTGCTCCAAAGTTTTTAAGGAAAGTTGAGAGGGGATGCCAACAGCAAGCCCTGAGTTTAAAAAGACCTACTGGGATTGTCAAAGTAGGAGTATAGGACTAGGAAACAAACAAAACACTCATACACACATGGGGATAGATTAAAAACAAAAAACAGGGGTGCCTGGATGGCTCAGTTGGTTAAGCATCTACCTTTGGCTCAGGTCATGATCTCTGGATCTTGGGATCCAGTCTTGCATTGGGCTCCCTGCTCAGCAGGGAGTCTGCTTCTCCCTCTGCTCCTCACTCTGTTCGTGCTCTTTCTCTCTCTCTCAAATAAACACATAAAATTTTTAAAAATCTTTAAAAAAAAATAGCAAAAAAAAAAAAAAAAACCCAAAGCAATTTTTTTCATGCCAAATGTAATGTTCTTACATGTATTTGCATATGTTAATCCTCTGAGGGAATTTATGAACCACATATGTATTAGGACTGTCCAAGATACAGCTGAGGGTATCAGGAATTAGAGAGGCTAAAGAATTTGCCTAAAGCTCATGCAGCTCTTAGGTAACAAAACTAGAATTCCTATCTAGATTGATTTCATACAAAAGCTCATGTTCTCCTTCAGTGTTTTTTTAAAAAGACTTTATTTATTTATTTGCCAGGGAGAGAGAGAGTGCACTTGCACAAGCAGGGGGAGCGGCAGGCAGAGGGAGAAGCAGACTCTCTGCTGAGCAAGGAGCCCGAGGTGGGACTCAATTCTGGGACTCTGAGCTGCAGGCAGATGCTTAACCCACTGCGCCACTCGGCTGCCCCCTCCTTCAGCATTTTAAATGGTCAAGGTAAGAGAGTCCTGAGTAATTTCCATGAGCACTGTTTAGATGATTGTAACATATATCTTCATTTGTAAGTGACTACCAAGATTGGGTAGATTAATTCGGCTTGAAGATACATGGTTAGAGTCCACAAATATAAAGATGTTAATAAGTGGGGCATCCCAAAAGTCAGAAATTATGAACTTTACTCCCTGCTTTATGACAGATTTTTTGAATTAGGAATGTCATTTCCTCTTTCTAGGTCTCAGTTTCTCATTTATTATGATAGGATGGAACTTGCTTGTCTATAAGGACCCTTTAAGAATAAATATACTATGAATTTGCCATGTGCACTCGGATGTTGCAGGCCTCCCAGATCATTGGGGCTTCAAGTGATTGTGAGCGGTCCAAGTGGTTTGGTCCATTTCATAATATGCACTAACATTTATTAAGTTCTTAGTATATATATTAAACTATTTTAAATACTTTAATCCTTTTTAAAAAATCGAGTTGAGTTTTATTATTACTCCGATTTTACAGGCACAGAAACTAAACACTCAAAGACTGAGTGAATATCCCAGTGCCATATGACGAATAGTCTTAAATCCCAGGATTCATGTAGATGTTTTAGTCTGAGGGTTTGTGCTCCTAATTATTATCCTTCTCTGACTCTGTCATCACAAGATGACTATAGCCCATTATCTCTCTGCAGGGTAATGACAGCTTCTAATAAAACCTAAAACACAAACAATGGGGTCGTAGTGTTATTTAGATTATCACCTTGGAAAAAGCTATTCCTAAAACATTGTTGAGGACTGACTTTAAGTAGTAGCTTGAATTTCATTTGGGTGATCTGAATCAGTTTAAACCATATGCCAAAGATATTAACATAGTGATTTCCTACCTAGGGGCAAAATGCTTACTTATAAGTCCACTCGTAAATATAGACGCAAAACCCCTAATGAAATACTAAGTAATAGAACCCAGCAATATATAAAAATGGATTTATCCATGGCTATGTGGGAATCTAGCTTAGTAATGCAAGGTTGGTTTAATATCTCAAAATAAATTAATGTGACACATCATATCCATAGAATAAAGTACAAAGACTTCATGATCACCTCAATACACACAGAAAAAGTATTTGACAAAATTCAGCACCCATTCAGATCTACATACGGAATACAATTTTGCAATAAAAAAGAAAGTACTGATACATGCTAGAACATAGAAAAACCTTTAAAAACACTATATAAGTGAAAGAAACCAGTCACAAAGGACCACATAGTTTATGTTTCCACTGCAATGACATGTTCAAAATAGGCAGATCTTTAGAGACAGAAGGTAGACGAGTAGTTGCGTAGGATGTGGGCAGTGATGGGATTTGTGGGTAGGGTCTAAAATGAGGGTTTCTTAGGTAATAAAAATATTATAAAATTGGTTGTGCTGATGAATATACATTTTTTTTAATGATTTTTTATTATATTAAGTTAGTCACCATACAGTACATCCCCGGTTTCCGATGTAAGGCTTGATGATTCATTAGTTGCGTATAACACCCAGTGCACCATGCAATACGTGCCCTCCTTCCTACCCATCACCGGTCTATCCCATTCCCCCACCCCCCTCCCCTCTGAAGCCCTCAGTTTGTTTCTCATAGTCCATAGTCTCTCATGTTGATGAATATACATTTCTGTGGCTATACTAAAACACATTGAATTGTACCCTTTCAATGGGTAAATTGTATGGTATATGAATTATATCTCAATAAAGCTATTTAAAAATAGTCCTACACATTTGACAGAAATAGTAATACTCTACCGACTTCATCACTGTTGGTCATTTTTACCCTTTGAGACCAATTGTGCCTCAGAAATAAGACCACTCCTTCATTCCTCAGTTCTATATGTTAGACGCATAGTCTGGAACTAGACAATCTCTATTTCTTTATTTTTTTTTAAAGATTTTATTTATTTATTTGATGGAGAGAGAGACAGCCAGTGAGAGAGGGAACACAAGCAGGGGGAGTGGGAGAGGAAGAAGCAGGCTCCCAGTGAAAGAGCCTGATGTGGGGTTCGATCCCCGGACTCTGGGACCACACCGTGAGCCGAAGGCAGATGCTTAACGACTGAGCCACCCAGATGCCCCACTTTCTTTATTTTTTAAAGATTTATTTATTTATTTCAAAGGGAGAGAGAGTGTATGTGTGAGTGGGGGGAGGGGCTGAAGGAGATGGGAAGCAGGCTCCCTGCTGAACTTGGAGCCCCATGTGGGGCTCGATGTTCCGACCTATAGATCATGACCTAGAGATCGTGACCTGCGCCAAAACCAAGAATGGGTGCTTAACCAACTAAGCCGCCCAGGTGCCCCAACAGTCTCTATTTCTTGAAAAGATTCCTGGTTTTGTTCAAAGAACCCAGAAGGAAAAGAGAGAATATTACATGAGGGAGGAGTTAGCACATGTTTCATAGAAAAAGTGTCCTTTTTTAGAAACAAAATCTCTAGGTTAGGAAGTATTTCAAAATTTATATTATTTGTCCCGTTTATTCTCTCCTGGGTCATTGTCAGAAGATGTCAATTTACATCTCCATCGCCAATTGACCATTCAGTGCTTTATACTTACCTCCCAAGTTGTCCCACTTTGTTTTCCACTATTCTAAAACACAGTTCTTTTTTATATTTAGCAGAAATCTATCTCAATAAGTTGAAACTTAAAATGCTTTTGGTTTTATCCCTTAAGGCCAACAGATCAGTCAGATTCCTCCTTTCATCATGACTACCCTTCATTGATTTGCAAGGACCTATCATACCCAGAAGCAAAGATGTGTGATGGAATAAGCACAAGAATTTGATCCAGATAGACAGACTATGGGCCTTGGGCAAATTACTTAACATCTCTGAGTTTTACTTTCACGTCTGTGAAATGTGAACAATAAAACCTACTTCACAGAATTCTTAATGAAATTTGTTGGATAGCTTTTATTTTTAAGTGCCTAACAGAAGGTCGGTGTTCTAGAACATTAGCCCTCTTGTCTTCACCATTGCCTGCTTCTGTCTTTCCAGTAAACTTTTCCAGTTAATCCAATCGTCTGTTACGTAAAATGATAATAACTGAAAGGTGTAACCTATGCTTGACTTGTAAACATAGGTTAAAATGGAGAGCGAGCAGAGGGGTTCCTCTGACCTCATAGAGATTTAGGCAGCCTACTTTGTAGGGAATTCATCATACCTTGTCAGCCACATAGACCGAACATGCATCTCCTTTCCTCTGGCCATTCTTAAGAAATTCTTGCTCTGTAAACAAACCCCCAACTCACTCGTTAGGCTCATTATGCTAAGGAATAGAGACTTCCTAAAAATCTCTGAATTCCTTCCAGCCTTACAGAGAGTTTGTGTTTTGGACCTATGCAATTCAGAGTTTTGCTCTCCTGCTGGTTCTTGCCCTTATTCCTTCATAGGCAAGAATCTATTCCAGAAACAAAACTGCACTAAGGAGTCTGGCTATAGAGTGCAGCATAATCAGGCATGATAGTATACAACTTCTAAGGTTAGGAGGAAACGCAACTTTCCCAAGCACTTTCAGTGCACAGAAATACTGTGATCAGTACTTTCCTTGCAACAATTGTAAGCATTTACCATTATTCTGTACATCCTACATAGGAGAAAGCTGAGACTCAAAGAGGAGAGAGCTGCTGGTCTCAAAAGCAATGCTATTCTGTTTGTGAGGCTTCCCTTTCCAGTACACGTGGGTATCCTGATTTCATATAAAAGCAAGTGTTAGCCCCAGCAAAACTCCTGAATTGAATTGTTGTGGTTTGACTCCCTGTACAGGAAAGTAAAAATGAAATATATGAAAGAGTACCTCGTTAGTGGATCAGGAAATCAAAGTCCTCATTCTGACTACGGCGTTGAATGACTGTGGGATCTTTTGAAGAATAATACTAATAATTATATAGAAATCACTATATAAAATTGAAAAAAATGAATCATTTTTTAAAACCCTCAAATCTTCCACATTGTCCTTGCTCTCCTCTCTACCTATTCTTTTTTTTCAATACTAGTTTTTAAATTAATTAATTAAAGCTTTAGTTAATGAACCTACAGTGCAATATTGGTTTCTGGACTAGAATTCAGTGATTTATCCCTTACATACGACACCCAGTGCTCATCAAAACAAGTGCCCTCCTTACTACCCATCACCCATCTAACCCATCCCCCACCCACCACCCTCCATCAACCCTCAGTTTGTTCTCTATTGTTAAGAGTCTCTTATGGCTTGTTTTCCTTTTTTTTCTTTTCCCCTTCCCATATGTTCCTCTATTTTCTTTCTTAAATTACACATATGAGTGAGATCATATGATATTCGTCTTTTTCTGACTGACATATTTCACTTAGCATAATACACTCTAGCTCCGTCCACACTGTTGCAAATGGCAAGCTTTCGTTTTTTGATGGCTGAGTAATACTCCATGATATATATATCATGGAATATATATATGTATATATTACATCTTCTTTATCCTCTCATCAGTCGATGGACATTTGGGCTGACTCCATAGTTTAGCTACTGTTAATAATGCTGCTATACACATCGCAGTGCATGTACCCCTTTGAATCTGCATTGTTGTATCCTTTAGGTAAATACCTAGAAGCACAATTGCTTGATCATAGGGTAGCTCTATTTTTAACTTTTTAAGGAAACTCCATGCTGTTTTCCAGAGTGGCTGTACCAGTTTGCATTCCAACCGATAGTGCAAGAGGGTTCCCCTTTCTCCACATCCTTACCAACACCTGTTGTTTCTTGACTTGTTAATTTTAGCCATTCTGACAGGTGTGAGGTGGTCTCATTGTGCTTTCGATTTGTCCTTCCCTCAAAATGAGTGATACTGACTGTCTTTTCATGTGTCTGTCAACCACCTGCATATCTTCTTTGGAAAAGTCTACATTCATGTCTTCTGCCCATTTCTTAGCTGTATGATTTGGTTTTTGGGTGTTGAGTTTGATGAGTTCTTTACAGATTTTGGATACTAACCCTTTATCAGATATGTTGTTCGCAAGTATATTCCCCCATTCCATAGGCTGCCTTTTAATTTTGTTGATTATTTCCTTGACTGTCCAGAAGATTTTCATCTTGAAGTCCCAATCGTTCATTTTTATTTTTATTTCCTTTCCCTCCAGCGATGTGTCTAATAAGAAGTTGCTACAGCGAGGTCAGAAAGGTTGTTGCCTGTGTTCTCCTCTAGGATTTTGAGGGTTTCCTGTCTCACATTATGTCTTTCATCCATTTTGAATTTATTTTTGTGTATGATGTAAGAAAGTGGTTCAGTTTCATTTTTCTGAATGTTGCCGTCCAGTTTTCACAACACTGTTGAAGAGACTGTCTTTTTCCCATTAGATATGCTTTCCTGCTTTGTCAAAGTTTACTTGACCATAGAGTTGAGGCTCCATTTCTGGGTTCTCTATTCTGTTCCATTGATCTATGTATCTGTTTCTATGACAGTACCATACTGTGATGACTACAGCTTTGTAACAGAGCTCGAAATCTGGAATCATGATGCCTCCAGTTTTGTTTTTCCTTTTCAGAATTGCGTTGGCTGGGGCACCTGGGTGGCACAGCAGTTAAGCGTCTGCCTTCGGCTCAGGGCGTGATCCTGCCATTATGGGATCGAGCCCCACATCAGGCTCCTCCGCTGTGGGCCTGCTTCTCCCTCTCCCGCTCCCCCTGCTTGTGTTCCTTCTCTTGCTGGCTGTCTCTCTCTCTGTCAAATAAATAAAATCTTAAAAAAAAAAAAAGTATCCCACTGAGGATGAAAATTTTATTAAAAAAAAAAAATTGCGTTGGCTATTCAGGGTCTTTGTGGTTCCATACATATTTTAGGATTGTTTGTTCCAGCTCTGTGAAAAAATGCTGGGGGTATTTTGATAGGGATTGCATTAAATGTGTAGATTGCTTTGGATAGTATAGACATTTTAACGTTTATTCTTCCAATCCATGAGTATAGAATGTTTTTCCATTTCTTTGTATCCTCTTCAATTTCTTTCATAAGGGATCTATAGTTTTCAGAGTATAGATCTTTTACCTCTTTAGTTAGGTTTATTCCTAGGTATCGTAGTGTTTTTGGTGCAATTGCAAATGAGATCAATCCTTGATTTCTTTTTCTGCTATTTCATTATTGGTGAATAGAAATGCAACAGTTCCTACACATTGATTTTATATCCTACAACTTTGCTGAATTCATGTATTGGTTCTAGTAATTTTTTGATGGAGTCTTCTGGGTTTTCTATGTAGAGTGTCATGTCATCTGCAAATAGTGAAAGTTTGACTTCTTCCTTGCCAACTTGGATGCCTTTTATTTCTTTTTGTTGCCTGATTGCTGAGGCTAAGACTTCCAGTACTATGTTAAATAGTAATTTGACCTATCCTTTAGGGATGATTGACATTGAAAAGTCATACATCTGCATAATGGTTATCCTTTTTAATTTTTTCAGAATTAATTAGGATTAATTTACCAAAGACTGATTCCAGGCAGGTTTCATGCCAGAACAGAAGTTAGTCTCCTGCAGAGCTCCTTGGAAACCTTCCACAGTCTCAAAGTGTGGTGCTGAATCCCCAGGAACCCTAAAACTCTCTCAGGGGGTCTGCACCATCAGCATTATTTTCATAATAATAACTCATATGTTATTTGCCCTCGTGACTCTCACTCTCTCATAAGCGCACAGTGGGGTTTTCCAGAAACTGCCTAACATGTGATATCACAACGGGTTGAATGCTGAAGTAGATACAAGAATCCAGGGTCTTCCAATGAAGTCGGACATTAAAGGCATTTGCTAAATAAATAAAGACATTTGCAAAAAAGTTTTAGAAAGTCACTGATTTTTTCTTGCTTTTTTTGTTTTTAAAATAAAATTATTCATTAAAATGTTATTGCTTATGTTAACATGAAAAAGGGCTCATTGTTTTAAAATACACGAATAAAAATTTTTGAAAATTTATCAGTTTTACTTATTTCTAGTATAGTAAATATCAACGTATAGAACGACATAAACATATATTTTTAGAGTTTTCAATAACTTTTAAGAGTTTAAAAAAGTCCAGAGACCAAAAAGTTCGAGAACCACTGGTCTTAGACAATCAACACTGATGTAGTGCTGAGATGGACTTAGGCTGTAGCCTTGCTCATGCACGGAAGGGGCTGATACTTTTTTGAGACTCACTACGTTCGATATGGGCTACCCCCAAATGCAATGGACAGCAGAAAAAAACCTTTATCTGCTATGGCTCCTAGCTCCGTGACTTTCCACCAATAAACCTCTTCGAGGTCGGGGAGGGATTCACATTATTATTCATCATTATTCACACATGGTCATTCAGCAACCCTGATTTAAAATTTCTGTTTAACAAATGTGAGTCCAAATATAAACTACAATTAGAGGTCTGAGAAACGGGTGAATTGAAATAGATGAAGAGCATATATGTTCCCAATTTAGATTCTGAAACTTTAGATTTTGTTTTGTTTTATATATGAACCAAGGAGAATCACTGACCATATGAAAGTATAAGATTATAAAGCCTTTTGATAATGTTCTCATTACTGTCAGTCCTAGAAATGGTTACTATGTTACATTGGTAGGAGGAAGAATGGAGATTGCTAGGAATATATGATACTTTGTTGCAGTAGCAACCTCTAATGTTTACCGCAACTAGCATCACTCCCTTACAGAAGCTGCAAGTATACTAGATCTGGTTTGGCCACCTGGCTTGCTTAAGCCAACGGATCAGTGGTAAATAGGATGCGAGTAGAGACTTGAGTATTCACATTTAAGCTTATCCTCTTGGTGCTCTAGGAGCCCCAAGACACCTTGTAAGCAAGAGTGGGCTGGTTGACTAGATAGTGAGAGACACGTGGCATGTGACCCAGTTATACCCAGTACCCCAGCAGACAGCGAGTCAACTGTGACATGTGTGGGTGAGGTTATTTAGGACCAGCTAATGACCAACCATCCCACATTTGACCCTAGACGCATGCGTTAGAGCAGATGAAAGCCTTGAGCATACCGGAACTGTCTAGCAGAAGGGAAGCCAAATAAGCAGCCCTTGTTTAAGGCTTTACATTTTGGTAGGCTGATTAAACAGCTGTCGTATGTGATACGGAAATTTACTATAATTTTAATGCTTGTAAAAATCCTGATGGAAACTTCTTTGTGACAGATTTAGTCTCACATTATCTAACTTCTACGAAGGAAGCAAAGGAGCCAATAAAATCTCTCAAGGTTTCTCTCTTAATTTGTGTTACCCCTGAGCCTTGGAAGCGTTTGGTGTGAGTGTGTTGGTGGGGAAGACGGTAAGAAAGTGGGTGGGTAATGATCCAGAGTTTGGAAGAGGTGCCTTTGTTGGGTTAACTGTAGGAACTGTCTCACTACAAGCTTTGGTTTTCTCCAACGGTAAGTTGAAGGACTGATACATTCATTTTATTTCCCCCAAGAAATTTTGAAAGAAATTCTCTGCTACAGGACAATAAATAATAATGAATTGATCGTGTAAAGGTTACATGACAACATAGAGATAAATGGCTTATTAAGGATATCAAACTGGAAGCAAGACTTAGAGCAGTAAAAGGCAAAATGGAGCCATTAGGAGCGAGCTGTTAGCAGCGATTCAGGCTGGAGGTACATTGGGAGGAACCACAAAAGCTTAAGTCTTCCTTAGGAACGCTTGACGAAGGTCAGGCACACCTGCGTGAAGCCGTCCAGATCCAGAGTGATGTGCGAGAGCATCAGGTAGCCAACCCCCAGCCTCACAGAAGCCTCTTTAGAGTAGGAACAGAACCATTCCCTCTAAGCTTACGTGCCTGGACACAGAGCCCGTGGGAGTCAGAACTGAATCTCAGCTTCACCACTTGCTGGATGTGCGACCCTCTCCAAGATGTATGAAATGGGATAATAAAAATACTTACACTTGAGAATTATGAAAATATGTGCCATATTTTTTTTCTTTCTTTCCTCCCACCCTCCTTCCTCCCTTCCTTCCTTCCTTCCTTCCTTCCTTCCTTCCTTCCTTCCTTCCTTTTCTTTCTTTCTTTCTTTCTTTCTTTCTTTCTTTCTTTCTTTTTCTTTCTTTCTTTCTTTCTTTCGTCACACTATAACCTATTTATACAAAGAAAATGTAACTTCTTTTAGGGTCACGTATGACTTGTGGGTCCCTAGGGAGTTTTGCCTTTGTGGACCCTTGCTTCCATGAAAACATACTGAAAACTAATTTTATGACTGCGTTGGTATAAAAACAAATGTAATCTTTGACCTTAATGGTTAACTTTTTTCTTTTGATTGTAAAAAAAGTTAAGACATTTTTGTGGGATCATGAATGGATTCTGGCTCTTAGCTGTTGTGTTTACTGTGCCTAATGGGTATGTCAGCCCCGGCTACTTTGTTTTCTACGGCTGATCTCTTCTCCCTTGTGACGAGCCCCCGGCCCCACCTCCCCACACACAGGCGTGTTCACACCACTGAGGAGCGGTGGAAATACGTCAGCTTTAAGCTTGCCAATTATCCTGGCTCTTACACATTAGTGCCTTTCTCATAAATAGTTGGTCAATGAAAAAATTCACCTTCGCAAATGGACTCTCTCCACCCTTTCTACTCCCCGACATCTTGACATAAGCCCTTAGAAATTCTATTGTTTCTTTTTCCGGGTTTATCAAGGGGTAATTGACAAATATAGTTGTATATATTTAAAGTGTACGATATGATTTAATATATATACACATCGTGAAATGATTATCGAGATTGAGATAACACATCCTTCATTTCACATAGTTAACTATTTTGTCTTTCCTCTCTTACGGTAAAACCGCTTAAGATCTGTTGGGTTTTTTCCTGGAGCCAGAGGATGGTAAAAGTCATGGTCTGTTCTCTTTTCTACAGTAAGTGCTCCTTGGACTCTCCTTGCTGTCTCTGCCCTCTGCATTCACCTCTAAGGTCTGGCAGTGACTCTCACTTGGTCCCTAACCTGAGGACATGACCGGTAGCCCTCATTGTGAGATCATTACTTCTCTCATGGTGGCTGCCTCGGGAACCTCAGGCCCTCAGCCTTCTTCACCTCCATCACGAGGAGGCATCAATGAATGTCGAAATGACATTTATACCTTTATTCTTGAAAGTGTGGTTTAGGTCCCAAGCAGCATCCCTGGAGAGCTTGAAGAAAGGCAGAATCTTGGCCCTACCCTAGAACTCTATTACCGCCATCTGCATTTCAACGAGAGCTCTTGGTTATGCGCATGCTCTTGGTTATGCGCATGCAGAGTAAAGTTGGAGAAGCCACACGTTGACATTTATGCTTAGGGGAGTGGAGAGCAAAGGACAGTATGAATACAGCTTCTCTTCACCTCTAATCATTTGGAGTTGCCACTTTTGCTCTGCAGCTGTTGCCCTCATATATTCACAAACCCCCTCTACCTCCTGAGTCCCAAGCAGGAAAGAGGACAAAAGCTTCTATATCCCCAACTTCTCCGCAGCGTTCTGGGTCAGAACTTGGGTTTGCCAGCAAGTCTCCCGGGGATGTGTCTTACCACCTGCTTCTTTTGCCTCCGGCTGCCGTAAGGTTGCCCAACTTCCTCCTGCGCCTCTAGAACTGGTGCCTATTTCCGGGTACTGGTGTTTATTTTCCAAAGGCAGCTTGTTGTCTTCTTCAGCTTCTTTCACAACTACTGGTTCAGAAAAAGTCTTCTTGGGTCCATTGTCCACAGTCTTGATCTAGATTTGCAACATTCTATGAGGAAGGAAATACTAAAGACAAAAGCAAAAAAAAAAAAAAAAAAAGAACTAGAAAATGGACCACTAAATTACCTCAACTATTAAGTCTACTCAAGATCTAGATCTTTGGAAAAATTATTAAAATATATACACTTCTGGCAAATACATTTAAAAAAAGAAAGAAAGCACAAGTAAACAAAGAAATCACAGGGAGAAAAATCATGCAAAACAAAGCATGGGAAATTATATACCGTGTGTACTTGGGAAAATCCTAACAAAATGGAGTTTTTTCTGTTTATTAATATAAATTAACAAAATAGGATAAAGTTGAAAAACTGAATACATGAAAACTCATGTAAAATATATTAAAGGTTGTCTAAGAATTATTCTGAAAGTCTTTTAAGGTCGGACATTTTTATTTTGGAGTCTTTCAAACTCGTAATAGTCAATTCCTATGCTATATAAACTTATTTTTCCCAGGAATATAAAAAATGTAAAGCTGCTCAATTCACATCATGAAGCAAGTACAACTGATTTCAAAACATTACAAAGATGGTGCATGAAAGGAAAGCATGGATCAAAGAGACTTACGAGCATTCAAAATAAAATGCTAGGGGATCAAATCCAACAGTACATCAAGAGGATAATGTACCAAAAAGAAAGCAGGGTTTGCTAATGCATTGCAAATAAGATTTATTGTTCTGGAATCTAAATCATGTAAATAGGTCAGAAAAGTAAACATCCCAATTGATTATTAAAAATCATTTGATAAGTTTCAACTCTTACTCTGATTTAAAAAAAACCCTAAAAATATCAAAATTACTATAAAATAATTTAATTATGATATCTATCTGAAAATAATCACATCAAAGTTAAAGGAGATATATTCAAGGCCTAACCACTAAATACCGAAAATATCATTGCACCATTATTTTATAATGAAATATTTTATACATACAAAACTATCAAAAATATACACATAGGGGCGCCTGGGTGGCACAGCGGTTAAGTGTCTGCCTATGGGATTGATCCCGGCGTTACGGGATCGAGCCCCGCATCAGGCTCCTCGGCTGGGAGACTGCTTCTTCCTCTCCCACTCTCCTGCTTGTGTTCCCTCTCTTGCTGGCTGTCTCTATCTCTGTCGAATAAATAAATAAAATCTTAAAATATATATATATATATATACACATATGGTAACTTGTACATACAATGCAGCAAAAGAGAAAGAAAATGGTTTATATTAAGAGGGTTCCCCTCTGATTTAATTTCCCTTTTCGATCATCCTCTTCTCACCAGACATAGAAGCTATCTTGAATTTTGTATTCATTATTCCCCTGATAGAAGACTAAACAATGCACTGGCTAATTTTGTATGGGTTCTGTCTCTGTATAAATCGTATCATACTGTAGATACTACTGGCAATCTACTTTTTAACTTAATATCATGACAGTCTCTCATGCTTGTGTGTGTAGCTGATAATCTTTCCTTTTCACTGTTGTTTACTATTATACTCTGTGGGTCAGCCCCAGCGGATGTTCCCTTATTCTGTGGATGAATATTCAGGGTATTTGCTTATATGTCCATTTGATTGCTTTACTATGAACATTCTTGTCTCACACTCTTGGCGCACAGTGTCTGTATGTCTGAGTAGACACAGTGCTGTCCAGTAGAATTCTCTGATATGAAATATTCTACAAATCCGCGCTGTATAAGAAAAGTTAGGGCAGTTATGTTTATTATCATTATACGCATATCTGGATTTTTTTTTCTTCTGGAATCACAAATAGAATTGTGTTAAGCTTTCTCATTCTATCCACGTGCCCTGATGTCTATCTAATTCATGGTTCCCATTTGACCTTTTCTTTGCCTTGCTTTTTCTCTGCTGGTTTTTTTTTGTTTGTTTGTTTGTTTTTTGTTTTTTTTTGCCTTCTATTGCTCCTCCTATTGCCTTCTCCATCATTCATGGTACTTCTCTTCTCTTCATTTCTTTTTTTTTTTTTCTCTCTTCCAACTTTTTATCTCTGGTTCCCAGTTATCCTTGAAATATCATCTCTACTTAATTTTGCCAAGTCTAAGATTTATCATTGTCTTTTCTATAGCTCTAAATAATAAAGGGATTTAATAATTCTTTAACTCTGATTACTCCATTCCATCCTCACGCTGTTTTTCATTGGCATTTTTGTACTCAATTTAATATTGTTGTATAGCTTCTCAAATAGGCATTAATTTTATAGAACTGAATTAAACTAATGAAAAAATCTAATTGCATTGAAATTTTTGCATATCGTTGGTATTGTTTAAGGTTCTGTTTTAAAGTGGGCCTTAGGAGAATCCCATTTCATTCAACTTGACTTATCTTTAAACCTCCTTATAGCTGGGATGCCTGGGTGGCTCAGTTGGTTAAGCATCTGCCTGCAGCTCAGGTCATGATCCTGGGGTCCTGGGATCAAGCCCCACATCAGGCTCCTTGCTCAGTGGGGAACCTGCTTCTCCCTTTGCCTGCAGCTCCCCCTGCTTGTGCTCTCTCTCTTTCTCTCTCTCTGACAAATAAATAAATCAATCTTTTTAAACCTCCATAGATCTGGATATACATGTGTGAACTAAAGGAAGTTCCTTGAAACATATTCCAACTGATCCTCAGAATTTGGGGAAAATATCCTATTAGAAATTTGAATGTATGTTATGAGCTAATGAATTATCGGAAGAACTTCAAGATGATGATGCTGTACAAAATAAGGTACCTTTGATAGGCCTTGTTTGCGACACCATCTGCACCTTTATTAAATCCCCTTACTTTTCAGTTATTTGCAAAGGTGCAATAAGAATCTGACTTCATTTCTACCAGGATCTAATTGGGGAAACCAGATTTATAACCATAACCATGTCAGGAATGTCACCTTTGAGAGTAAATTGTCTTTGATTAGATGGGACAAGCCTGTTATTCAGGGGCAAGAGCTTCATTTCTTATATGGAAAGAGGATGTTTTCAAAGTCCATCGAGGAAATCAGGCCGGTACCTGTTCTATGCTTTAGAGTTATATTTCATAAACAATGTAATTTCTTAGTAGGAAAGAAATGTCGATAAACCTGGAGAATCTCAAAAAAAGAATATATCCATGCAGTTATAGATTCTGTCGTTGAAAGCTGAGAGAGGCAAATTGGATAGTTCTTGCTTTTTGAACACGTGAGGGCAGTAAAAAAATACATCTACCCCTAAAAAACGATCAAACGGATGACCCTAATTGCTTTACCTAGCCACCTAGCCTCCAGACAGAAGTTCACTTTCTTCTTGAGCTCTGTTATGCAGGCAGCAAGGAGTCTCTTATGTATAAATCATCACCTCCTGTTACCTCTGTGTAAATAAAATGCATGAACTAGAAGAGAACATGAAATTAATGAAAATCAGAACATTGTGGAACAAGCTTTTTGGGTCACATTTGTTCTTTAGGTGTGGAGGTTGACAATGGAGGGTAGAAGTGAGGTGGGAGGGAGGGGGCAACGGAGGGTGGAGCTGAAATTGTTAACTAACACTTTCATGAGCATGGTCTCTGTGAGCCTGAGAAAGGCACAGTACTCTCCCCATTCCTTCCTACCAAATGTAAGAAAACGGAGCCCCTTCAGCGATAGTACTTGTCCCTGGGAATTCTGGGATCTTTGCTTATCTTTGCAAGCTCCTATTTTCTTTGTTTTCAGCACCCACCCATAATCAGTACTGTCCCCAGCATAGCTGGCATTTTAGCACTCCGTGACAATCTGAAATGTATAACATAGGTTGGTAGGGAAAAACAGATCTATTTCCTCTTTTCTACTTGAGAGATTTCTTTATGCGATAGAGGGTCTAGAGATATCTTCGTGAAATCGAGATAACAACAAACACTTACAGGGTAGTAATTCTCCAGGCACGGTTCAAACATTTTACATATATTCGATCCTCCCCCGCCCCCCCGCCCGAGTCTGTAAGGTTTCAGAGGCAGATTTACCCTGGAGTTAATGAAGCTTAAATTTCAGAATCAGGTCCCTAACTGTATATTATAATTTTGTATTCATTTCCCTAAAGTTTACTTTCAAAATCCTATAAGCCTTAGACCCCAACCCCAGCTGTGCTTTTGAGGGTAAGGAAACCCGTGGAGAATTTAAGCACCTTGCCCAAGTTCCTACAGCTGGTCAAGGTGGCAGAGGCAAACTCACTTCCAGGCTGTCCTGATCCAAAGTGTACCCTCTTTTACTCTGCGTGGTCTTGGAAAGCTATAGAGGAAAGCCTATATGTCCACGCCTAGGCCTTCCAAGCCAATCTGCTCTGAGTCATTTATCCCATTTAAGAACGAGATAGACCTTAAAAGTTTAAAATTCCTACTTTACTTGAATTTACTATAATTCCATTTTAAGACTAAATATCTATACGATTACTATTATGATAAATCAACAAATACTGAGAGAATCCCGTTTTTCAGGGTCTTGCCAGCGTTAAGTAGTTCTCTGAAAATTATGTCAGTTACCTGTCTAGGAGAGAACCTGTGATTTAAATTCAGGCAAATCTGGGTAAAGCTCATATATTTAACTGCTATGCAATGTTGCCTAAATTCAAGAGCTTGGAATTTGATAGACTACTACCATTTTCATTTTACTTTTATTTGCCATTTATTAAACACTATGGTGTGTTAGAAGCCACGTGTGTGTTTTTGTAGCTGTCATAACAGCCCTTCAAGGTGGCTCATTCATCCTCACTTCAGGGGGGTTCGTTGAGATTTGAAGAGTTCAGTAACTTGTCAGTTGTCCCAGACCTCGTAAGCGGCAGCGGCAGGATTGCCTAGGAGACCTGAACCTGAAGTCTCGATTTTCTGCTACAGCCGCCCTGTCGTGGGGAATTGGCATCAGTGACACCTTATTAACCATCCACGTAAAAAACTCGTTCCTCCACAAAGCTGCCTCTTGTGTGTAAGCTAAATGGAGAATTCCGTGCCCCCGAAAACTCCTTTTATTCTCTAACTTTGGTTCCAAAAGATTTTTGGCATTTTCTAAAAGCCAAAGAAATACACTCCTACACTATAAAAATGTATTCAAGGTTTGAGAACCTATTCCCCAATGAGAGTTCCAGAAATGGTTTCGGGCACTCTCCGCGTCACTGGAGAAAATGTAGAGGTTCATAGGGTGCAAATGTTGTGATGACACGTGTACTAACAATCACATTGCTGTCAAAATTTACCCTGTACAAGTATTTGCATCTTCTCCTTGGGACTATTCTATTGAGTAAGACATGTCACCAGAAAGAACAGAAGGATTTTTCTTTGTCCTTAAATGTGGCTTGAATTGATTTTTCTAAACTGCTCCAAAGTGTGTGTTTTCATTCTATAATCCATCCTAAGTGTTTTAAAATAAAAGAACTATCAAATCACTTGGCAGAACGAGGCCTATCGATGCCCAGAAAGGCCAATTTATATTCAGCGGGCGCCCTGGCAAGCTGCATGATTGATATCATTCAGATTTGAGACCCCGAGTGATAAATAGTTACACATGACCAAGCGCCACACTTCAGGGCTCATGGGCCCCTGGTGAGTTATTGTTTTGTTTTGCCCCTGGTTCTTGCAGACTGAAAACTTCGTTTTCATAAATTAATCAGCAATGGCATTTTGCATTTCTGATTTGTTGCCTTTCTCAAAAGGCCTTTCCTTGCAGTTTATAATGCTGAGTGGCACAGTTTCAAGCTGCCCAAAGAGATGGGAAACAATGGGATAATCAAAAGGTTTTCTGTTTGTTATCGTGGCAAATAAATAAAGCATTCTCTAAAAGGTGCATTTGCAAATGCAAGGACATTGAAGTGCAAAGACATTTAAAAATGTTTTTACTATATCTTGAGTAGAGCTGAAATAATTTTTATAAAAATACATGTAAATTAAGAGAAATAACAAAGGAAAACCTATATTCTAACCATCCATTTTAAAGAGAAAAAAAATCCCAACAACCAAACAAGTTCCTTTGAAATTTCCCCTCTGCTTCTCCTAGATTCAATTCTACATCCTCCCTCACAGAAGTAACCATAACTGGAGCGCCTGGTTGGCTTAGTTGATTAAGTGACTGACTCTTGATTTTGGCTCAGGTCATGATCTCAGGGTCCTGAGACCAAGCCCAGCAGGGGGCTCCCTGCTCAGGGCGGAGCCTGCACGCCCCGCCTCTCTTGTGCACGTACATTCTCTCTCAAAATAAACAATTAAAATCTTAAAAAAAATAATAACCATAACCATTGCACTGAATTTTAGGTTTATGCAAAGTATTGTTTACTTTAAAGGTTTTCGAATCATACTGTGTGGATTTTTTGGTGATTTCTATGTTTTGTTTTCCTCTGCAGCATATTTGCAATGTTTATCTGTGTTGATATTTATAGCTATAGTTGATTTATTTTCATTATTCTATATGATTCATTTAGATGAACATACCACGATTTATTTATCCTTTTCCAGTCAAAGGACATTTGCATGGTTCCTGTTTTTTGCAATTCTGCTATGAATATTCTTATGTATGACCATTCCCACATACATTACTGGGAGTATATGAGTAAGAGTTGATGTATATTTATGATATAGTCATGCATTTAGGTAACTATTTATAGATGTGTGGGTTCATGGGGTAATTTACATCTTCAAGTTTATTAGATGTTGACGAACTGTTCTTTGAAGTTGAGTTTGTACATTCTTTCGTATCTTCCACAGTTTCCCCAAGGCTTGATATTGTCAGGGATTGACATTTTTGTGCATCTGAAGGATGCAAAATAGAATAATGCTAGTTTAATTTGCATTTACCTGATTACTTATAAAAAGGAGCACATTTCTGCATGTTTATTGACCTTTTATTACATGTTTCTCCTTCAGTGAAGTGTCATTCACTATTGTTCTATTGAATTGTTGGTCTTATTAGTTTGTCATTTTATATAATGAAACTATTTCTTCCTATTTTTCACTTATCTTTTTATTCTCTCTATGATATTTGATGAACAAAAGTTCCTAATTTTATGGTGGGTAAATCTTTCAATAATTTCTTTATGCTCTGTTCTTTCATTTGTTATTTATGAAATCTTCCCTGGGCACATAAAATGCCTTTTATATTGACTTCTAAAATTGAATACTTTTGCCTTTCAAATTGAATTTTTGTACCCTCGTTGTAACTGATTTTGTGTGTGGTATGGTGTTTGAGTCCAGTTTCATTTTTGGCTTAATATACACAGTCACTTGGCCTAGCATCCTTTTTTTTTTTTTTTTTTTTTTAAAGATTTTATTTATTTATTCAACAGAGATAGAGACAGCCAGCGAGAGAGGGAACACAAGCAGGGGGAGTGGGCGAGGAAGAAGCAGGCTCATAGCGGAAGAGCCTGATGTGGGGCTCGATCCCGGATCGCCGGGATCACGCCCTGAGCTGAAGGCAGACGCTTAACCGCTGTGCCACCCAGGCGCCCCTGGCCTAGCATCCTTTATTATAAGTTCCTATTTCTTCCCTTACATCCAATGCCACCCCTGATATTCATTTATTCAGCTCATGCTCCCTGGGTGCTTAATATGTTCCTGGCACCACCATAGGGATTAGGGATCCAGAGGAAACAAATTAGATTAAAATGCCTACTCAGATGGGGCCTTCACTTCAGTTGAGGGGAGAGATAACAGCTAATAACAAATATACAAACAAAAGTAAAATTGGCTTTTTTGATGATAATCAATGCTGTAAGGAAAATAAAAAGAGGAGAACAGGAAATGTGGGCCTGGAGGGTTTTTTTTAAGGGGATTATCGGGAAGGACTTTACTAAGAAGCTAGCATTAGAGGAAGGATTTGAAGAAAGTGAAGGAACAAGTTTTGTAAATATCTGGGGTGGTGGGGTGACGTCTCACATACACAGAAGAGCAAGTGCACAGCTCCGGAGGTAGACGTGTGCCCGGTATGTTCCGGTCAGTCTCTCTGGAGAGCGTAAGCAAGGCGAAGATAGAAAATGGGTTCACAGAGGGAACATGGGGCCAAGTTTATAAGACAGGAAGCCTCTGAATTATGACATGTTCAGAATTACATTTTTGAAAGGTTCATAGTATCAATCAGTAATCAGAAGATCATTGTATCATCAATGAGTATCACCCAGAAATACTGTATTTTGGTAACAAATAAACTCATAGTCTCAGTGGCCTCAAACCATGAATGTTTAATCCTTGCCCATGTTACACTCTGCAAGGCATCCAGGTGCTACGGTCCACATTCCTCTCACTTGGGGACCCAGACTGTCACAGTAGCTACCCCTACGAGTGCTGCTGATTTCCATGACAGTGAAAAAAAAAGAGACTAGTCAGACATGGGCCAGCCTCTAGTTTCCATTCGTATGTAATGTGTAGAGGTTTCCACATCATTTCCATTCTCATTTTCTTAGCTATTGTAAAGGATACGACCATTTAGGCTTCAAGGGGACAGAGAAGCACAATCTTCCTGCACACTGGAGAAAGAGCAGAAGTATCCAGTGGGTAGCACTGCTATCTACAAACGTCTGGCTGCTGTGTTGAGAATACACTGTCGGCGGGCAGAGGCAGCAGGAGGGAGCACTGTTTGAGGACAAACAGGAAGGTAGCAGATGATGGGGTAAGAATTAGCTGGGTTCTGGGTAAATTTTGAAGGCAGAGCCAACAGATTTTTGTCAATGGATTTGACGCAAGCTTTGAAAGAAAAAGGAAGCAAGGACGATTCTGAGGATTTTTGGCCTGAGCAGCGGGATGCTTAGATGTCATTTACTGTGATGGGCAATCTTTCAGGACAAGCGGGGTATTTTTGGTTTTGGGGTGTGTGTGTGTGTGTGTGTGTGTGTGTGTGTGTGTGTGTAATCACAACTTTAGAATTAGATTATTCCTTTTTTTTTTTTAAGATTTTATTTATTTATTAACAGAGAGAGAGACAGCCAGAGAGAGAGGGAACACAGGCAGGGGGAGTGGGAGAGGAAGAAGCAGGCTCCCAGCCGAGGAGCCTGATGTGGGGCTCGATTCCAGGACTCTGGGATCACGCCCTGAGCCGAAGGCAGACGCTTAACAACTGAGCCACCCAGGTGCCCCAGAATTAGATTCTTCCAATCTTTCTAACATCTTTGTCAGCATTTCCCTGTACTAAACTTTTCCTGTTTTTAAACATCTAGGACAGTTTTGTTTTACTCGCTGGTTCCTGACTGACGCTGAGGGTATAAGTATTAAAGAGCAGTGTAGGAAGAGTCTTTCCAGGAGCACACAAAATTCCCTGGCTCCATGCTTGGTCCAGCCAATGGTGACGTGGAAGCCTGAGAAGGACTATTGCATTCAATTGATCTCTTAAAGCCAGAGTGCAAGGAGCTGTATTGCTGCCTTTTGGTTCCTGCCGATTACAAATCAAGTTTCCATGGATAGCTGTTGGGCTCCATTGATAGTGGCTCTGCCTATCTTTGTCCCAATATCATATTGTCATAATCAGTAAAATTTTATAAGTTGTGATATTTGGATACGTTAGCTTTCTGAACCAGAAACTTTTCCTTTGTTTTCAGGAGTCCTTTGATTCTTCCTGGCCCTTTGATCTTTATTTTAAATTTTAGGATCACTTGAGAAGTTAATACAATCAAACAAGAACAAATCTCTTGGGATTTTTATTGGCTTTACATTGAATTTATAAATCACTGTGGGAGAATTGTACCTTTACAATATTGAGGCTTCCATTTTAAGAACATGGTAAAGCTCTCCAACTATTTCAGTCTTTTATTTTAAGAGTCTTTAGCTAGAAATTTATAGTGTTCTCCTATAAATGGTTGGCACATCTTGTATTAGATCTATTCTTAAAGACTTATATATTTATTGTTAATTGTATAAATTATATTTTCCAACTATAAATTATATAAATTTATAAATTATATTTTCTAACTGTATATTTTTGTGAATTATATCTTTGCAAATTTTATTTTCTAACTGTATGCTGCCATTACAGGGAATTGAAATTATTTGTATATTTTAATTTTATTTTTGTATATTAATTTTATTATTATGTTTTAGTTGTGTTTCTTACAAACAGCGCAGTATCAGATTTTTAAAGTAACATAATTAGTCCATTTACACTTATTGTAGCTGCTGAAATAGATTTTGTTTTCAATTTTACTTTCAGCTTTCTATTTGACTCATCTTTGCCAATTTTTGCTTTTTCTTTTTTTCTTTTGTAATAATTAGATTTCTTCTCAATCCTTCCCTTTTCTTTTAGCTATATAACCTGTTACCCTGAAGTTTTAACATACACACTTCTCTTATGAGAGCCTATGATTAATTAACATCTTTTTCTTTCTTTGAATAATACAAAGAAAAAAATTTTAATTCTTTTCACACTCTCCCTACTATATACTCTTTTCATTGGATATTTTAGTTTTCTCTCTTCTTTTTACATGCATAATATCACTATGATTGTTTTGTATTGTGTGTGTTTATTTGGATTTACACAGATAGTATCAGTTTCTTTGTTCATAATTCCTTTTTACAGCTCTGACTTTCCATTTGGAATCAAGTTGTTTCTGCCTAAAGTCTGTGATGGAATAAAGATGACTGTAAATTCTTTCATACTCCTATGGAGAAGTGGAGTTAATTTTCCTCCCTTGGATCTGGGCTGGCCTGTGACAGTTCTGTTCAGCAGATTGTGGTAGAAGTGATACATGCCAATTCTGGGCCTTTATGAGAACTAGAACCTTCTGTAATGGTCTCTAAGAGCCCTACACTGACGTGGAGGAAGTATGCCTACTGCCCGAGAGACCACATGTACAGGATGGAAGACTACATGGAGAGGGGTGTGGTCTAGCTGAGCTCAGTTTTCCAGCTCTTCCTCCACCCCCAAAGCACCAGGTATGCAAGGGAGGTCATCTGGACCCTTCAGACCTGCCAAGTCACAAGGTTAAGTATCACCATGTGACTCCATTTTATGTCAAGAAGAGCAGAATAGTCACTCTAGCTCATCATATTCCTGACCCACAAAAACTGATATAATCATATAGTTGTTGTTTTAAGTTGCTACATTTTGGGATAATTTATTATGTAGCAATAGTTAACCAGAACAGATGCCTTCAGTTTTTCTTTAACTGGAAAGTAGTTTGCTCTAACTCTTGAAATACATTTTTACTGAAGAAAAAAGGTGTATTTGTAGCTATTTGCTTTCAACAATTGAAAATATTTTCTGGTATCCACTCTTGGCTGTTGAGCAATCAGCTCTTAGTCTATATTTGTCCTTTACAAGTGAGCAGGTTTTTGTTTTATGTTGTTTTGTTAGAATTTTTTAAAACTCTCTGGTTATTTTTTAAGATCTACTCTTCTTCTTTGGCTTTCCAAAGCTTCACTAAGATGTGTAATGGTTTTTCTCTTCTTTCTTTGTTTAATCCTATAAGGAATTCACTGGTCTTCATCCTACTTCAAATGGAATTTGAATTGATTTCCATCATCAGCACTCATTTGCATGGAAAATACTCATCCATAATCTTCTCAAGTATTATTTGTACCCAATTCTCTCTTCTTCCAGAATTCCTTTTTTTAAAAGGACTGTATTTATTTATTTATTTATTTATTTATTTATTTATTTATTTGAGAGAGAGAGCATGCGAGCACAGGAGGGGAGGGGCAGAGGGAGAGGGAGAAGCAGACTCCCCATTGAGCAGGGATGCAGAACACAATCCCAGGACCCTGGGATCATGACCTGAGCTGAAGGCAGACGCTTAACCAACTGAGCCACCCAGGTGCCCCTTCTTCTAGAATTCCAATTAGATGTCTATTAGACTCGCTCTACCCTCCATGTCTATTAATCTATCTTTCATGATATCATATAATGGTCATGTATTTATCTTTTCGGGTATATCTAATCTCTTATTTAAAATTGTTTTTTTACTTATTAAAACCTTATTTAAACTTTTAAACTAATTTCTTATTAAAACTTAAAACTATCATTTTATTTTTTCAACATTTTACTATGAAAATTCTTAAACTTCCACAAATTGAGAGAATTTTGTAACGAACACCCCCATACTCAGAATTAGATTCTATTGCCGACATTTTGCTATACATGTGTCACATTTCCATCCTTCTATCCATCTAACCATCATCTGATTCTTTGCATATAGTATTATGAAAGTTACAAATATACTTTTCCCTAAAGTATAGACTTAAGAAAATATTTAAGATTTAAGAAAAGTCACAAGGTACTACAGGGATTTCTCATATACCCTTTCTTCTAATGCTTAGGAGATTAGCTTCCCCTAAGGCTACTATCTTCTGTAGCAACAGGATAATTGTTAAAACTAGGAAATGAACATTGGTACACCACTCTAAACTAACCTAGAGAGCCTGTTCAAACTTTCTTTAATGCTTTTTTCCCCTCTAACATCCCTTTTATGTTCTTAGTCTTCTCCAACCTGTGACAGTCTCAGTCTTTCTTCTCTTTCATGACCTGACACTTTTAAAGAGTACCGGTCAGTTCTTTCATCGAATATCCTCAAATTGGATTTGTCTAATGTTTTCTCATGATTAGGTCAAGGTTGTACAACTTTGGCAAGAATACTGGAGAAGTGATGTTGTGGTCCCAGTTTATATCAGGAGATACATGATACTGACATCACATTATTGGTAATGTTAATTGGACCATTTGATTAGGGTACTGCCTGCTTACATGATTCTTCTAAAAATTCATGCTAATTTCATTTTAGTTCCTTATTATAATTTTAAACATGTAAAAGATTTATTTTATATTCCGTGTCCTTTAATTTCAGTATTTGTAATCTTCGCAGGAACCATTATGGCCCAGGTTATTTTTGTTTGATTTGAGCTAATTTGAATGAAGATGGGACTCTGGTACAAACTGTACTACCTCTAGTTTATAGAACAGTGGAAAGATGACAGGATTTGCAGCCAGACTGATGAGAACACAAATCTACCATTTGTCAGCTGTGTAATTATGAGTAACTTAGCTTATCTGAAAATCAGTTTTCCTGTGTGTAAAGTGGAAAAAGGCATTATCTGACTTATTTGTGACCAATATTTAAAAGAGTTTACAAAATAAAATATCTATCCTACAGAATTAGGAGATTCAAGAGGATAATATTCTCTTGAGTCAAGCTAGCCAGTTACCAATATAAGACATTTATCACTAGGAAAAGACCTTTAAGGCCACTTCTAAAGAAAATAAATTTAGAGGGTCCCCACACAGAGTAATGCAGGCACTTATGCTGTTGTATCAGGAAGAACTTGTTTGAGTGAAAGCAACAAAGGAATTCCCAATATAAAGGAAGTACTCAGTAGTCCACAAACAAATTCACATTCATTGTTTCACATGGTGAGGTATTTGAATTTCACAGGATGTGGTAAATAGATCTTATTGTCCTCATTATACATATAAAGATACTGAGCCATAAATATGTCATGTAACTGCATCTAAGGTTGTTGTACTAATAGGTAGGTAGCGTGGGGAAGATTCAAAATCAGATTTCTGGAGTCCAGGGCCAGTATCTTTCTACCAACTATGCAATTTCTACCATCTAATGCCCATGCATATTCCTGTCAACACCCTTCCCTTAACATATCTGGATGCTTAGCAACATCCCAGAGGACTGAATCAACACCTCTCTCCCCAGCCAGGTCTATACGCCAAGAAAATTCCTCAATCTCCGATCACTCTTCCTTATAAGTCATTGCCCCTTTTCGAAGAGTTATTAATCAATGGCATTAGCTAACATAGAACCAAATATCTCTTAATGAAGTATGAAACATTTTGTATAAAAACCTTTTTCATACACAATTTTATAATCGGTGCTTAGTCATCTCTGCATGCTATTCCAATTCCTTGTCTCATTGGAAATGAAGACAATGTTTAATGTGTTGTATGTCCTCATAAAGGGGACTTAGATGCTTTAATGTACAAAAAAGGGCAGATAAAATGACTCTTTTCAGATATGAGGGGTTGATCTGAGTGCTATTGGGTACCTTAGACCCCAACCCACCTGCTGGTGTGTCTTAGCTTCTGAGTGCCTTAGAAGGACTATGGAGGACCAAAGATTGGTATTTCGGTGAAGTTAGAGAAAAACTTCTTGAACACTTGAGATAATTCCTTAACTCTTATTTAATGCAAAAATGCTACATTAATTCTACTCAGAGGAACACAGTTAAAACAATGATAATCACAGTTAACTTATATATATATATATATATACACACACACATACACACTATAGTGTTCAATGACAGATTAAATATATAATTTTAAGTGCATATTATAACGTTTTTATGAGATACAATTGACATATAACATTGTATAAGTTTAAGATGTGCATTGTGTTGATTTGATATACTTATATATTGCAGTATGATTACTTATTTCCATAAGACAACTCTACGAAAAAGATATATTTATAACCCCATTTTAAGGATGGGGAAATTGAGGTGCAAAGAAGCAAGTTAAATTCCTTGAAGTTGCATATCTAGTAAGCAGCAGGGCCTGGGTTTGAAACCCATATACGTTGGTTCTGCGGCTTTATACCGTTGGGTGGGGCCAGAAAAACATTCAAGAGTAGGCTTCAACCAGAAAACTCCATCCCGTACAAATCAACTTCGTCCTCCTAATGATAGGAAGACATCACTGAAATCCCTCACGGCTTAACTCAGAAATTTGCACTACCAAAAGTTCACTTCTATAGAACAATCCAATTGCCCTTTTTTTAATTTGGAATTCTAATTCATCATCTATACTTAAAATATTTTTAGGGGTGCCTGGGTGGCTCAGTCAGTTAAGCGTCCAACTTTTGATCTTCGCTCAGGTCTTGTTCTCAGGGTTGTGAGTTCAAGCTCCATGTTGGACTCCACACTGGGTGTGGGACTACTTAAAAAAAAAATTAAAATGTTTTCCAATTTTGAATAATTATAGATTTACAGGAAATTGTAAAAAATGTATGGGATCTTTCTGTGTGCTCTTCACCCAGTTTCCCCCAGTGGTGCCCCTTTGTATAATACAGTATAATATCGAACCAGAAAATGCATATTGGTGTAATCTACAGACTTTATTCAGATGTCACCAGTTTTACATGCGAAACTGTGTGTGTGTATATGTGCGTGTGTGTGTGAGCGTGTGTGTAGTAGTTTAGTGCTGTAATTCTACACAATTTCATCACAAGTGTAGATTTGTGTAACCATCACCGCAATGAAGATACAGAACTGTTCCATCACCAGAGGCTCCCTTATACACCCCTCTATACTCACACTGACCTTCCTCCTACTCATCTATAATTAACGATCAACATTTAAACAAAGCCTATGCACCTATACTTAGTGGTTGCCTAAATAAAGGCTTAAAAAAGAAAAGTAAGCAAAGTATAAACATGGCAGTTAAGATTCTGCACAAGCACTAGCTGACTCCACAGTTTCTTGATTTAGGCACTTTTTTTTTTTTTTTTTGGTTGTGCTTGGGCATAGAGTACACAAACTTGTGCTTGGAAAAACTGAGTTTTAAGCCCAGAAGAGAGCAGTCGGTGAAAAAAATTCCTCCTCATCATTAGAATGGAGTGGGATGGGCAATTCATCATTCAGTCCTCCATTGGATTAACGACCAGAAACCATGGACAAGTGTCCTGACTCTATCACTTCTGATCTTACGACTGTGCACAGTCTGAGGCCTCTGTTTCCTTCCTTGTTGAATGGGGATAATGTGTGTGAGATCACTTTATAAAGACGAAAATCCGATGTTAATATAATAGAAGATTATTCAAGGAGTCCTCTCTTCTTCTACATACTCCACTTAGCAGTGACCACCCACCCTTCGTTTAGGAAACATCTACAATACTGTTAACTTGAAACAAAGTGCCCTGCTGGGAGACAGTTGAGGGATGACAGGAATTTGGATTTCTGAGGCACAAAGCTATGAAATGTCTGACAGAGAAGAACAGTTCGTGTCAGACATGCTTGATTTGTCAGAGAAAACTGAAGGACACTTCCCCCCGGCTCAGATATTCATCAGTAAGTGGAGGCCACACAAGTAGCACGTGACTAGCTTCTCCAAGCCAGTCACACACAATCAGAGCTGCGAAACCTTGCCATTGTCCCCGGTTTTAAGTTCCCAGTTCTGAGGAAAAGCAACAAACAATATGGATCACAGCCAGTGGATGTCTCATTTATTCTTTATAAAATTAAGAAAGAGCTCTGGTGGAATAGAGAGAACTCTGAACTAAGAAAGCAGAAGATATCCATTCCAGAAAAAGCCCTGTCATGTTAATGATACGAGGTCTCATGGAAATCACTTGACCTTTTTTATTTATCTGCAAGATGGTGTAATGTTTACCTGCCCACCTATCTTACATGTTGTTAAGATGAGTAAAATGAAAAAAAAAATGTAAAAATGCAGTTTGGGGGGGTACCTGGGTGGCTCAGTCAGTTTCGCATCTGACTTTGGCTCAGGTCCTGGAATTGAGCCCCACATCGGGCTCTCTGCTAAAGTGGGGAGCCTGCTTCTCCCTCTGCCTCTGCCTGCCACTCCCCCCCGCTTGTGTTCCCTCTGTCTGTCAAATAAATAAAATCTTTAAAAAAAAATGCTGTTCAAATTGTCAAGTGGCATATAAAAGATACGTGTGTATATATGTATGTGTATAATATATGTGTTGTATATATGTTGGGTACATATGCTGTGTATATGTACACATATATACATACACAGGAATTGCCAAGTGATATACTCACGAGATTTATATTTATATATGTATGGAGTATACATATGGTGTATATACACACACATACATATTAGTTATCATCACAATTACTATTGTTATTTTTCAAGAAAAGAAAGGTATATATGTAGAATTGTTCTACTCCTAACAGTTCAGAAACCAAAAAGGTATTGTCAGGTGAAAACTGGTGTGTTGTGACACTCAGGATATGTGATAATGACAAAGGCTGTTTTTCCTAGGAGAGTGTGCAGGATATAAGAACTCAAAGCAGTTTGGAGCCAGAACAGAAGTGAGAGTTTAAGTCTCAATCCCCTCATTTAACAGATGATTAAATCACAGCCCAAACAAAGTGACTTCTCCAAATTAGTGATGGACACCAGACTGTGACAAACGAGGGACAGGAGGAAGACGAATGGGAGCACCAATTATGGTAAGCTCAATTCTGATAGGGAAAGAAGGTGTGAAATAGGAGGTACCATTTGTATAAGACTTTAAAAGATGGATATCAACAGGGACAGATTGTAAGAAGGACACTCCATGTAGAGGGACCAGTGGGAACCGAGACCCAAAAGCAGGAAGGAGCCTACAGATATGCTAGTAAGTTCTCATTTTAGTGATATACAAGGTACGCCGTACTGTATTCGTGCTATGCTTCCCAGCGGGAAGAGGAAGACTGGCTCCTATTTGTGAACCAAGAATATCGAAGTGTTCACCTTTCTTTAAAAAAAAAAAAATTTTTATTTATTTGTTTGAGAGTGCGTGAGAGAGTGAGCACGCACACCCAAGTGGGGGGAGGGCAGAGGGAGAGGGAGAAGCAGACTCCCCGCTGAGCAGGGAGCCCAATATGGGACTCATCCCAGGACCCTGGGACTGTAACCTGAGCCAAAGGTAGACGCTTAACCGACTGAGCCACCCAGGCACCTGAAGTGTATACTTTCCAGGAGAAAACAAAGACACAAATCATTGATTTCACTCTGGTTCTAGAAACTCTCACTTATTTAATTTAAGGGAATGCTTCTCAAAGTTTACTGTACATTAGGATTGCCTGGGGATTAAAAGAAATACTGACACCTGGCTACCACCCTCAGACATTCTAATGGCATACCAATTATGGGGTATGGTACGGGGTGCAACCTGAGCGTGGAGATTACTTAAGTTCCCCAGGTAGTTTCTACTTTGTAGCAAAGTTGGGAACCACTGGGTAAAGGAGCAAGTAAATAAAGGCACTGCTACTTTAATACGCAAGCTGATTACATAAGAGAGATAGCATTAATCCCCTATTAATACCTTGGATGTATTAATTAATTAGTTTAGCAAATCGTTAGGAATGGGACACTAGATAGTCAAGTTTTAATTACAAAGAGGCTAGATAAGTCTTGGAAAATCATAGAAAAAATTTTTCTACTGTGTGATTTTACATGAAGCCCCACGCTGGGAGTCAAATTGGCATTTTATAAGTAAAGTACAACGCGTGTATTCATTATCAAGTTGGTAAAGAGATGAGTAAACAAATTACCACCAGGGGCACCTGGGTGGCTCAGCTGTTAAGTGTCTGGCTTCAGCTCAGGTCATGATCCCAGGGTCCTGGGATCGAGCCCCGCATCGGGCTCCCTGCTCGGTGGGGAGCCTGCTTCTCCCTCTCCCACTCCCCTTGCTTGTGTTCCCTCTCTCTCTGTGTCTCTCTCTGTCAAATAAATAAATAAAATCTTAAAAAAAAAAAAAAAGAAATTACCACCAGCACAGACCCAGAATTTGCTAAGGCATTAACTAATATGCAATTGAAAACTTAAAGAATTTTAAATCTACTAATTTTGTTAATTAAATCCTGTCATTTATTCAATAAGTGCTTATTAACTATGTGCCACATGTTGTTTGAGCTCCTGGGGGAAACAGTAATGAAAAAATTTTAATAGCTCATGCCTAGTGGAGCTGAGGCAATATTTGAGAAGAGACACAGATTTGGTTAAAAAAAAAAGGTCAACCAAAAGATTAGAGAAAGAGAAAGCCTTTCAGGAAGATAGGATACCTAGTACATCACTTCGAGAAGAGGACCATACTCCATGTGTTCAAAACAGCAAACAGGTCAGGGTACTGGGCCCCAGTGAGGAGTGTTAGCTGATGAGAAATGTGGGGTCCTTTCCCTCTCTCCCTCTTCCTCCCTTCCCTCCTCCCTCCTTCCCTCTCTTCTCTCTTCCTTCCCTTTCCTCTTTCTCTTCATCCTCCTCCCCATCCTCGTCCTCCTCCCCTCTCTATCACGATCCAGTAGAGTAGGAATAACTGATGATATAGAAGAGAAGAAAATTGTAGGAGCACATGAAATTACTTTCGTGAGCACAATCACTTCTGGCCCAACTTCACAGTGAGACAACTTTTATCCCACTCATTTATAAGGCGAGGACACCTACACTCAGATTCTGAGCAATTCATTCACAGACACGTAAGTGGTATAACTATGAACTCAATTATGCCTTCTGACTTAAATCCAGTTCTTTTTTTTTGTTCTAAATATCATTTGCCGGATAAAATAGAGAAAATGTGAAGATTATCCCCAAGTCGAAAGGGCTGCTCTATTCTCCATGGCGGCTGGGATATTTTCTATATTCTAATATATGGAGTTATCTGATGTCAAACTCTGCTGGGAAGTAAGAGTTTTTCTTTTTTGTATCTAGGAAAATCAGGAAGTTTTTTTTTTTTTTAATTTAATCCTTTGGGAGAGAGAGAGCATGAGCAGTGGGGAGGATCAGAGGGAGAGGGAGAAGCAGACTCCGAGTTGAGCAGCAATAAAGGGCTCGTTCCCAGGATCTGGGATCATGACCTGAGTTGAAGGCAGATGCTTAATGGACTGAGCCACCCAGGTGTCCTGAAAATCAGGAAGTTCTTTAATGCATGTATCTTACCCAAGAACCCATATGAGGAGTTTGAGTAAAGACTTTGAGCAGATGTTTTTGTTCTATCAATATTGGAAACAGCAATATTCTCTAGATAATAGAGTATGGTTAGGGTACCAAAAGCTTGTATTAAAGAAGAGTCCTGAGTAATTGGATTCTTGTCCTAGGTCTGGACAAAGACCTACTAATTACTAGGAAAAAAAATGTCAAACTTTATTTTTTTTAACACTGGAGTTAGAACTGGCGGAAAATTCAGAAATACTAGTCATGTAGCAAGGTGATTTTTATTACAATTTATCATTATTTTGAACTGTATCCAATGACGTGTCTAGCAAATAAATGTTACTTCCCTCACTATAGAAATAAAATCTTTCCAATCCTCAAGAGCGAAGATAAGTGAAATGGCCCTAATTGAGGATCAAGTTGGGCTTGAAACTCTCATCTAGGCTCTGTTGAGTCCGTAGGGCTCTTGCCTGTGGAATGCAAGAAATGTCCCCAGCATTCATCAGCTCGTTCCTTCCTTGAATCATTATGTTAAAAAAAATAACCAGGGGCGCCTGGGTGGCACAGCGGTTAAGCGTCTGCCTTCGGCTCAGGGCGTGATCCCCGGCGTTATGGGATCAAGCCCCACATCAGGCTCTTCCACTATGAGCCTGCTTCTTCCTCTCCCACTCCCCCTGCTTGTGTTCCCTCTCTCGCTGGCTGTCTCTATCTCTGTCAAATAAATAAAATCTTAAAAAAAAAAAAATAACCAGTAGGTAAAAACTGAAAGAAATGTCACTGTTTAAGACCAGAATGAAATGTTCAGACTCTTCTCACAGGCTTATGTCCAGGTAGAGTGTTTTTACCATCCATACACTGGAAGACAACACAAAAAGGACAAACTTTTGTGATAAACGGACAAGTTCAAGTCTTATTCCATCCATTTCTAGCCGTATGCTTTTGGGCATATTGCTTAATTTCTCAGAGCCACTGTTTCTTGATCTTTAGAAAAATGGTGATGAAATAAAGGTCTTGCAAGCATGAAATAAAATCATGTATTTGTAGTAGACATCTGTCTTCCCAAGCATTTTGAACACCCGTTCTAGATTTTAGTACTTTGCCATATTATATATTCTCACAACCTAAGGTGACACATTAAAAAGAAAGCAAAACTCCTAGGTTACTTCGTGGCTAAGATGCAAGCAGGGTGTCTAGTTTCTGTCCATCACATACTTCCATCCCCAATGTTTTTTCAGGGCTGACCTACAGGGGGAAACAGGCTGGGTCCAGGCCATTATGAGAGGTCTCAGAGCAAGTGTGGCCCCAGATTGATTTGGAGGAGGCAGCAGCTTCCCCATCCTGGAAGGTGGCTCTTGAAAGTTTAGACTTGAGTTTGTTTCCCCAAACCTTCCAATACTTTTATGAAATACAAATATTCCTTAATAAATTTATTTTTCTTTAACCTGGATGGAATGGATTCTATTATTTGCTTCTAGGAACCACAAAAACTTCAATAATAAAATAATAGCATAGCTGGGGGGCCCCAAAGTGCTCCATCAATGTTACTTCACTTGCCTCTAACACGGGAGGAAAATTGAGTCAGCAATTTCCTCCTGTTCTCCACCTGCATTTGTTCAAACGCTTTCTTGCTTTCAGTCACCCTATGGATTGTACCTCTTTGAATTCCTATGAAAAACTAGACTGAGGAAAGGGAGGTGGATGGGGGGATGGGGTAACTGGGTGATGGGCATTAAGGAGGACACATGATATGATGAGCACTGGGGGTTATATGCAACCAATGAAGCATTGAACACTACACCAAAAACTAATGATTTAAAAAAAAAAACAAAACAACTAGACTGAGGAAAGTCTAATGAAATGTTCATATCATTAACTCTTTTTTTTTTTTTTTAATGTATAGTCCTGAAAATAGCTAAAGCTTTAGAGAAAAGAAAGTGAGTCACACATAAGACAAGGGGAGATCCTTGGAAAAATGATTGGGGGGTCTGTAAAGACACAGGAGAAAGGCCATACAGATGGGAGGCCGCCCTGTAGACTTGGGAATGGGAAGAGATTCCTCAGAATCAGAGCAGACCTATGAGTAGGTCAACGGGCCAAACAGGAGTGTGCTGCCTTTTCTCTCTGCAAGTTCCAATTGAGTATTCTAAGTAGGAATTGGCAGATCTGAAATACAATTTTCATAATAGCCTGTGACCTAACTTTTGTAATTGGATAGGACAAAGTCAGTCTGAATTCTACTCCCCTCCTCCTCCCTGTGTTATCCTTCTTATAAATCTACTTTACCTTTACTGGTACTGATTTTTAAGTTTTATTTTTATCTATATTTTTTATTTTTCAATGTTTAAATGGAAGTAACATTAAAAAACAATGAAATGGACTTCAGTTAAGTGCACATTTCAGTGAATTTTGACAAAATCCCACATCCCAAGCAAAATGTATAATATTTCCATCACCCCAGAAAGCTGTTTCTTTCTTTTGTTTTTTAAAGATGTATTTATTTGAGAGAGAAGGAGAGAGAGAAAGAGAGCAAGAGTGAGCGGGGTGGGGGAGAGCAGAGAGAGAGGGAGAGAGAGTCTCAAGCAGACTCTGTGCTGAGTATAGAGCCCCATGTGGGGCTAGATCTCATGACGCTGAGATCATGACCTGAGCCTAAACCAAGAGTCAGATGCTTAACAGACTGCCACCCGGGCACCCCACCCCAGAAAGCTCTTTCATGTCACTTTTCAGTCAATCCATCCTCCTCTACTCAAACAGGTAGCCCCTCTGCTCTTTCCAGCACTAAAGGATCAATTTGCCTATCCTAAAACTTTACATGGCTGTAATAATAGGCATGTATTCTTCTGTGTTTGGCTTCTCTGGCTCAATGTGTTTTTGAGATGTGTTAATGTTACACGTATCATCATCTGTTCCTTGTAGTACTACTAGTATTCCTTTGTAAGAATACACCACAGTCTGTTTATTCTTCTGTTGTTGGATATTTAAGTTCCAATTTCTATTGACTGTGTTTCTTTTGAGTATAGGTAAAACTTTCCTCCCTCTTTACATGTCTCAGAATTTTTATTATATTCTGGACATTGTTCATTAAAGAATATGTAAAGTATCACATTTTGTCTTGTTTTATTTTATCTAGTTTATTTCAAAGAGACTGTAAGCCTTTATTCTCTGGCAGTTAGGACAAGAGGCTGTTCATTCTGGTTTCTTCTGGAGTTGAGGTAAACGGGGCTGGGCCCCTGTTGTAATCATATTGAATCCATCTGTGTTTAGCTCAACACTTACCTCCTATGTTACCAGCAATGCCCTTGTCATCTTGCTAACATCCAGGAGGGGGAATGGGCTTCAGTTTTAGATAATTTTGGTTTCCTTGGAATCCAATTCTGACAGACAGTCTGAATCTGAGCTCTAAACTATATGCTGAAGCACCCGATTACTTTACTCATTTCCAGTTCCCTTCCTTCTGGTACTTTCTCAACATAATTTTGTAAGGCATGTAGTAGAGGGGAGAATTGTTGGGCTGAGTGGTTAATTTTTGTGTTTGGGCTTCTTCAAGGGACCAGTCCGTCCTACATCCTACATCCATTATAGCCCACACTATAATTTAATGCTCAGTCTCCCTGTGGCATGCCCACTCATTGGCCAAACTGTACCCAACCCAGGCATTCGCTGCCACCAGTATGGATGTGAATGACTTCTTGCATGCCTATGAAGGCTTATTTCTCATGGGAATTTAATTCAGCAAGCTTCTTTGCATCTACCCATAGACTTTGCATCTAGTCCCATAGAAATGGATGTTTTTGTTTTTGTTGTTGTTGTTGCTGTTGTTTTGGCTGGCTTTTCTTGTGTCAACAAGAATGAAGATCTGGTATGTTCTCCTATACTCTAACTTAAAGCAGACATTTTTGTTCATATTCCTATTTAATTGTATCTATTTTAATTTTTTTATTTAGTTACTGCATTATTTTTAAATAAAGAAGATAAGAAAAATATGAAGAAAGGAAGGAAGGACATAGTGTAAGTCCCATGAAGGCAGGGACCTTTCACCAATTTCATCTATTTTTTCCAATGCTTTGTCCCAGTCCCTAGAACTTTCCTGGAATATAGTAATTACTCAATAGCCAGTTGCTTAATAAATGTATGAATAAGAAAATAATGAATAACAAATTAGACATAAATATTTGATACTTTCAGTATCAAGTATTAGAAAGTATCAAGTATTGATCGGAATGAAATTGATGGGAAATGAAACAATTGATGGAAATACAATATAGATTACTTCTTAATTTGTTCATCAATAACTGAGTTTCCAGTTGTATGTATCAGACAGCTTTGTTGTACCTATCATCTTAACAGAAGCAGAGCTATTCTAATTCTACCTGTGCTCACTGGTTGAATAGACATTTGAATCATAATTGCCACCATGTACAGTATGGAATAAGAGCAGAAATCAGCTTGTCTCTGGGCATGGCTGCACCCCATGACTGAAATGTATCTGCAATCTGCAGCTGAATGCTAACATCTGAAGGGAGAAATGGAATGTTATCTCTCAAATGTCTTTAACAAGTTCTTAGGGCTGTTATGCTGAACGGTTCCCTGTACATTGTACAGCTTACATGGCTGCATATGGTAACCCTGGTTAAGGTAGTGAGTCCAATTAGGTGTTTAAACTTCCTACTCAAGAGCACTCCTGTTCATATTTGCTCTCTGGTGCTATAGAGTTTGTTCATGCTAGATTTCTACTCTTGAACACATATTTTAAAGATTAAAAACAATGGGGATGATCAATGATCATGAACAGAGTTTATAAGGGCCTAGAACATAAATTCCCGCAGGTATTTTTTCTCTGGTTTTTCTTAGCTTTATCGAAGCATAATTGACAAATAACATTGTAAGATATTTAAAGTGTACACCATGGTGATTTATGTTTACATTGTGAAAGGACTCCCCCCTTGAGTTAATGAACACACTCACCACCGTATAAAACTTTCTCTGTGTAGTTCACTGCTATATCTTCAACAGCTGAAAATAATGTATGACATGTTACAGGCAATTCAATAAAGGTGTCGAATTTCTCAGTGAAACTATCTTGAACCAGCTACTTAAATATGTTTCCTTTTTCTTACTACAACTCTATGAGTTAAATGTTTTTATACAAACTTATGGAAGAGATAATTGTAGAGATTGAATAACTTACTGTTTTAGTCCATTTGGTCTGCTATAACAAAAGTACCAGAGACTGGGTGGCTTAAGCAACAAACATGTATTTTTCATAGTTGTGGAGGTTGGGAAGTCCAAGATCAACATGTCCGCCAATTTGGGTTCTGATGAGAGCTTGCTTCCTGTTTCATAGATGCCTATCTTCTTCCTTTATCCTCAAATGCTGCCCTCTGGGGTCTCTTTTAAAAAGGCACTAATTCCATTCATGAGGGTTCCACCCTCATGACCTAATCAACTCCCAAAGGCTCCCATCTCCATTATATTGGGGGTTAGGAATTCAACATATGAATTTTAGAAGGACATAAACATTTAGTCCAATCACTTGCCCTGTGTCCCAGAGCTAGTAAGTGCAAGAGCAAGGATTCAATTTTTGTCTCTGAATCTCACACTTAAACTCTTGCTCTATCCTATGCTGTCTCTCTAATACAAACCACTCTCCTAAGTCCCAGTTAATCTGCCCCATCAGTAATAACTTTCCCATGTGGATCAATTATTTCAGAAAATCCTACAACACTCAAGAGTTAGCAACCATTAATCATCACCAAGATATTTATTTTTATTTTGCCATATTATTGCATTTTATTTCATCTCTTAACAGAACCCAAACTCCCTCATTATAGAGATAATATCTTATCACTGGGGAAACTCTCAAAGTTTCCCACATGGTGACTAGGTACCTATAGAGGAATCAATGTAAAGCAGATCTGGCCTGCTGCCTGTTTGAGAAAATACAGCTTAATGCAAACACTGCCAGGCTTGTTCATTCATGGGTTGTCTACCCCTGCTTTTCTGCTCCAACATCCAGTGCATGAGAGAACACCTGAGTTTTGTTTCTGGTATAAACATGCACACTAAGCAGAGCATAGAGCTTGGTGTTAGGGCCCTCTTTGAGAATTATTGATGCTATTCTCCTCCTGCAGCTACTGGTTCTCCATATTAATAATTGACTAAACATCCTCTTTTGATCTAAATCTAGCAGGTGAAAGATTTTAGCAGACTCCTATACCAGAAATGAATTCAGCTTCTAGTTCACTATAAGCCACAACAAGGCAAATAGAGATATGTAAACAGAGGAGAATTCCAGAAAGGTGAAAAGAGTCTGCAGTTCAAAGAATCTTCTCTGAAGTTTCAGTGAAGTAGTGTTACACTAAAATAGACTTGTTTCATGAAATTGTGAGGTTAAGAAAAATTTAAAAATATATGGATTCTTAGAAAATATCTGATGTGCTTTGGAAGGCATTGCTAACTGCATAAATGGCCATTTAGCTAGGTATAGAATTGTGGAGTCCCACATATTTTCCTTCATAGTTTTGTAAATGTCTTCAGACTCTGTTTACATAGGAAAATTTGGGGGTTGACCTAATTAAATTAATTTTTATTGGATTTTGGTGGTTCTTTATCTTCAAAGGATAAAGATTCAATCACTCTGTATCTAGAAACATACTCTCTTGTTCTGTTATTTTCAAGAGTCTAATGTACCTCTCCAGTTTTTGCCTGAAGATACTTCAATTAGGGAACATCATCAAAAAGATGAGACTACTGATTGACCCATGAGCTGGACCCAGGCACATGGAAGCCCCTTACCCACTCCCCTGTCCTTAGAATGTGGGTTCTGCCAGCCTTTCCAGTTCCCAGAGCTGCTCCAAGGGCACAGCCTTGGGATGATGATGCGGTGTTGAGAACACCTGCATGGTATACGTGACTGAGCCCAGTTAGGGCCTCTTTATAAACTTTTAAGATTTGGTTGACTGGTGTGGGGATCCATTCATCTTGCTGCTGCACAACACAAGCCTCTTATGTGAGTTTCTTTTGCTATTATCAAACATTGCCATCTATCAACCTGGAATGCTTTGCCTATTTCTTTGTTTTCTCCGTGCCCTTTGAGGATAGGGACCAGCTTCAGATTATACCTGGGAAGCTCCCAGGAGGGTTATGAACCAACTTACATGGTAGCACAAAGATTTTTTTTCTCAAACCATCAATCTCTTGCTTAATGATTAAGCTCTAGGGGCACTTTCAGTAAAATCACAAAGAATAACTCTCTTACTTAACACTGCTAGAGGTTTTAAAAAGTGAACTAAGACATAAAACAAGGAAGAAGGCATAAAATGATCTTTTTTTTCCCCTCTAACTTTTCTAAAACAGACAGAATTATTATTACTTGCAGGAGATTTAATTGTCTTCTTATAAACCTCAATAAAACCAACAGGAAGAAAATTATAGGATTGTTTAATACCTTGAGTGAAATAAAATCTACACCCAAAACCAAAACCAAAATCCTTTCCTATACACTAGCAACAGAAAATTCAATGAACTAGTAAAAATAATAATTCTAACAACAACACAGAGGAATACAAACAATTACAGTAATATGAAACATATATGAATTACATGTTGAAAACTATAAATACTTATTAAGAGGTATAAATATAGACTCATATAAAGGGAAAGCAATCATCCCAGGAAAGAACAAAGCAATAACTAGAACAATATAATCCTAGTTATATGTAGTGTTCTGAGGAGGGGAGGAAAGTGATTTTCTTCTGCATGAAAGGTAAACCTCTTTTTTCCCTATCTTTGCCTTCTAGCTCTCTTGCCAGCTATATATTTTAAATTGTATTGGTCCAGTCTCCCCAGATAGTGATTGGACTTCTAATTATCTAATTATGTATCTGACTATACCTTATAACTCTATTAAGACATTTGTATTCATAATTTTTAAAAATCTCAAGGAAGAAATTCTCCAGTCCAGAATTCTTTATTGGTCATAGATTCACAGATTTCTGATGGAAATATAAAATGGTACAACCTTTCTGAAAAAAACAGTCTGCCAGCTTCTAAAAAAAACTAAACACATAGCTAGCATACAAGTCAGGGCTTGTACTTCTGGGCATTTTTTCCATGGAAATGTAATCTTACGTTCACACAAAAACAGGTATAAAATATTCATAGCAGATTTACTCATCATAGCCCAAACTGGAAACTGTCTAGATGTTTTCCACATGTGAATGCTTAAATGAGCTCTGGATCGGCCATGCCATAGGATACTACACAGCAGTAAAAAAGCATGAAGTACTTAAAAAAGCAACAACGTGGATGAATCTTTAGAAAATTATGTTGAGTAAAAAAACCAATCCCCACAGGTTACATACTATGATTATCCCACAGATATTACATTGTGAAGTGACAAATTTGCAGAACTGAAGACTAGACAAGTGGTTGCCAGGGGTTATTAGAGAGGGTGGGCAGACTGTGGTGGGTGTGGCTGTAAAAGGGCAGCACGTGGGGATCTCTGTGGTTGGAACTGTTCTGTATCTTGATTACATCAATGTCAATATCCTGGTTGTGACCTTTTACTATGGTTTTGTAATGTATTTCCATGTGGGGAAATTGTGTAAAGGTTCTATGGGAGATCTTTGTATTACTTGTTACAACTTCATGTGAATCTACAATTATCTGAAAATCAAACGTTTAGTTAAAATTTTAAAAGGATGAAGTAAAAGTCACGGCAGGAAAATCTGTATAACAGGTTATGAGCTCTACTTTCACCAATAAAAAGCAAAGATTAAGAGACATATGCCTAAGTATTTCAAATGGTTTCTTTTGAATTTATGGAAGTATTGTTTTTTATCCTTCTTTACAGCTGAATGTACTTTCTAAATTTTCTTAAATGAGCCTATGCCATTAGAATCAGAAAACAAGAATGATGTTATGTACTGAGCCTCAAATTTGTGCCAGGCACTACTCTAAGAACTTCATAAGTGGTATCAGGATTAAATGGATTCATATTTGTAAAGGGCAAAGAATACAGTCTAGTATATAATAAACACTATAAACATATTTTTAAATAAAATAATAATAAATCATATTATTTAATTTTCACAAAACTATACATAAGGAAAATTATTGGCATCACTTTGTAGGTAAGAAAATGAAGGCATAAAAGGTTAAATAACTTTCCTATGCTTATACTGCTCGTACGTGCTAGGAAAAGGATTCAAAGGCAGTCAGTACTCTTTAAGTCTGTACTCTTTACCACTACAAATGTAATTGATCCCAACTGTGGTCTTCGGTTCATTCCTGGTAGTTGTACATCTCATCTGATCATTTGATCTTACAGCTTTTTGGTTTGTTTGTTTGTCTTAACATAATTTATTCTCTTGCAGGAGGAATGAGATTAAGGACATTTGCATTTTTTCTCATTAGTGTTAGGCACATAGGATGAAACCAGGAAAAAGTTAATATGCCTAAGTCAGCAAAAAATAAATGAGCCTTTCTTCACAATCAAGCCGCTGCTCCATATAACAGTGGAGAGTCTAATGAATTTGTCCTGCCCATCATAGTCAAGGCCGTGATTTACAGCTTCATGTTGACACAGGTGTCCTTGCCTTTGGAATTTTATCTCATCACATTTCCCAATTTACAAAATTTGGTATCTCTAATAACTTGTCTATTCATCAGAATGAATTAACAACCATCTTTTTTTTTAAAAGAATTTATTTTAGAGAGAAGGAGAGGAGAGTGTGTGAGTAGGGGGAGGGGCATAGGAAGAGGGAGAGAATCTCAAGCAGACTCCCTGCTGAACAAGGATCCTGATGTGGGGCTTGATCTCATGACCCTAAGATCATGACCTGAGCCAAAATCAAGAGTTGGGTGCCTAACTGACTGAGCCACCCAGGTGCCAATCAGCCATCTATTATTTTTTAAAGACTCTCAATAGTCACTGTTTAAATGTTATTAGCCTAACAATCTTTTACTTACTACTCTTAATTGCTGTGGACAGATGAGGATATACCCTTATTAGAACAAAGTCAATTAGGATGTATTTTACAACTGAGAAGAAATTAATGCTAGCATATTGAATTTTATTCCCTATCCTTTGAACATATCATAAAGAATCATCTTTATAGCCATAACCAAAGATACTTTAACATTTCTGCATGGTGGTATCAAGACAAACTAATGAGAAGTAATGTAAAAACTTTAAGTATAAACCCACCATTTCATTCAATAGGAAATGATAATAGCAATAGGCTTATAATAGCAATAGAAATAATTGCTAATATTCATGGAGCTGCTACAGACCTGACAGTCAAGCAGCATGCAAGTTGAGCAAGCGCAGGTCCTGAGTATCAGGCAGACAGTGGTTCAACTCCCTACTGCATCACTACAGACAGTGGTAAAGCATAGACTTATTACTTAACATAGTTTTTCTTTAGTTTATTTTCTATTATAAGTATAATAGCCCCATTGAGGTATAATTGACATAAAATAACCTGCACATACTTAACGTGTATAATTTTACAAGTTTTGGCATCTGTATACATCTATAAATCATCAACACAGTCAAGATAATGAATATATCTATCACTCCTCCAAATTTGCTTTTGCCCTTCTTATCCTATCCTTCTGACCTTTCTTCCTTGCCTCTTCCCTAGCCCCAAACATGGATTTTCTTCCTGTCACCATAGATTAGTTTGTATTTTCTAGAGTTTTATATAAATTAAAATAACTATTATTATATAAATTAAAATATTACAAATTAAATTATATAAAATAATTTTATATGAATTAAAATAATAGTTTTATAAAAATTAAAATAATAAATTAAAATTTATATAAAATTAAAATAATACTATTATATTTTGTTGATATTCTTTCAGTAAACATAATTATTTTTAGATCTATCCATGTTATTTTATGTATCAATAGATCATTCTGTTTTATGGCTGAGTAGTAGTCCATGATGTGGATTTTTCATGATTTGTTTACTCTTTCATTTGTTAGTGGGCATTTGAATTGTTTTCAGTTTTGGCTATCACAAATAAAGCTGGGATGGTTAGTTATGTATACTTCTGTTCCTTATAGGTATGTCGGATTAAGCTTTAAAGAAATTTCTAGTTTTTCATAGTTTTTATGAGATTCCATATCCCCACCAGCGCTCGTAATTGCAATTGTCCTATATCCTTGTTAATGCATATGGTTAGTTTTTAAAATTTTAGGTAATCCAATAGATGTGTAATGTATCTTATTGTATTTTCCCCCATTTTTTATTGTGGTAAAATGTTTAAACATAAAATTTACCATCTTAACCATCTTTATGTGCACCGTTCAGTGATATTATATACATTCACAATGTGTTATCATCGACACCATCCATCTTCCAAACTCTTTTCATCTTGTAAAACTGAATTCTATATGCATTAAATAATAACTCCCTTATCCCTCTTCCCTGCAGCCCCCAATGACTACCATTTTACTTTCTGTCTCTAAGACTTTGACAACTCTAAGTACCTCATATAAGTGGAATCATATAGTATTTGTCCTTTTGTGACTGACTTATTTCACTTAGCATAGTGTCCTCAAGTTTAATTCATGTTGGGGTATATGTCAGTTTCCTTCTCCTTCTTCTTTTTTACCTGTCAACAGAAAATTGAGTTGCTTTAATATTTTAGCTTGGGAATGATGCTGCTATGAACATGGTTGTACAAATATTTCTCTGAGATCCTGCTTTCAATTCTTTTGAGTACCTACCCAATTGCTGGATCATATGGTAATTTTATTTTTAATTTTTTCTGTAATCACTATACTGTTTCCCCAAGTGGCTGTACCACTTTGAATTTCCACCAATAGTGCAAGGGTTCTAATTTCCCTATATCCTCGCCAGCATTTACTATTTTTCGTTTGTTTGTTTTTTGATAGTAGCCATCCTGGTATTAGGTAGTATCTCACTATAGTTTTGATTTGTATTTCCCTAATGACTAGTAATGTCAAGCATCTTTTCATGTGCTTATTGGCCATTTGTGTATCTTATTTGTTCATTTTTGAATTGTGTTGTTTGGGTTTTTTTGCATTTCCATAATGACTAAATGATGATGGATATCTTTTCGTGTATTTATTTGCCCTTTATACATCTTTGAAGAAGTGTTTATTCAAATTTTCAACCATTTTTAATTGGGTCACTTGTTATTTTAATTACTGGGTTTTCGGGGTTCTTTATATATTCTGAATACCAGTCCTCTATCAGACAAATGATTTTCAAATATCTTTTCCCAGACTTGACTGATATTATTATTTTCTTAAGAGAATATTTTGAAGAGCAGACGTTCTAATTAGTCAATTTTATTGTGCGTAACTAACATCTTAATAAACAAAAGAAAAGGGGGTAAGCAAGTCGATTTAAAGGATCTGAAGAAACAGAATATTGTGAAAATAATCATCCTTGACTCTAGTCTTATTCAAAATTCTGCTCCCATGTCCTTATTGAAATACTTGACCTTTCACCTTCCTCCTGATGTCAACCACACAGTGGCATTGTCTAAGCCATATTCTCCTCCTTATTAAGGATGGGATTTCTCTCTCTTTATTGTTCTTAACAGGCCCTGAAAAGATTCTTCCTTAATCTCAGTCCGTGGTTATGTCTCTGCAACCAAATCATCCCGTTCTTGGTTACCTTTCTCTCTCTATATGCAACTAACTCATCTTGCCTCTTGAAAACTTACTGATCCCTGGACCTTTCTGATGCTGACTCCAGACCTAGGTACGTTTTGGATTTCTTCCTTCTCTCCTCCCTCCTTGTCCACCTTCCTTCCTTCCTTTTCCTTCCTCCCTTTCTTCTGTCCTCTTTTCCTTTCTTCAGTAATTATCTGAGTATCTGTTATGGCAAGAAATTGTGATAAGCACTAGGAAAACAAGAACAGAGTATCTGTATTCCTTGCCTTCAATAGAGAGAGGTGAAAGAGAGAGAAAAAAACCACAACTGAGTTATAGGGAATTACAGTCCGCTAAGCTAGTACATAGCAAAAGTGCATTACATAACTCAGGATGGGCAGGAAAATTGTCCTGGAGGAAATAACCCTAATTCATTACCTGCTGCAGGAATGAGGCTTTTTGACACTATTTGCATCACTGTGTGAAGCTAGGCCCCTCCTCTTGTAGGGAAGGATCTCTTTATCACTTTCTAGGCCATAAGCTCTACTGGCCCACAGCTTTCTGAAGCATGAACTGCCTACAAGTTCGCCCATAGGACAAGGAGGACTTTCTGGGCCGGCATTTCTGACTAGCACTTGACTGTATAGGGCACATAGTTCCTGGAATAGGGGCCCTAAATTAATTCCACCATTTTTACTGTCCTGCTTCAATTTTAATTCAGTACAAAAACATAGCTAGAGGTGGTAGAACACATTTAATTAAATATTGTGTGCAGCTGATGAATGTATACAAAAGCATCAGCCACGGGGTATAGATTTTTATAATGAGCCTCTTTCTTTGACTTTCTCTGACTTCCAACCCCTTTTTGAACTTCTGCTCTGAGAGGCCAGATTGCTCTTCTCTTGTACCTTCAATTTTACAATAGGCTTTCTTAGAAGAGCTGAGCTGGTCCCACTTGCTGTTAGCACAGCAGGGTCTATCCTCATGATGCTTCAGATCTCACAGTTATCCCGAACTGGCAAAACAATTCTTGACTATCTTAATGAGACTCAGCACCCCAGCCCTGATGTCAAAGCGAAGCTCTTTCTAAAGTGTTGGAGCAGCGTCGAGTGAAGATCTTACTGTGTGCCATATTGTCAGTAAAAAGACAAATACTTTCCATAACCTAAGCAATGACCTTGAATTTACTAAGGAAATTAACTAAAGCGTGGTGTACTTGGCTATGCTTTCATTGACCACCAGGGACAAAATAAGGGTTGCAAGAAAGATGACTTCAGGATGCCGTTTTTTTCTATAGGGGACAAATATTCTCTCTTTATTCCTACCTCCATGAATGCATTTTCATGTATTTGCTCTGTGATTATAAATATTAAAACTTCTTTACGGATACACTATCGTCCTACACTACAGGTGACTTAATTTTAGGGAAATGGAACATTTCGTCATCATTTTCTTCCACCTGTACCATCGTGCTCCGTATGAGCATTCGTGGCTCATCAAGGTGCTGTAGACGGAGGCTGGGCTGCGCTGTTTGAGTTTATCCGACTCCTGACCTGCTCCGGGAGGGTCGACCTGGCTGTAATCTTATCTGAGATGCTTTTGCATTATAACTCAGACTTTATTGCACTGCTCAAGTGGTACACTTTTAAATCTGTGTTTCAAAGTATAAGGGATGATACATTCAATGTGGAGAAACCTTGACGGGACTGGGGCAGCTGTCCTACAGAACGAAGTTTCTCAGAACTGGTCAGACAGGGACTGGGGGAGAGCCATTTTCACAGAGTCTCTTTTTATCTGGTGAGTTTTGGACAAAGTTTTCTGAAAATCCCCATGCATGCAAGTTCCCAAAGGAAGGACAGTTCCAGATGAAATATTTGCTATCTATGAATTCTCTCTGAATCACAATAGACAGAAATAGACCGGATATCCTCCTTTTGCCCTCTTTGTGAATATCAATTTTTATTCCTATTTTCAAATGACGTACTTAGTTTATAATTCTGGCCAACTTCAGCTGAAAAGAAGTTTGTTAAAAGACATTGAGTGACTCAAAGAACGCACGGGGAAGGGAGATGATGACGTTGGGGATGGAGCAGTAGCTAAGTGTTGGTTTGCAACGCCCCCCCCCCCAAGCTTCCTGGTGTAATCCACCATGGACCCCTCTGCTCAGAAGGCACAGACAGACTGAAGAAAGAGGCAAGTTATTCCTGGTGTGTAGGTGGCAATTTTAATAAGCGAACAGAACTAACAAGGCTTCTCTTGGGAGGCAGAAGACAAAAGAATCCCCATGCCTTCTTGTCAAATCTTCAAAGTCTATAAAGAGGGGGTGCCTGGGTGGCACGGTCAATTAAGCATTTGGCTCGATTTCTGCTCAGGTCATGATCTCGGGGTCCTGGCATGGAGTCCCATATCAGTCTTCATGTTCAGCGGGGAGTCTGCTTGAGATTCTCTCTCCCTGGGGCGCCTGGATGGCTCTGTCGGTTAAATGTCTGCCTTCAGCTCAGGTCATGATCCGAGAGTCCTGGGATTGAGCCCCACATCGGGCTCCCTCCTCAGCGGGGAGTCTGCTTCTCCCCCTCCCTCTGCTGCTCTCCCTGCTTGTGGGCTCTCTCTCTCCTTCTCAAATAAATAAAATCTTTAAAAAAATTATAAAAGGACTCTCCCTCTTCTCCTCTCCCCACTCCGCCCCCCAATACATAGATAAATCTTAAAAAAATAAAGTTTATAAAGAGGCCTTAACTAGATTCACCAGGTATACCATGCAGGTGTTCCCAACATCATATCACTATCTCAAGGTCATGTCCTTGGAGCAGCCTCTGGGAGCAGGAAAGGCCAGCAGGACCCCCAGTCCAAGGACAGAGTTGGGGGTGAGGAGGCTCCAAGTGCCTGGGTCCAGCTCATGGGTCAATCAGTGGTCACATCTTTTCTGTGGTGTCCCCAACATTAAGAAACCCAAAGCCATGCCCCTGGAAGAGTGAGTAGAATTCATTGCGGGATCTCACTAGCAGATCACCGCTGATCTCGCTGTGGCACGTGGGAAGGTGGCCATGCTGCTGCTGCCAGGAGTAATCTCTAGGCTCCCTACACCTTTTTGCATTGGCAGTGTCAGGCAGAAGCATCTGATTACTCAGGCGTAGGTCCCATGCCCTTGCCCTAGCAGCCAGGGATATCTGCCCTTCTGGCAACTTCCACAGTGGGAAGAAGCCCTGGCTTCCACCTCTTTGGAGACTTAGCCTGAAGATAAAGATGTTTAGATAGAAGATACCCAACAAAACAAACAAAAGAGAGCGAGAGAAACAAGTGACAACTCTCTACTAACATTTTGTTGTTTGTAATCACATTTTATTTACTCTATTTTTAAGAACAGTTAGAAAATAGAGTTTAATCATGCTCTATTTTTTAAGAACAGTTCAAGAATTGCCAGGACCGCACAGCTTCTAAATGCCAGAACTGAGATTGTACTCCGGTGTGGCTCACTTCCAAAGTCTGAGCTTTTCCCACTAGGCCACTACCTCTTTGTACTTGACTTTTCCTCTTCAGACCGTAGACAGACTGGGATCAGTCATTCAACAAGATTCAATTCTCGAGCGCTGCCCATCGGCCAGAACGAATGCCAGGTGTTGGGGATAAAAGCGGTGAGCTCAGAATAGTCCCAGCACTTTACAGGGCCTGAAATCTGCAGTCAGGTAAAGCAACAGGTGATTTCAATACAGAGTTGCTAACGCGAGAACCTCTCCTGCAAGTAACGCTCCAGGCTTCCTTTCCAGAGGAGGCGTGTGGCTTACCTGCTAGGGAGGCCTGTGAAAAGAAAGTCTTTGGGGCTCTCCAGCTCAGCTTTCTATCAAGGAAGAACATGTGTGCTGTCCAGCCCTGAACTGTGTGGTAAGTGGGCACACAGGGCACACAGTCCCTGGGGTGGGGGTGGGGTGCGTGTGTGGGGGGGGCGGGGTTTGCTGCCACAGTTACCCAGCACCCTGTGTGTGTGTGGGGGGGGAGTTCAACGCTGGGATGGAGACAGATGTGAATCCAGATTTGTCGCTTAGCTTTAGCCATTATCAAGTTGATATTTTGATTTCTGTCTGGCTGACTTCAGTGACTATCTCTCAGTTGGTTTAAAAATTTGTAGGAGAATAAAGGGAAGTTAAAATATCATTTATCCAGTCTAAACCTTGGTAAAAGTGAGGAGTTAAAAGTTATTTGAGTCTCTCTTTTCCCCTCCCCTTTGTCTTCCTTCTAATCTCTCTTCCAGAACTTTCCTCCGTAACATCCTCCCGCTTCCCCCTCTTCCCTGTCCCGCATCTATTCCTCTTTCCTCACTGTGTCTTGCTTTTTTCCCCCTCCCTCTCTCTCCCCAATCGCTCTCCTCCCAGCCCAGTCTGTCCCCCATTTCTCCATTCTCCTCCCTTTCCCTTCTCTTTCCAACCCCCTCCACGCTCACCCCAACTCTCTCCTTGTTTCTAGTATTCCACAAATGTGACCTTAGTGTTTTTATGTGAGATTTCCCTCTGCAGGCTGGGTACCCCAGTCTCATTGGTGGGGAATGATTGCCAGAATAATTAAACAGGAGAAAGATGCATGGAGCGAGTGCACTGGTCTGGGAGAGGACAGTGTGTCTTGGTGGAGACCACGGCCTGGTCTTGTTACTGCTGGTGAAACCAGTGGGTGAAGTGATCACCTGGAGGTAATTTTCCCTTTTGGTTCTGACCTCCCTCAGTCTCCTGCTTTCGGGAGAAGAGCCGCACACTGAGTAGAGGGTAAGGCGAGGTATACAAACAGATAATCAGAGCTGCAAAAAACTGCAGAAGGCCCTTAGTGCCCAAACGTTAATATACTATGAGAAGGACTGTCCTGAGGTGGGAATTTTAAGGCATGGCAGTTAGTCCAGAAGTTTCTCTCTCACCTTATCTCATGCTGGGTCGGAGTCCTGTCCCTTATTCAGTCCAATACTTATATTGTCTGACGGGAGTTTTAGGAGTTTAAAAAAATCCTTTTGTTTATTATTATTATTATATTTTTTTATTTGGGTTTTTACATGTCTAGCCTAGTATCCAAAAAGTTGCTTTTTGTCAAAATTGGTTGTCTGTATTATCTCTTAAGATTTATTAATCTTTTAGTTTGAGATAATATTGGATTAGATCTTTACCCTCTTTTATCATTTCTGAAAGAGATAGAATGTCACTGTAATCTCTTCCAGTAAATTCACTAATTTAGCTCTAGAAATTCATACGATTGTAGCCCCAATCTCTCTCTCTCTCTTTTTTTTTTAAAGATTTTATTTATTTATTTGACAGAGATAGAGACAGCCAGCGAGAGAGGGAACACAAGCAGGGGGAGTGGGAGAGGAAGAAGCAGACTCATAGAGGAGGAGCCTGATGTGGGGCTCGATCCCAGAACGCCGAGATCACGCCCTGAGCCGAAGGCAGACACTTAACCGCTGTGCCACCCAGGCGCCCCCCTCTCTTTTTTTTTTCTTTTTTTTTTTTTAAGATGTATTTATTTACTTGAGACAGGGTGAGAGAGCATGCATGCATGAGATGCATGAGAGAGAGAGCGGGAGGGCTGGAGTATGGGCAGCAAGGGTGGAAGCAGAGGAAGAGGAAGAGAGAGTCTCAAGCGGACTCCACGCTGAGCTTGGGGCCAGTGAGGGACTGGATCTCATGACTGTGAGATCATGATCCGAGCATAAACCAAGAGTTGGGTGCTTAACCGATGCCCAGGCGCCCTGTAGCCCCAGTTATTAACAGTACATACTTCGTCCTGGTTGCAGCCTTCCTGTTCTTAGAATTGAAAACTTCAGAGAGGAGCAGAGTATTTATTTATTACAAAGATCTTTGGAATGCCATCCTAAACTCATTTAAAGAAAACGACTATTTCCTAACACACGAGGGAGATAAGAAACAAGGGGTGAAGGGTTAGCGAGGCTTCCTCTCAGGAGGCGCTAGGAAAGAAGCCATTCAGATGGATGTGTATGCCGTCAATTCAACACAAACTGTGCTTTCAAATTATTTAAGAGCTGTCATGTGGAAGAGGTAATTCGGATGGTCTAATTGACCCCAGAAGGCAGGATCAGGGCCAATAAAGGAATATGACAGATCTATTTTAATTTAAGACAAAGCAGAGATTTCTAGAGTCAGTGCTTCCCAAATAGGAGAGAGACTGCAGGAGAAGCTGGGAATATTTATAGAGCACTTGCCAGGTGCCACGTACGTACTTCACTAGGCGCGGTAGCTCTTTGCGTACTTTGGTGAGTTGAATGATGGGACCCCCAAAAAACAAGCCCATGTCTTAATGCTCAGAACCTATGGATAATGGCTTCTTGTTTAAAAATTCTCTTTTAAAGATCTTGAGATGAAGAGATCACCCCGATTTTCAGGGTGGGCCCTAAATCCAATGACAAGTGGGAGACGCAGAGTAGAGAAGGTTATATAAAGATTGAGGCATAGATCGGAGTGATGGGACCATAAGATGGTCCATCAGACGGGGAAGCCAAGGAAGCCTGACAGGTACCAGAGAGGATGTTGTTTTAGAGTCTCCAGAGGAGCACAGCCCTGCCGCCTCCATGATTTCAGACGTCTGGCCTCTGAAACTGTGAAAGACGACATGTCTGTTATTCTAAGCCACGACGTTTCTGGCAGCCACAGGAAACTCCTAGCAGGTACTGAAACATGCATTAGCCCCATTTTGCAGCAAAGGCACCAGGGACACAGAGGTTAGTAACTTGTTGAAAGTCATGGTCGAGCAGCTCCAGTGGCAGGATCAGGGCTGGGAACCAGGCAGTCTGGCTCAGAACCTACATTCATGGACACAACAGCAGGTTACTCTCCTGGTAATGAGTTCCCTCTCTCTCAGGCTATTCAGATGGAGATTGGAGCATTAAATAAGCAGGAATAACTAGATTAGGATTTCCAAATACCAGTCCATTGTATCAGAGTTAAAAACAAAATTCAGATTCTGAAGTTCCACTGTAACCATCTACAATTCAATAGATTGAGGGTGTTGTCGGGAAACTGCATATTTTTAAAATAGACCTCTTTCCAGTTAATTCTTACTCTATATTTATGTTTGGGAACCAAGGGCCTTTTGCAGTTTTTTGCAAGCCTGAGTATCTGTGCTCCTATTAACCTCTCCTCATCCTCTACTCATGGTGTGTCTCCTCCCCAAAGGCAGGAGACTGAGGAAGGTCAAGGCCAAAAGGGAAAATTAATCACATTTTCTTCCATTTTTCTTGTCTCATCCATGTGGCTTAGGATTGCAGAGTTGTTCTTTGACTTTATGTTGCTTTATGAGCCAATATAAAGATCTAAATTACTAGCTGAATAAGTTCACTGTTTTACTACTTTGATGTTTTACAACAAAATAAAATAAAATTAGACATGTCCCAAAAGTAAGACTAGAGGAGGGGGAATGTGCTTTCCTGGTCCACAGATAAGAAACCTAATAATCACAGATGGAAATTCACTGTAAACAAGAGTCTGGAAATGAGACAAGACACTAGGATTTAACTGCTCTGGTGTCTTGCAAGCTTTCCAGGAGACGTCAGAAAGTGTTTTTGTTTTTGAGAGATGGTTTTTCATGTATGTGTAGACCGCAACAGAATTGGACTCCTAGAATGCCATAGTTGAACTTATTTTTTAAATAGGAGTCCGGGGCTTGAACTCACGACCCTGAGATCAAGACCTGAACTGAGATCAAGAGTCAGACGCTTAACCGATGGAGCCACCCAGGCGCCCCTTGAACATTTTAATCAGCAGAATCAGAATTCCAAAAGTAAAGGAGTAAGAGGCAGAAAGATGGTGACTTTTCCCACAGAAACAGAAAGGAGGGACCAAATTGAAAGGGGCAATTTGTCTTTATCTTCTAAGCACACTCCGCTAGATCACAGCTTCCGAAACCTCATCCAGCTTGACCAAGGCGGCACAGCTACCAGGCTTTGGAGCTGGGATTTGAATCTCTTTTAAAGACCATGCTCCTCCTGCTACAACCAGCGGTTCAGTGACCGAGCACACATCAGAATCTCCTGGAAGGCTTGTTAAAACAGATTACTGGGTGCCACCCCCAGAATTTCTGATTCGGTAGGTCTGTAGCAGGACTCAGGAATTTGCGTATCTAACAAGTTCTCTGAATAACTGTTCCACTTGGGGAGGACTTAAGAATTGCAGCAAATTGTTCCTCCTGTTAAAAGGGCTCCCCAAACAAAAGTTTTGAGACCACAAGTTGACATCTGATGATTCTGGACATGTTCCTTTAACATGATTACTTTACCATTGTTTAGTTGTCAATATTATAAATCCAGAGATTTCAGAAAGAAATCTTTTTCTGGAAAGGATCAGAAGAACTTCATGGCAAAAGTCAACTGAAGCTTAGTGTTAGCATCCTGTGTTAGAATGTGAATCTTCCTGCCATTTCAAGTAGTTACTTTATCTGCCTTGCCCCACACTAAATAATAATTATAATTGATTGCATTTATTGGGTTATTAAGCTCAATTATTAAGCAAATATTGTTATTTGCCAGTGTCCAAGTGCTTTACCTGTATTATCTATTGAGCCCTCACAACCCTCTAGGAGTGTTTTACTCAGAGTTAGCCTATGGGAACAAATAGAACAAGCTATCCTGGTTCACACAACAGAAGTCAATTTCCACAGCTCATAAGTTATCCTACTTTGCAGATGATAACGGCACTGTTGGCAAGCACTTTGTGTACGTTAACTCATTTAACCTTTATAACAAGACTGTGAGGCACTGTAAGTACTTCCATTCTACAGAAATGGAAACTAAGGCAGAAAGAAATTAAGCAACTTGACCAAGGGCATAGAGATGTATTAGCAGAACAGATACCTGAATCCCGGCCACCTGACTCCAGAGTTCGTACTCTTAGGTTCTGCTGTAGGCATTTATTTTTGTGACTCTGATCTAGGCCAAGGCCTCCTTTATACAGGTAAAGAAACAGAGTATCTGAGATGTAAAATGACTTCCTCAAAATTGCAGAATGAATTAGCAGTAGGAGTCATATGCGTACTCATGAGTACCAACAAGTATGCTAGCCATGACCCTCGGTGGGAGTTTAGGTTCATTGTCGTTTTAATACAAATGGCAAAGAGGTTAAATAAATGTTAATAAGATTCTATTCATTCTTTTATCTAAGGGTGATCTCAAATGGCCACCCCAATTATTCTCAACCTGACTGCACAGTGGAAGGTCTCACTGAGAAATTTTTAAAAACATGATGCCCAGGTCCCGCCCCAGGCCAATTAAAGAAGAGTGAGAGGGATGAGTCCGTGACCTTTTTTTTTTTTTTTTAGTTTCCCAGGTGATTCTAATGTGCAGCCAGAACGGAGACATGCTGGATTACACTGTCAGGATATGCAGATAGGGTGCAATGGCTGGTAATGAGACATTGATGCTATCTTCTTCTGGGGGTTGTACAGGTTTCTGTAAAGACATCTGGTTCCATGTTCGAAGCCCACTGCATCCCTATAACTAAATGCATTATTGCTTGTTACTGATGTGTGTCCATGAATAATTGAAGAGTCTTACTTTGCGCCTGCTCCCATTAACTTCTGTGACTAAAGGAACCTGGGCTTCTCCTGTAAGAAGTAAACAGACTTAATCTGTTGAATGCTGCTGGCTTTTCTTGGTTAATTTCCATGTTTATTACTCTTGCCTCTTGTCCCCATCGAATCTGACAGTTCTTTCTGCTGCTTACATGTGACCGACGTGTGAAGCAACACTACAGAAAGTGTCATTTGAAAAGCTCTCCAGTCCCCAGGCTAGCTCTGCTTCTCAGGACAACTATGCGATTGGTCGTTGTCAGTTCAATGGGGGGAAAATTAGGAAATTTTGAAAACACACGTTCGGCTACACTAGTAATTTCAAGTTCTATTCCAAGTCCTATTCAGCCTTCCAGAGGTAAATATAATGAGAATTATCCAAGCAGTGCTTTGGCAGCAAAACAACATTAATTTGAATAAGCATTTATAGAGCACTTTCTTCCTCTTCTATAATATTCACCACACTTTATTATAGCTGTCCTTTTAAGGACTGACTTTTCTGTGAGAATTTAGGCCCTGTATATACAGGAAACATGTCGGTCGCCTTCATCATTATTTTCTAGCACATTGTAGGTACTAAATAAACATTTTCTGAACTTAAAAATAGTTAAATGAATGAATAATTGAGCTGGGCATTAAAGACCAAGAAAATTAAGACAGGACTTCTGTCATTGCAAAGCTTATAAGATTAGGAAGGAGATAGAAACATTCAAGAATTAGAATTCATTGTGGTAAGGGCTATAATAAAGGGAGGTGTAAAGAAGGAAAGGTCTCCTGTATGCTAGCAATCTATATAGATCACTTCTGCCCCCAAGATAAGAATGGCCATAAAAGTTAAAATTTCTGGAATGTACTTCATTTTATGGATTTGATTCTGGGACAATGTAAATAATCTACAGAATTCTGAAATAACATTAAATTTAAAAAATGATCCCTAAAATTAAAAGAAAAAAACAAATGAACCTATGGGTCAAGTTCATGGCAGAGCAATACAGAGAAATCACTTAAAAATGATTTTAAAACCCAGCTATTTGCAAGCACATATTAGTTGAATATACTAGGGATGGGCTCCTATAGATTTACCTCTTAACTCTCTGTGGTGTATTAATGCAGAATTGGTCCTGGTTTGCTCATGCCTCCCTGTACCTACCCATGTTCTTGGTCAGTCCTATACTGATCTGGACTTGGTATGTGCCTTCCTGTATTGGTCTGCGAGGGCTGCCATACCAGAATACCACAGACTGGGTGGCCTGAAAACCAGAACGTATTGTGTCACAAATCTGGGGTTAGATCTTGATCTGAGATCAAGATCTCAGAAGGGCCATGTTCCTTTTGAGGGTGCCGAGAAAGGATCTGTGCCAGGCCTGTCTTCTAGTTTCTGGTAGTTCCTTGGCTTGTGGCAACATGATTCCAGTCTTTGCAAGGTGTTCTCCCTGTGTGTGTGTGTCTATCTTGGAATTTTCCCTTTTTATAAGGACATAGTGAATTAGGTCCTATTTTTAAGGTGCTATTGGATTGGGTGCCCACCCTACTCCAATATGACCTCATCTTAATTTAACTGATTACATTTGCAACAAACTTAATTCCAAATAAGTTCACATTCTGAAGTATTGGAAGTTAGGACTTCTACCTGTGAATTTTGGGGAAGACACCAGGAAACATAAGACACTTGCTTTGTTCAGGGAGATAATAGCAAAGGTGACAAAGCAGAGGTTTGAAAAGTGCTTGTACTTTGGGGCTTGCTCTCTTTTACTACCTTTAGAAACCTGCCACCATCTCCAGGACTAGGCTGCCGAATGATGAGAGAATCGTGGCCATTTGCCTCCATGACAAATTCACAGCTGACCTACATAAGCAGACACACCCAGGTGACTGGGGGCTGACCTCGGTGAGAAAGTCCAGCTAAACCCTATTCAAATTGCGTTGTGACTTAAATAATAGTGAGTCTTTTTTTGAGTATAGTTGACACACAATGTTACACTAGCTTCAGGAGTACAACGAGTGATTCCACAAGTTCATACATTATGCAGGGTTCACCACAAGTGCAGCCCCCTCACTATGAACAGCATCACCGACTGTATTCCTCACGCTGTGCCTTGTATCCCGTGACGTATGCATTCTATAACAGCAAGCCTGTACCTCCCACTCCCCTGTACCCATTTTGTGTTGCGTTAAACTACAAAGTTTTGCCATACAACAACGTATAACTGGTTGTGTGTTAAGGATGTGGGGAGAGAGGAATCCGTTTCCAACCTTCGAATGTTGAAGCTTTTCTGTGAAGAACTTGCTATTACCAAAATCGCTGAGTTTGGTCTGGTAAATTTAGACACTACTCAAGACTTGCCTCCTTCCTTTTCACTGTTTGCTGTCTCCAGGGGCTTCCTGGAGTGAACATGGGGATTAAAAAAAAAAAAAAAAAGTTTGTCGATAAATTGCCTTGCTGTATTGTTAGGAAAGAAGGAAAAAATGAAAGGCTCCTTTCTCAACACTCTTCTTTCTTTCTATAGCTTTCATTTAAAGAATTGTCAGTTGTTCATTTATTTATTAATTAGCAAATCCTTAATTGAGCAAGTTTTTTTTCTTTTAGCACCTATAGGCAACAGAGTGCTTGTATAAAGGATTTTGGATATGCTAGCTCTATCTTCAATATAGATATATATTTTACAACACAGACTTATAATCTCAGAGTTGGAAAGGACCCTAGATGCCACTTGTTCTAATTTCTTACCCATGTAGGAATATTATCTATAACATTCCCAGCAGGCAGTCTTTCCTCCTCTGCTTGCATGCTCCTCATGATGAAAGTCTCATTACCTCATGTGGAAGTGGATTTTGTTGGAGAATAGCACCACTTATGAAAAATATTTCCTTGTCTTGACCTCAAATCTGCCTCCTCCTAATATGCTCTGCCTGCCCAATTTTCTTGAAGGCTCTATCCTTTTGCCCATTTTGCTGCTAATCCTAGGAACAGCAGATCTGTCCTCTTCATTTGACAGACCTTCAAATACTGGAAGGCACACCACCACTGCCTTGGTCTTTCCTTGACTGTAAGAATAAAAATTCTAACCTGTATAGACAGGATGATGTTAAAATCTATCTTCTCTAAGAAGAAAAGTTCTAAGTCTAGAGTTTACCACCATTCTTTTTTTTTTTTTTTAAGATTTATTTATTTATTTTACAGAGAGAAAGAGAGAGAATGTGTATGTGCAGGGGTGGCGGAGAGGAGCAGAGGGAGAGTGAGAATCTCAGGTTGACTCCCTGCTGAGCATGGAGTCCAGTGCAGGGCTCGATCTCATGACCCTGAGATCATGACCTGAGCTGAAGCCAAGAGTTGGACGCTCAACCGACTGAGCCACCCAGGCGCCCCGAGTTTACCACTATTCTTAAACAATTTCTAGAGCAAATGGAGAGAGCATTAAAAAGAAGAACTTGGGGAGAAAGCAGAATTCACTGCAGACAGAAATAAAACGAAATAATGCGGAACACGACTGTTACGTATGCCCTTTCTGGGAAAATATTAGTGAGGTCGTCAAAAGAAGTGAACTTTAAATCCCATATAGTATCTGTAACAAGAATGGTGTCTTACAAATTATCAGGATAGCTAGGGATTTAAAAAAACAAAAAAACACTTCACTTCGTTCTCAAGGTGAGTGCATTTGAGAGGTCAGTTATTGGGCATGATAAGATGACCGTATTTCCTGCTCACTTTTACTGGACAGTCAGAACCCTGTTTCTCCGGCTGTCTCTGTCTAGAGAGCAGATCAAAAGGAATCTGTCAATGAAGAGCGTAGTAATCATTGTTTTCCTTGGTCGCTCACGGGACCTAAATTGCATCTAGCCGAGGAGGGCATCTATCCTGGACCTTGCTGGGAGAAAAATAGCGACTTTTTCAGAGAATCAACAAAGATTAGTCCATGTTTTCTCTCTTCTCCATGCCCAACTCACCTTTGAAACCGTTAAATTAGGAAACAGACTCATAAATCAGCATATTAAGGTTGTAAGTTCGCAAATTCTTCAAACAGGCAGAAAGAGGTTCAAACCCTGGCTCTTCCACTTGCTAGTAACGTAAGCTTGAGTGAGTTATTGAATCATTTTTAGTCTCTGTGCTGATAAGAAAAGGCACAGAGTCTTTGGTGAGCCTGAATGAATGTTTCATTCTTTGAACACGCACACACATCTTGAAGCAAGGGGCAAAGGCCCTGTACTTCTTACAATGATTATTTATGGTCAATTACTAAATTATAAAAAAAATTCAATACTGGAAGTCAAGATGCTTCCTTAGGACATCAGAAACGTAGTTTATCCTTAACCAAGGCAGTGATGCTGTGTCACAGGTGTATATTATGCTGGTGAAAAGTGGGCAGGACTGAAGAGAGCTTGTTAAAGATGACAGCTCAAAGCCAAGGCACCTTACTTTTGCCCAAAGAGCTCGTGATAGAGCATCACGTGATTAGGACTTGATTTCAGGTCTTCCATCTAAGAGCTAGAAATTCAGACGAATCTGGATTTCAGCCTCCTTTGTATACTATGGTTCTTTTAGTACGCTGGGAAAATTAAATCTTCTTGTTCTTTCAGTCTGTCTTTTGATTATTCCCAGAGTAAGTAGGCAGGCACATGTGTCTTCAAGGTTTTGAGTATGTAAGCCTTGTCTCCTTGGTGACAGCAATTCTCTTCTGTTTTATATGATTTCTCTTTCCCACTGCATCGAGAATCAGGGTGAGGCCAAAATTCACAAGTGTTTTGTAAGCCAATGCAGGATGGAACCGATTATGCCGAGAGAGATTGAAGCATGCATTAAATTCTTCCCTCTTCAAACTCCTATCATTCAATTCATCACTTAAATGGCACATCTTCATTGAAGATTTCCTCTGCCAGTGTCCTCTGCTTCCCACCAAACACACACCACACCGTGCAACAGCTTCAGGACCAGGTGCTCAATTTTCTGTGTGTCTATAAATGGTTTAGCTTTAGTAAAGTATGGCTTGCCACTCAGTTATTGAAGTGCTGGTCACTTTTCCTAGATTTTGAGAGTTTGGGGGGAAAAATGCACGTGAATCCTAGTACATAGCTTAGTACCTGGGACTTAGAAAACTATTTATTAAATGAATGAGTAATGATAATGCTGAGGATGAGAATCATAGAAGCTAACTTTCTGAGTATTTTCTGTTGATTAGGCATTTTTCTAAGCTTTCTACATGAACGAATGACTTTATGGATACAGCCCCTCTATGACAAAGGTGCTATTATTTTTACCATTTCGTACATGAGAAAATTGAGGCACGGAGTATTAAGTAACTTGCTACACAGCAAGATTTAGAGTCTGGGAATAAACAGGACATTCCGTTATTAGCGATTAGTCGTTAAACACTCTTCTATCTTGTAAAGAAAAATTTAATGAAAGAATAAAATGGGCACCCCCGTACACACATATATACTTGATTATTAACATGCTGACCTGTGTCTGACCCGAAATCTCCACGTCTGTGGGGTGGGTGATTGCTTCCTCAGTCTGACTTTGGAGCTGTAGGCAACATAGTTAACTCTAAATATGAGCCCCCTTCCTAATCCCAGGAACTTGTGAATATGTTGCTTTTCATGACAAAAGGGACTTTAAGCTGGGATAAAGGATCTTGATAGGAGATTATCCTGGATTGCTGAGGTAGACTCAGTGTCATCACAAGGATCCTTATAAGTAAAACTGAGAGGAAGAAGGGTCAGAGAATTGAAGATTATAGGCAGGTGACTTTGAAAATGGACCATGAACCAAAGACTGCAGGTGGCTTCTGGAAGGTGGGAAAAGAAATACATTTTTCCCTAGACCTAAAAGAGAAACAGCCTTTTTGACGCCTGAATTCAGCCCACTGAAACCTAGTTCAGATTTCTAACTTCCAGAACCATAAGAGAATACACTTGTTTCGTTCTAGGTCACTGAAGTTTGTGGCTGGGGAAATTTGTTACGGCAGCCATGGGAAGCTAATAGGTCAGGCATAGTGGCCTCTGATGGTATATTTAGGGTCAGACTTGAAGGAGTTTGGTTTGATAGATTAGTTGCTTCTTGGCTAAGTAGAGAGTGTGATCCTCCCTGTGGGAATAACAAACAGATACTGATTTTGATGGGAGAAGGGGAAAATAATTAGTCTTGGCTCTCTTCCTGGCAGGAGTTGGAAGGCAGTCTGCCTTGGGTGTATTTTAGTCACTGAGCCATTGCTTTGGTTTGGAAAGAGGCTCATTTGGAGAGTATGTTGCCACTTCTGAGGCAAACGTTGTTGAAAATTGAGAGTGGATGGGTGGACACAGAAATGACACTGCAGAGATTAGGAAACCGATCCAAGGGAGTTGGGTAGTGACTACTACGCAGGGCCCGAGGGGAAACGGTGGGCTCTGGTGTCATTCATTCAGGGGGCATTGAGCAGGCCTGACTCAGCTCGGAGAACACTCTGACAAGACTCTCAGCCCTAGGAACATCTGAATTGAAGGCAGTAATCCTTCCTGCTGGGGCAACCTCACTGTGCGAAAGGAACAGCAATAAATTATCTTCATGGGGTGTGTGTGTGTTTTCAGAAGCATTCCCAGCCAGGGACAAAGAGAAAGATTATTCAGGAACTGGTATTGGGACTACTGATTAACAACACTTGGGGAAGAATTAATCCATGATGTTTTCTACAGTTTATCAAGAATATAAACCGTGGACGGATGAAGGGTTAAATACATAAAAAGAATTCATATAATCTTTTCCTCAACTGGGGAGCTTCTGAATATTGATGTCCGTGGGGACATTCTAAGCTTAAAAGCTACAGAATAAGTGCAAAAGAAAAGACCAGCATTTAACTAACCAAATTTAAATTTAATAACCAAATTTAAAAGGCAGGCAACAAATTAGGGAGCAACAATGCATCACATATGACAGCACATTTCTGTAGAAGAGAGCACTCATGCAAGGGAGAGAATAGAAGGCCCCTAACAGATAAATATGCAAAAGACGTGGACAATTCATAACAGGAAATTCAATTAAAAACAAGTGGAAAAATAACCTCACTAGTAATCAAAGAAATGCAAATGAAAACAAGATACTGTTTTTGCTTATCAAATCAGTAAACATTAAAAAAATAAACCTTGTAATACCCATAAGAGCTTTCATAAGCTGCTAATGGGGTATAAAATTGCACCATTTTTGAAAATATAAAGTCTAAATTTGAAATTTTTTCTAAATAAATAATTGTATTATAGAAAGGTCTGATACACAAAACTCTCCATCAGAGTATTATTTGTAATATGAGATCACTTAAAAACCTCTTGAATGTTCAAAAATACAATGAATGTTTTTTTCAGAGAATGGATAATGTCTAACCAATAGAATATTATTCAACAATTTAAATATTCATTCACAAAGTGTGTGTTACCGGTTACAAAATAAAGCATACACAATTATATCTCTATAATTATTTTAAAATGTTTTTGGAAACCTTTGTATAGGAAACAAAACTGGAAAAATACACCAAAATGTTAACGTGGACAGACTACTACAAATTCTTGCTTTTCTGTGTTTTCTTTTCCCTGGTGGTCCCATTTTATTTAATAAGCACGTACAATTTTTGTAATCAGAAAATAAATATTAAGCAATTGCTGCCTGGTTCTATTTAAAAAGGAGACATCATGTAAGCTTGGCTGTAAAATGGAAAAGGAAGATGTGATTCCATTAAGAAAAGACAGGCTGAAAAAACTGCAGAGAACCACAGCTTAGATCTAACAGGAACACGTAAGCAATACAAATAAGTTTCAAGCAAATGTTCAATGGGGAGCAGAGAAGGCTTTTGTTTTAAGAGTACAGTACTGTTTCCTTTGGTAGGGAAAATGACGGTGTTTCTTCGCCGAACCTGCTGCCACCTCTCCTCTCTTTCTGCTTGTTCCAATTATGTGCAAAACACCCAGAAGGAGATTACTAGCCTCTTGATTGCTTGTCTTGCAAATTCAAACCTATAAATTGATAGAAAATACCACCTTATCAAGGAGAACCCAAGAATGCTTAATTAAGTCTCCATAAGATTCCTAGCAAACTGGAAAATGTACAGAATAGTGTCTACAAGCTCCTTGATTTCCACTCACCTGTGGCAGTTTATGAATTATGAAATGAATTTCATTTTAAGTTACTGCATTTGCTGTAATAATTGGCGAGGAGTTTTGCAGTGAAGACAGTAGACGTGGAGACCTGGGTGATTTCAACAACTACCTGTTGCCTGATCCCTGAAAGTAATCCAATTAGAACAAAGCCACTTCCGTTCATGCTTTGTACAGGGCTGCCAGAGGTGGCCCTGGCTCCTTTTTCCAAATAGGAGGCATACACATAGCGGGGAGTTGGTTTTCTTCCTCCTCAGGTAGGGCCAGAATTAGAGGGCTCCACTGGGAAAAGATCGGGAAGATTTTCTAAGCTGGAGTTGCGGTACTGGTAATCAGTCAGGCCAGCTGTGCACATTTATGCCTCTATTGCTGCCACGGCTTGCAACAGGTGTTGCCAGTTTCACAAAGCAGGTGCATCTAAGGGCCATAAACCACCCACTCTACCCCCTGCATAATCGCCCATCCCACAGAGCTCATCTTCGGGTTTTGAAATCCCCAGTCCCTTTTAATGCATCCTTTGCTTGTGAAGAATTGCCTGGCAGCACGGGCTATTATAATGGGCACACCATATTCAATGAGATTGTCGCCATCTGTTCCACCGTCCAATTACCAAAGCACATGGAAATCAAAAGGCAGAGACCTCACAAATCCTAGATAATATTTTCTGTTCATTATGTCTTTTTTTTTTTTTAAAGATTTTATTTATTTATTTGACAGAGACAGCCAATGAGAGAGGGAACACAGCAGGGGGAGTGGGAGAGGAAGAAGCAGGCTCCCAGTGGAGGAGCCCGATGTGGGACTTGATCCCAGAACGCCAGGATCACGCCCTGAGCCGAAGGCAGACGCTTTAACGACTGCGCTACCCAGGCGCCCCTGTTCATTATGTCTTTTGCCTGATGTGGGTTTTAAAAATTTCATTTGAAACATGTTGTAGGATGAAGCACACTTTCTTTCTATTACTGAGACACGATTAGAATGTCGGGATCCAGCACTGGGAGAAAATTACTCCACACGAGATACACATGGACACAGTGCCCAGACCTCCAAGATGTAGTTCAGCTTGTGAAACTCACACGATGTTAGGCATGAAGGGATGAAGTAGTAACTCCCTGAGCTACCATTGCCAGGGCAACAGGAAATGGAGTTGTACGAATCGGTATTGTGGCATCAATGTTTCCATGTTTCTGCCCAACAGGCAATGGGTTTTCATCAAGACTTAAAGCAAAAAGTGGCTATTCCTACTGAAGTGATGTGTGTGTATGTATGTGTGTGTGCGCGTGTGTGCATGCAAGGGAGTATTGAAAAAGAATGAGGACATAGGTCAGGGATGGGAAATTGATGCTGATCCTGAAAGACAGTTAAAACTGAAACACTCAAGTTGAACAAACTGTGCTCTCGCAGCACACAGCCAATCTGGGGATTGACAGGAAATGCCCTAATGCAAGGAGCAGACATCGTAAGAGCCACTCGGCCCAGAGTATCCACACCAGCGGGATACGAAATGTTTTTAAAATGGGTCAGATATATATTCTTAGCTCTCTGTGTTACAAACCCACTTTTCTAGGTGAAGGAAAACTGGAGATGAGGGTAGAAGCACGTCGAACATGGTTGAAAGCTGGTTGTCTAGCACTCTGCACGATTAACATGATTCTCAGCGTAGTGTCTTCATCCTCAGTAAATGGTTCTCTGTTCTTTCCAAAGTCCTATGCTAAGGAAGCCCTCTGGTTATTTCTAAACTCTGCATAGTTGACTTAGATTGGGTAAAACCAATCTTGCTTCGATTAGGCCCACGTTCAGTGTTCCCTTGTTTTGTTGAACATCTTTCTTCATGTACATAAATGGATTATGCATTTCCTACCTAGTCATTCTGTCCCCAAAGAATCGGCATCACCTGAATTGTCAGTACTCACTCCCGAGTTAGCCCAGTTTGTGGTATGTCTAGCTGACCAAGAGTAGCATAACAGTAGGACTGTTTTCAGCATGGGTATTCTTGCTAGCTTTAACCTGCTGATGATAGTAAGACAGACCCACTTGTCCTATAAGTTTTTAGAAAATTCCCATGGAGAAATGGAGTGCATGGATATCTTTGATAAGGTTAAAAATTGGGAGCCTAACCATAGGCTCCTACTCATTACCAAATCACTATTATATACCTGAAATTCTTTCCCTCTGCACAGCCAATAGGATGGGTTTTGGTGGCTCATATCAAAAATGCTATTTGCTGTTGTGTGTCAACCATACTTCAGTAACAGAATAAATAAAATAAAAGATGCTAATTGCTGGCTATCTTGTCCTTTCTTTTTGCTAATAGTAAGAGTTTGTTTCACATTTTATCTGGATGAAAAGTCATTCACAGCCATAAGTTTGGGACCTGTATTTATTTATGTATTTATTTTTTAGTTACTCGTGTATTTTTAAAGACAGCTTTATTAAGGTCTAATTGAGATACAATAAACCGTACGTGCTTAAAATGTACAATTTTATAAATTTTCACATGTGTATACTCTTGTGAAACCAGACCATAATCAAGAGAATAAACATAATCCTCATATCCCAGAGTTTTCTTGTTCTCTTTTCTAGCTCCTCCCCCTAGGCCCTCCCCTCTCATCTTACCTAACAACCACTGACTTGCTTTTTGTCAGTATAGATTAGTTTGCATTTTCTGGAGTTTCATGAAGTGGAATCATACAGTCTGCATGTTTTAAAAAATGTGACTTCTTTCATTCAACCTGATTATTTTAGGATCCATTCATGCTGTTGTGTGTCTCAATAGTTCGATCGTTTTTATTGCTGAGTGGTAATGGTGTAGCTATTCCTGCAGCTTGTTTATCTGTTCGCCGGTGCATGGATGGCTATGTGTGTTGTTTCCAGTTTAGGGCTATCATAAATAATGCTGCTTTGAGCATTCATCAACAGGATGCACATTTTAATTTCCTATAATTTTTATATTTCACAGCAGGAACTCAAACTAAATCAGCACTTTCCTGGCATCTGGAATGGACATATATGGCTTTCCTGGAATTTATGAAACCGCATAACAGGTGTCAGGTAAGCAGAAATTTGGCTCGTTTAGTTGCTAGCTCTTGTTCCCTAATGATTTTTTACATGAAAACAAAGACATTGCTGTTTAACCAATAAACAAAAATATATTAGAACAGCCACTAAATATAGTCTCTGATTCAACCCTGTAAAATAACACAGAAAGGACCACAGCTCAAATAGACTCTTTTTCAGTAAGTGATCCCAATCTTCAATTTTAAGATGCATGTTTTGCCATATTTTAACCCTTTGAAGACGTGGTTGCCTCTTCTAATTGATTTATACATTTAATGTATAGTTTCTCCCCCCCCCAACGTCTACCAACCGATAAATGGGTAAACATAAATGGTACAGCCATATGACGGAATATTATTCACCAATAAAAAGGGATGGAGTATTGATCTGGGCTAGAACAGAGATGAACCTTGAAAAGATTATACTAAGTGAAAGAAGCCAGTCACAAAAGGCTCGTAAAATGTGATTCCATTTGCACGAAATACCCAGAATATGCAAATCCATAGAGACAGCAGATTAGTGGTTTTCAGGGAGTAAGGGAAGAGCAAGTGCGTGACTGGTTAATGGGTACAAAGGTTCCTCTTGGGGTCAGTGAAAAAGTTCTGGAACTGGATGGTGGCGGTGGTCGCATAAGAACATTGTGCATGTACTTGATGCCACTGAATTCTTCAAGTGCTGAAAATGATTAATTTTATGTCATGTGTATTTATTTTATCACGATTAAAAAAAAGGAAAAATGATCTTAAAAGATATCTTACGTTAGAGGGTGCCATATAACTGATGAGAAATTGAACCCTAGGACATGGGAAGACTTAGCATCGCGTGAGTGGCACGCGGGTGTCGCGTGTGCGGCAGGCGGGTGTCGCGTGTGCTCACATGCACTGTGTGTGCTGCCTGAGTCTCGAATGCGCTGCAGCTAAGTTCCTGCCTTTTACAAAGAAAAAGTGGGCTCCATTACATTTAATGTTTTGATTGAAAAATACATACATGAATCAAATAATACCAGATTTATCCCTGTGTAGTGCAAGAGGAGGAGAGTTTTGGGGGGCTGGCCATACTAGTTTAAAACCCAGGATAAGCTGTTGCCAGTTCTGTGAAATGGTAGCCTCTCTGATCTAACATTTAACCTTGCAAATGTGACACGAGGCTAATATGGCTTATTTCACCGGAGTGAATGAATTATATGTATAAAGTGCCTAGCCTAATGCCTGGGACATAGAGCGGCTGCTTAACAGATGCTCAAGGTTTTGTCTGCCACCCACTCTCCTGAAATACATAGCCTTTAATTACACACGACAACACAACACGTAAGTATCTCTCTTGCATGGAGGAACTTAACACACCACATATGGTGGGGACATCCCGCTTGATTTCCAGAGTCTCTACTTATCAGATACATTGCGTGCTAGCTATTTTCCCCCAGTCTACAATTGTGTCTTGTAGGGGAGAAACTCTGAAGACCTAATACAAATAAATGAAAGGTACTTTGATTCAAATACCTAGGGTAAGATAGAGACTCCTAAAGAAACTTAATTAAAATCTAAATCAAAAGGGAAATTTGACAGGGGACTGGGATCTGGATGTCCTACCTTATAACAAATAAATATTCAGTTTCAGTCAGGAATTAACTACTATGAAGCTTAGTAATAAAGAATACAGGTGCAAAATCATTTGAAGGTCTACTCTTCTCTATCCTGAGTAGAGCCCTCAAACCAATCCAATACCATTTATTCGCTGTAGTTTATATCCCCAGGGGAAAGAGGGGCTTTATATTTTCGTTAGAGAACTTGCAATAGGAAACCATTAGTGCCCAATCTCCCCACACCGTGAGCAAACAGGACGTATATTTCAGATTTTATATGAACAAAATTCATTTATTCTATTCTTCTCTATAGAACTTAGGTTGTGCTTTTTTCCAGAGGAAAATTTAGGACACATCCATTTCTTATTTATCTCCGTTGTACTGTTTAAAATTTCTACCTGCATCTTACCTGCTCTCTTGGATCCTATCAACTTGCTCTACTGGTTTTTTTTTTTCTATAAAAATGATCTCTTTTCCAATATAATATGTATTTTGCTTATTATGATTATTGTTTACTGTCTGCCTTCCCTAGACCTCAGCTAGAGTATTATCTCTAAAAGGGTAGGGATCTATGTGTCTTTTTGTTCACTGGTATACTTCAAGTGCCTAGTACATTGTCAGTGCTCACTGATATTTGTTAAATTAACAGTCAGTGGATAACATAAAAGGAAATAATAAAAACTTAGTTTAATTTTGAGGAATGTTCTTGGATCATTATAGATTTAGTTCTTTTGGAAGTAGATCAGGATTCATCACCACTTTCTGTGTGATATCACTGGCTAAGTTCAGTGTAATAAAATGAATAACTAATATTCATATAATGCCTGTTATGGACCAGACATTGTTCTAAGAAATTAATAACCCACGAGATAGTAGCATTATTATCCACGTTTTCCAGAGGAGGAAACTGAGACACAATGAGGTTAATTCACATCTTCAAAGTCAAAGCACTAGCAAGTATTGGAGGAAGGATTTAAACCTAAGCAATTTGACTCCAGTGACCATGCTCTTGACCTCTGATTTCACAGTATTGCTGTGATCATTGAGCACAATAGATAAAGAATCTAGCACATATTTTATTTTATACATGATGGGAATTCAATATTAGTTCTCTTTCATATTCTTCTCTGGTTTGCTGAGTCTACCCTAGTCCTACAATTCCTTATTAGTTAATTCTTTCTATTTCTTCATATCTATCTATCTATCTACCTACCTACCTACCTACCTATGTATTTATCATCATCTATCTGTCTTTAACATTAAGGCACAGGCACTGTGGCTGTCATGTGCACACACACACACACATGCACACACACACAAACACACACTTCCAATGCAGGAAACATTTTATATTGATAGACCAATATTTCTAGTAGCACAGATGACTATTAAATTTCTTCTTTGGGTCAGCTTCAAAGCCAGTTCTGGTGCCCATCAGGGGATGAAATGGAAGGCAGGAACTCATTTGAGTAAATCTAGAAGACTCTAACCAGAGCTCATAATCTGATGATTCAATCATCTTGTCCCTAGAAATAGTAGGATTTGAGCTGTGTTCCTTGGGCTGGAAACCAGAATAAAGTATATGGAAATTCCAGTGGAAAGATTTCTGGGTTAGGGAATTTCTCTGAAGTGGACTAGTAAAAGAATTAAGAGGTTCATGGAGCTACTCGTTAGAGACAGATGGTAGAGAATTAAATGGTACCAACCATGTGCAAAGAATCTGGAACATTAGTGATTTTGGCAGTCTTGACACTGAAGAGAGAGTGATGTGTATCACGGGACTAGCCACTCTTCTAGCTCCCTCTCCTACATGCCCACTCCCTGTGCCCGTGGCAAGCCTCACAGAGCTCTTCCCCAGCGTGGCCACAGGACACTACTCCACAGAATGTTCCTCATGGCCGCTGGTCATTCTGTGGAAGTTCATGTGTAAGTTGTATGTATTCCTCAACTAGAATCAACTTACTGAGAGTGCCTTCTGTAAGCTGAGAACCATGTGTGTGGGGAGAACCACGTACATTAGCAATATGATGATGTATTAGAGAATCTTTGTATCTTCAAAAAATTCTATATTCTATTCCTCATAAGTCCCTTGAATGTGAGGACTAGATTCTGTGGTGTTTGAGGCTGTGGTCTCCTGGATACTTATCTGTGTAGGCAGCTAAGACCCACCTGAAGGGATGTTCTTTATCTGCACTGGGATCTGAGGCCGACATCACAAAGGGCCCCTCTTCTATGAGCTCTTTACTTCACTGAGTCTCAAATCTAATGTCTTGGCATAAAACCTACAGTGTTATCTATAACTATGACCTATTCAGTGATGGTTGAACTGATCCATGGGCTTTGGAAATAGATAGTCTGAACATGAATCCTGTCTCCTCAACTTACTAACAGTGGGAACTTGGAAAAGTAATTTGTTTTCTCTTGTGCCTCTATTTCCTCACCTGTAAAATGAGAGCACTAGATTTATCTCACCATATTTGGGGAAGGTATTAAATAAGTTAAAATGTGTAATGGACTTAGAGCAGTGCCTGAAACATAGTAACTGTCCATCTAAACTTAGATCACTTAGCTATGTAACATAGTTTGTACTAGTGGTAATAGGGCATTGACTCCTCAGTAAAACTGCCTGGAGTCATCCAAGCTTTCGTTCCCGTTACTGCTGTAAACTTGGACGTGTCACCTAATCACTCAAAGCCTCAGTTTGCTTAGCTGTTAAACGGAAACAGTAGTGCATGCATTTAAGTTATTGCAGAGGATTTGATTACATATTTGATGTAAAATGACCACTGGAACTTCAAGCACGAGATACTTTTTGATAAATTATATTTTTGATGATTGTTGTGAAGATAGAGTTTGTGATGATAATGATATAAAGACACCGAATAAATCGAATCTGAATTGGTCAAGGATTTGGGAAATTAATGAAACATGGCTCATGTACTTTGAGAGAATCTTGGAAGGGTGTGCCGAGAGATTCTCATTTTATACTGCACGCTATGTGGCTCCAAAAATCTCCTGAGATTTTTCTGTATTTTTTGAAGTTGCCTAAGGATGCTGAGAGAGCCACAGGATCCAGTAAAGGAGAGTGGGTCACTCCTTAAGTTAAATCCTCTGTATCCAGAATTAGAGGTAATGAGAGGTAAGACCTCAGCTACCAAAGAATTTATAGCAAGGAAAGAAAGGAGCTCTGCTTAATACCACAGATAATGCCTGAGATAGCCCTAAAGAGATCTTGTGTTGTTTGTCAAGTCTCTGACCTAAGAACTTTTCACTCTTTTCCTCAACTATCTAAATTTAACCTTTCCAGATTTTAACAGCACAATAATTATATATTGAAAACTACATTTGATTGTGTTCTCCATCTTGCTGGACCTGTAGTCTTTTCAGATATTACATCTCTACCTATAGCCTCATTTGAAAATTATTTATTCCCTTGTATTTTGGGGAATGTAAAATTTTTTAAAATGAAAAATATTTTCAACCTTGACAAAAAGCTTATCCAACAGATACTACCCTTACTACAAATAAGCTAGTTCCCTTATCTTTTCAGATAAAGTATCTCGCTGGGTTAAGGTTCTTATTTTCTCATTATTGAAAGTGACTTATGAGACCCTCATGAAGATAGCACAAATGTGTAATAAAGAGATAATAATTTTCTGTTTTAGTTTTATAACACAATTTTCTCCTTTTCAACACACACACACACGCGCGCGCGCACACACACACACACACACACACACTTATTAGGACATTTAGAGAGTATCTGTGAAGTAATAGCCATACCATACCATGATTGTTGGAATAATAAATATAAAGAAAGAAATCACTCTCTCAAAGAATAGTCATCTTGGGAAAAATTAAAAAAGAAATCCTTTTAAATTATAGTAATAGTATGGATTGTACCCTTTGTTGAAAGATTCAACAGAGCTGAGATTTATCCTATTACATGACCTTGGATGACAATTTGACCTCTCTGCGACTCTGGGTGTACAAAGGTGATAAAAAAAACTTGGCTCCTTTATTTAAAGGTATGTTACAGGGGCGCCTGGGTGGCACAGCGGTTAAGCGTCTGCCTTCGGCTCAGGGCGTGATCCCGGCGTTATGGGATCGAGCCCCACATCAGGCTCCTCCGCTATGAGCCTGCTTCTTCCTCTCCCACTCCCCCTGCTTGTGTTCCCTCTCTCACTGGCTGTCTCTATCTCTGTTAAATAAATAAAATCTTTAAAAAAAAATAAAGGTATGTTACAGATTTAAAGAGTTTATTTATTTAATATATTTGAACTAATCACAACACGAGATGAGTAGAAAACTGTTGCTAGTATAATCTCATTATATTTACCTAATAATTTGCTGAGGAAAAACTTAATGATACTAGTTTAAAATGTTAGCAAGGGATATATAGGTTTCTATGTAGATAAAAATATCTGAAATTTAATAATATTTACTCCACGTACAAGGTTGTTGAGTGGTTTTGAGAAAAAACCTCACTTTGAGACAAAAAACTGACAGTATGTAGCCCTCGCTGCAAACCCTATTAGATTCCGCTCACCCTTCTGCAGCCCTGACCTCTTAGCTGAAGCCGGGTTTGTCTTAACTATAAACGCAGCTGCGGTTAAGTTAGCCTCAGCTGGGTAGAGCACCACCTGCTCTGTGGACTCACTTTCACGTTTGGGTTAGATCAATCTTGACAAGGTGTGCCACGGTACTGCTTGTACTTCTAGATTATGCTTTTCTAAAACTCATGAAGAGTGCCCTAATTCAGATGATTATGTTTTATTTGTCCTCATACCCTTCTCTGAGGTTTTCTTCCAGTGTCTTATTTGAATTTCATATTTATTTAACGTTCTGTGACTCTTGAAAAATCACCTGAGATTCTTCTCCTTTTTTTTTTTTTTTTTTGAAGTTACCCCAGGATGCTGATAGGGGCCAAGGTAGCTGAGAAAAGGAAGATGAGTCCTTTAGGCTAAGTGCTTTGTACTCATACCTGTGAGAAAATAAAAGGTAGATCTTGGTTCCCAAAAAGTCTAAGAGCCCTGACTTGTTCTTCCTACCACCACACCAAGACTGCAGTGAAGCCCCTAAATCATAATTCTGTAGATGAGGTCTTAGGGCACATTAGCACAAGCCACCCCTATGAGCTTTCAAGTCACTCCTATACCAGATTAGTTAGTACTGTTCTCGCTCCATTTTTAAAACCCCAATGTCCTCCCAGATTCCTTATTTTTGACTGTCATGCAAGTTAAGATTGCTATACCTTGGACCCAATAATTCGCCAATGAGCCCTCCTAGTTAGTGTCAGTATTTTACTGAGTATTGCCAGTTCCTGGCCTGTCCTGGTGAGCAGCAAGCCAGATCCGGTGCAATCTTGAATTAGGGCAAGGATGACATTTTTTTTTTAAGTGACAGAATTAATTTATTAAAATTAATCTGCAGCCAACTGTAATCTAAGAATAAAGTAAAATGATTTTAGTTGTATGTCTATATATGTCAATATCCAATAGCAAATATTTGATTTTATTTAAAAAGCATGTCTGACTTATTTTGAGCAAATATCGAACTGTGAACTAATGAAGAGGCAAAGATAAGTAAGAGATGGTCTTCATATTCCAGGTGCTTTCAATCAAGTGACTGGGCTCGTTATAAGCAGGAGTCATTCAAATGCAAGTCCTACGAAGGATATATGGATGGAGCACTTACTGAGCACTTACTTTGTGCTAAGCTGTATACTGAGCATTTAAAGATATTATTCAATTTAAGTCTTAGAGCAATCTTAAGATGTAGATAAAATTATGTCACTTTCACAAATGGGAAAACTTCATGGTGAAAGTTCAGTAACTTGCCTGAGGCCACAAAGCTCTGGAAACTTAAGAAATACAGATGCAAGTTCCCCTGGCTGTGAGACTCATTTCCTGAAAGGCCTTTTTTCTCCATCCCATTAACTTCTTAGTGTCTGATCTTGTTTGTTTGATGCCTAACAAGATTTGGAACATTTATTTATGAGGCCCTCATCTGCTGAGCTCTTCATACCAAAGTAGGGGGGATCTGTTTCAGAGGTTGGAGCAGTAAATAGGTTGAGAGGGAGGACCTTCACGGAACCTCTCCATTACCCTGGAGGGTGAATATGGAGAATGAAGGTCACCTTTGAAATCATTTATCACTTTGATGTTTTAAATTCCCTTTCCCACCTATTACATAGGCAAACCCTAGTCTTTGAGGTATCCCTGTCTTAAAGTATTTCTCTGTGACTGTGAAGTGGATAAAGATGACATCCAGATGCTCATTAGCAAGGACCAAAGAGAGATGCGTATGATGAAGTGTCAGGGTAGAACTTAGGGATGACTTTAGATCAGCAGTTTTTTCTTCTTCCTATCTACCATCACCTTTCCATCCACCTTACTGCCTCATTAACCCCCCCAGCATATTTCTGGGGTCCTCTTCCAACAAACCACTTCTTAGGCCAAGCATTACTCAACATGCTTGCGTATACTTTATCCTTGTAAAGTCCTATTGAAGTAGATAACATGTCATCCCCTTTTCCTCATGAGGAAATCAGAGTGCATGTTTGTTAAGAAACAATCCTCAAAGTTTGAATCAGAATGTGGGCTGATCGGAGATATGGATCAAGCAAACTGACTGCAGAAAAAAAAGACAACCATAACTCCATGGAGAGGCAAGAATGGGCTCCCCTGCAAAGGCAGTTACCCTGTGCTTGTCCTCATGTGGAAGATTCTCAGCATCTTCCATTTATGTAACTAAGACCTCTCACTTGAATGCAAAGAAGCAGGCATCTTATTTTTTTAACCCATTTTTTGGGGTATTTTTTGTTTGGTTGGTTTTTTTTATCTTATTTAAATTCAATTAATTGACATATAATCTATAATTACTTTCAGATGTAGAGTTCAGTTATGCATCAGCTGCATAGAGCACCCAGTGCTATTATACCACGTGCCCTCCTTAATGCTATTTTGTTAAAGTCCACTCTTTTGTTTAACTTACTGAGAACGGAGAAGATTCAAACACAATTAGAATAAACTTGGCTGGATCTTGAGCTTGAACAGTACAGGATTTCTATTACTGCCTCTCTGCTTTTATGGTATTAGAACTACGAATCTGATATTTTCCCCTAAAATGCAATAGGTTTTTTTTTTTTAATCATAATGACTATCTTCTTCACTCTAAGAAAAAGAAAAAGAAGAATCTTATCTCAAGGATTGGGGCTGTAGATATTCTTGCTTAAGGATAGTTATAACCCATTTTGATTAGTAGTGTAGATAAGAGAAAGGCAAATAATGCATATTCCCCTCCACTGGCATTTTTGATGTTTGGTTGTTGGACTGGGGAGCATACGCAGGAAGGCATAATCATCCTTGTGATTCTTGTGGTAATTCTGGAATGGTTGGAGTCACAAAACTCCAGAAAGAAACAGATGCTCTGAGGGACAAATTTCAAAAGTCTTTCTCCCTGCTGTGTACCACTACCTGAAGGATGTGGTTGGTCAATTCTCTGCCCTTACCTTCTTTGATCTATCTTTTTTTTTTTTAACATTTTTTTTTAAAGATTTTATTTATTTATTTGACAGAGATAGAGACAGCCAGCGAGAGAGGGAACACAAGCAGGGGGAGTGGGAGAGGGAGAAGCAGGCTCACAGCGGAGGAGCCTGATGTGGGGCTCGATCCCATAATGCCAGGATCACGCCCTGAGCCGAAGGCAGACGCCTAACCGCTGTGCCACCCAGACGCCCCATGATCTATCCTTTTTAACTTAGTTGCTCACTCCTTCCTTCTTGATGTAAGTTCTTCAATTGAATTCAAGGTAAAACAGTCTCTAATTATTTTCCTATAGAACTGGCAACCAGTCCTTACTCTTCTTTGCTTATTCTTCCTCATCCCCCTAATTATTAAGACACTGAACGACTTAGTGCTCAGACTTAGGACCTCTTCTTTGTTTACATTTATCTCCTCGGTGATCTCAATTAGTGGCAACGCTGATGGTCTCCAGGGTCTGATCTCCAGGACAGGCTTGTCTCCTCTGAATTCCAGATTTGTAAATCCAATTGCCAATTCAAATCACCACTTTGATATCTAATAGCTAAAACAGACTTAAGAAGTCCAAATCAAACTCCAGCTCTTCCCTGAAAACCTGCTCTTACATCATCTTCTCCCTTCCTGGACGGAAACTCTATTTGTTTAATTGCTCATTGTCAAAGGTCTTATAGTCATTTTTCTTTATCCTCCCTTTCATATCTGATATATGGCCAAGTCCTTTTGGTTCTGTCTACAGAATATATCCAACACCTGACAGCTCTTTTTCCTTCCATTGTTCCATTGTTCTGATTCAAGGAACCATTTTCTCTTACCTGGATTATATCAATCACCTTCTAACTAATGGTCTTTCTTCCATTCTTTTCTTATTTCCATCTCTTCTCTCTCCAGCAGCCAGAGTAATTGGTGTTACGATATTAAATTCTGTTCTTGACGTTACCCCTCTACTCACAGATCTCCCATGGTTTTGCATATAAGTCATAAGATCTGAAGCTCTAAGAATGATCTCTAAGATCCTGCACAATCTGGCCCCCACCCCCATTATCTTTCTAACTTCATTTTATATCTTCTGTCTCATTCATTCTGCTCCAGACACACCAGCCTCTTTGAAGTTCCCATAACATCTTCCCAACCCAGAGCCTTTTCATGTGCTGTTATCCTCCTTAAATGTACTCCCCCCGCCCCGAGATATCCACCTCCTGGTCTTTGCTTAGATAGCATCTTTTCAGTGATGTTTTCTCTTATGGAAAATTTCCTCTCTGGCACTCCTCTATGCTTTTTCAGAGCACTAATCATAATCTGACAGATTTGTAATCTGAGATCTACCTTTTTTATTTATTTATTGTCTCCTTACTCTCATGAAGAGATAAGTTACCTGAAGGAAAAGTTTTTTGTCTCTTATGTATTGAGGAACTCTTATGACCTAGAACATTGTGGATATAATAGATTCTCAGTATATATTTGCTGAATAAATAAATGAATGAAAGAATAAATGAATGATGTGATGGCAGCACAGCTATTGGAAAAGATTGTGGCATTGGGATCTCCTCTGAAACAAACTTGAGGATATCCTGCCATGTATCAGGTTAATTAAAGAATTGGTGAACTATAATGATCTTATTTTCTTTATATTATCAGGGTCATAAGAAGGCCCAATGATGGGAGAAGAATTTTGACATGGGTAGTCCCTTCTTCTATATGTTACAGCCCTAACCCGTACTAGGTCAAATATAGGAATAGTTGCAGCTATCCCCTTGAACAACAAAATTGTACATGACATTCGGTTCTTCCCAACATAGCCATTCTGTACATTACAAAATATAAATCTGATTGTATTCCCAGCAAGTTAAGCTTACTTTGGTAGTTTCTTGTTGCTTTTGTGATAAAGACTAAGTAACAAGAGACACAGGATTTTATACTCTAACTTCCTCCAGACCCTTATTTTCTCAGCTTCTTTTCACATGACTCTGACTTTTGCCTTCTTGCTCTAGTCATGATTTCCTATTGCTAGGATACAAAATGTTCTCTCCTGCGTGTGCTTCTCTCAGATTGGAGTGCCTAACTCAGCACCTCACTTCACCCAAACAATTCCTATTTATTCCCCAGAATTTTGTTTCTCAGTCGTCGCTTCCTCACGTAAAAATTCCCTCATTTGTTGTCCAAATCCCCCTATTTTTACAAACATACCTTCTCTTGGATCTAAGTGGCAATCTGGGGGTAATAATTTGTCTATTAAATTTCTTCTTTGCTAGACTTTCAGCTTCATGGAAACCGAGACTCTGTTCTATGTCCCCACCATAAGCAGCGCAGTGCCTGGTATGCAGTGGTTAGGAATGTGTTGAAGGAGTGAAGGAAATAACATTCACATGCCTTCACATCCTGTGATTACATGCAGAACTCAGGTCCTCCAGAGACAAAGGTTGATTAGCCAAGCTGATGGTGTATTTTAATAATTGTTGGTGTGTCATATGCTTTCTAAACTCAACATTTTCCTTATAATTACTTCTATTTTAGTTTTTTGTTTTTGGTTTTTTTTTTTTTTTGTATGGGGGAAGCTGTATGATCTTGAACAATAGCTTATCTTCTATGAGTCTAATTCTTAATATATACTAAAAATTCATCTTAGGAGTTTGTAATGAATTTAATGAATATAAATGAGATAATGAGTATGGTTTAAAATAATAACAATAATAAGCCAATAAGATTAGCTCCCATATTTGGGAGCTTTCTATGTACTCAACACTGTATCTTATTTCATCCTTCTAAAAAATCTATTGACTAATTTAATAATAACTATAATTTATTGAGTACTTCCTATGTGCCAGGGCTTGCCTAAATTATTTCCTCTGGCTCTTTCATCTTTGAGAAGCAGATATTAATATTCTGACTTTGCTCGTGAGGGACCTGAGGCTTGGATATGTTTGAAGAGTTTTTAAGGTCACGTTAGCTTATCAGTTTCAAGAAGGTTGCTGAAAGTAACCTGTGCATTTCTAAGTTTCTTTGTAGACAAGAAAAGAAAGAAACTAAACAATAAGCAATGTTCAAGATTATGCAACTTGAATGCTGGTAATATGAAATTCAAAGTGACCCTGGAGATCATATAATCTAATGTCAACCCTAATTTTACAAACCTTGGAAATGAGATTAATTGGTTTGATCCACTATAGCATAGGTACTTTGAAGGTAGAAGAGATTTCCTTTTTATTCTTAGTACCACCCATATTGCTGTACATGATGTAGGTACTTAATAATATTTATGTCATTAAAATTTTCAAGTCATTAATCAAGACAGAGCCAAGATTAAACCAAATCTCCTGACCTCTAATATAGGGTTCATTTTCTTGAATATAATACTAAAAGATTAAGCTCTGTTCAGTGCTTTCTTTTCTTTTCTTTCTTTCCTTTTTTTCCTTGAGAGAGAGTATGAGGATTGGGGGGAAGGGGTAGAGGGAGGGAGAGAGAGAGAGAGAGAGAGAATCCTAAGCAGTCTCCATATCACTGCAAGCCCAACATGGGGCTCAATCCTATGACCCTGAGATCATGACCTGAGCTGAAATCAAGAGTCAGACATTTAACTGACTGAGCCTCCCAGTCGCCCCTCCATGCTTTCTTATTAAATACCATCATTAATAACAGTGGGATTAGAACATTGCACAGGTGATATTACCACTACTACCGTATCTGTAAGAGAATCTGTGGCTCTCCCTGGGGACTTTATTGCCAGTTGCCTCTTTGTATCATTGGCTTCCTGACAGATACATCCTGACACCAGGGGTCCAGGTTTCCTCTTTAGGTCTTAAACGCAGCACAGAGGAGAGACATCGTTATAAATCAGTTCAGGGGATGGCTCAGTTTTCTTGGTGGCAGCAGGTTGCCGGCATTCATGGAACCCCAGAAGAGAAATGCTATAGCAGTTAGCAAAATAAATGAATATGGGTAGGTGTTTGGTGATGGTGGTGGTAAATCCTACCATGTGATTAGTTGCATGGAGACTGAAATGTTTGCACAGAGGGAAACATGCAAACAAGATGGTTGTGAAAACATTAAAGGGATTGAGTTTGTTCAAACATGTAAAGCAAGGAGCCTAATTAACAATCTTCAGGAGATGACTTTGCTTTATGACCTCAGACAGCGATGTCCAATGGCTCTCAATTCTGTCAACGAGAGAAGAATATGAAATACAAAGCACAGCAGAAGAGACTAAGATATGATAGATGGCGTTCCTATTGTTGAAAACGTTTCCTCCCTGAACTTGAACAAGAGCAGCTGTTAAATATCTTTCTCTGGACAACTCTAAAGAAAGATACCCTCGCATGTGTGGGATGATCAAAGCACTGTCCTGTTCAAAAAAAGGCCTCAACTTACCCCACCTCAATAACCTGATAGCATCCCTTTTAGATCTAAGATCATACCATTCTAGGCCTCTTATTTATTTACATCCTTGATGACATTTGGAGTATATCAGTTCCATCAAAGCCATCATTTATCTATTGAAAGACCACTTTATTCCAGAAATTTGAGAAAGAGCATCAGAACTATTGAGTTTGGTCTCATATAAATCCAGACCTGGTTTCATGTTAAAATAAGAATTGGATGACTTGAGTATCACCTGACAGACAGTGGCATTGGATATCTGGAGTCAGGGCCTGTTTTATGTATCTATGACTACGTGGTCCTTGTAATTCTCAGGTTACTGAGAAATTTCACCAGCTTAAGATATTCCTGCCATCAGTCACCCATTCATTTCAATTAAGAAATCACTAGTCTTATGCATGTGTTAAGACTATAAGTGCTTCTAGGATAGTTAATCTATTCGAGAATTTTCAAACAATAGCTATCAGTCCGTGCAGTGAAAGAGTGGATACTGTACAGCTTAATTTTGATGGGAGACACAGCAGGCAGCCAGATGAATAGTATGCAGTGCTGACAGGAGCAGACGGAAAGAAGATGAGCCCCCAAAAGCCAAAAGTAGAATGAAAGCATCAGGATGGGCTGCTAGGGCTATCTCACGCCAACTCATAAGAGCAGACTTAAATTTTCAGGAGTTTTGAAAGCCAATTTTAAAGCATAGCCATTATTACAAATTAACAAATATATATAATATAAACAAATCCACATTAAAAACAAAGTCCATAAATACTCAAAATGTATTACCTCTTAATTATTTTACTATTATCTATGCTCTTTTGGTTACTTACAAGGAAATACTGTGGAATGATGAGCTAAAGAACATTTCTGCCCAACTCTATGTCTAGTGACGTCATGTTGATAGCTTGAAATTAGCCACAGCAGGAGTACTTACACCATGGAAATTGGTACGTGTGGCAAATCAGGGGACTCTCTTCTTTTTTTCCGCAGAGGACACTGTTAAGGACTTGCCAGCCCACCACGACTGTTGTAGAATTTCATGAAAGTTATTAGCTTCCCACAGGAGTGAGGAAGTGTGGCTGGTAACTGTGGAAAAAGACAAAGCTCCCAGGCCGAAGCAGTTAATGACAAAACATTCTAAATCCTCTAACACCTGTTATCTGTGGATGATAAGTAACAAAGAGTTCATAATTTTTGCTGTCCTCCGAGTCCTTGCTACATTGTTAACAACGTGTCTTCCACAAAAGTATTGTCTCACCAGCTAAACGGGAACATCTGGAAACATCCGAAGCATTTTTCGTGCTACGTGTTTTCCTCCTAGTTTTAGTAATTCTTTCAAATGGGTTTGCTAGGGCTCTCGCAGATGTACCTATCTGAGAATAGGTTTTCCTTAGGTAGAATGCTTCATCAAGTGTTCAGCACAAAAACGTGGGGAGTCAGAACATTTCAGTGGTACTCACAGCTGGGTGTGAATTTTGGCTTGTCGTTAACCAGATGCGTGACCTCAGACAAGTCACTCAACTCCCTAATACTCAGCCTCCTCCCTCTTAAACCAGAGCTGGTACATCTTACGTGGCAGTGTGAGCATGAAGATTTCATGAGATGATGTATGAAAAAGTAAAAGCATAAAAGTGCCTGGCCTAGAAAGGTGTTTATGAAATGTCAGTCCTTTTTACTATCCTTTTCTTATCTTTTCCACTAAGCTAGAGAAGCTTTCCTGGGTGAGGGCTATTCCAAGTGCAGGAAAACCATGAATTGCCCAAACCAGCCTACTGGAAAGGAGTATGTGGATTTCAAAGTCCTGTTTGCACACTCACAAGCTAAAAGTTATCTTTGATTTCACAAAGCCCCAGAGACAGCCTGAAGAAGCATTTTGAGAAGAGCAGATTTCTAGGGGTACTCTTCCTTCCCATAGTTGAAAGAGACTTTTGAATGTGATCTTGTCTTTTGGCAATAGCTTGGGGCCTTGGACAGGGAGAAAGGAAGGAAAATTGAGTTCAAGTTTCTATGATCGATTCATCCAGAATTAGCAGCTTTTAAATATTTTGAACATTTATCTTAAAAAGGTTATACCAGGTCAGACAAGGGCCGTGATTTCTTTAATTCCTATCATGATCTAACCAAAAGGTTTAAATTAGCAGGGTTGGGTCTCTCCTGAGAGACACTGGTAAAACGAAAGGCTCCTTTTCATTAAGCCCGGAGTCTGGATGCACCCCTACACTGAGCTATATGTTGCCTTCTTAACATGATAAATGAGAGGAAAGGAGACCACATTGAAATATCTGTTGCCCACGAGGTTCCCATAAGCCTTTGGGGTTTACAAGCTCAAGTGTTCTCCTAAATTATTAAAATCAGCTTTTGTTTTGAACAGTGGGTGGCCTGAACTGCCCTGTAATTAATGGTGTCTATAGAAGGAAAACGATAAAAAGAAAGGAAGTGTGAGGTGGGGGGTGGAGGGAGGGCAAAACTGAAAAGTAAAAAAGAAAAAAAAGAAAACATTCAGGGAAGAAGGAAAGAAGAAGGTAAATAAAATAGTCAGTCCTCTACACTTTTTTATTGATAAGCTGACTCTGCATTTTCGGAAGTGTACTTATATTTGTATTATAACTCCAGAGTTGTAATTTCCTTTCTAAGAATTCAGAACATTACTGCTGGAACGCAAATTTATATAGTTTTTACTACAAAAAATGCTCCAAGGTGGGCAGCCAGAGTGTACTAGTGACGACCAGCCTTCATCTCTGTGTATTTCTCTCTCTCGGCTCTACCACTTATGTTCCAATACATTTGCTGAACACTCTCTCTGGATAGCTCAAAGTACCTTAAACTGACACACCGAACAATGAATTTGCCATTTATTTTCAAACTTACTGGCCTTTGCTCAAACCAGCTTATTTTTCTAGACTCTGTGTGTGTGTGTGTGTGTGTGTGAGAGAGAGAGAGAGAGAGAGAGACAGAGACAGAGACAGAGACAGACAAAGAGAAAGGTTGGGGTGACCAACAGACTGACAGGAACAGAGAGAAAGAGAGAGAAATGCCCCAATGATTCCTCAGCTGTCCAAGTCAGAACTCTGTAAGTCCTGGCAGACTGTATCCTCTCTCTTTTCCGCTCCTAATCCCAAGTCACTAGGATCTGTCTGTCCTGCTCCCTGAACACTCAGTACGCCCTCTAGCTTACACACAACTGCTGGCTCCCCATTGTCCTAACCTAGGCAGTCATCATGCTTGCCTGTTGTACTGAAATAATCAGATTTCCTGAAACAAGTCTCTTCTCCTCCTTAAAAGCTTTCCCATTCGGTCCCCAAGAGATCCTGTTAGAATGAAAATCTGATTATGATTCTCTTCTGCTTAAAATCTGCCCCTGTCAGAACAGATTCCGAACTTTTATCATGTACACAAAGCCCTAACCTGGCCTTTGCTTCCACTCCAGACTTCTTCACTCTGTCCCAAGATACATTGTTGAATAAATAAAGCAGTAATGTTCTAGCTCGGATACATCACATGTTTTTTAGTTTCCGAATTCTTCTGTGTTCTCTCATACCTCTAAGAGTTTGAAAGTGCTATTTTCTCTGCTTGAAAGTACTTTCATTTCCTTTCTTTACCTGCTTTACTCTCTTCTTTTCTATAGGCAGCTGAAGCATTGGGGTTTTTTCCCCCCATGTTTTCCATGTTTTTTTTTTTTTCCATTTCCAAACTGTCACTAGAATTTTCTAGACTAAGAATACTTTTGATATTGATATACCACTAGTAATCTCCATTTCTTGGGTAGCAACACAGAGCAAAATGCACCAAGAGATAGGGAGGAAAAAAACAGAAGGACGTGGACATTAATGTTCTTTAAACTAGTAACAGCTAAAGTTTTAGATGCAACAATCATTTTCTAGAAAGACTCAACAGAAAGCAGAATGGCAGGTATGAAGATCTGAAATGGGAAAGAGCGAGGAACCAAACAAAACTGAAAGGCTAGTTTGACAAGGAACTAAAAGGCTTAGTTTGGCTGAAATCTGATTTTCTCACTAACACTTAAGTACATTTTTCAGATGACAGAACTTAGGAAAAATCATATCCTGATGCTGAAATGCTTATTTAAAAAATCGGCTTTCAGCTTCTCCCCAAATAATGTTTTTCCCCCCTCACACTCTAAAATATTTCAAAACATTCTCAATTTAGGGGCGTGTGGGTGGCTCAACTGTTAAGCATCTGCCTTCAGCTCAGTTCATGATCCGAGGGTCCTGGGATCGAGCCCCACATTGGTTCCCTGCTCGGCGGGAAGCCTGCTTCTCCCTCTCACAATCCCCTTGCTAGTGTTCCCTCTCTCGCTGTCTCTCTCTGTCAAATAAATGGATAAAATCTTTAAAAACAACAACAACAACAACAACAAAAAACATCCTCAATTTAAATACATAAGATTTTGCTAATTCTAATTCTAATTTTCACAGGTAAGGGCACGGGCATGCAGGCTGGCAATCTTTCATGCCAAATGGTACACCTTTTTGGATTCTGGCTCTTCTGGACCCTGCTGGAAGTGGTGGGGTAGATTGTAGTTGGTGAATTTCATGATAGGGATATCACTTGTAAGAGCCAAAAATTCATTCCAATCAGCTTAAGCAAAAAAGGAACTTTATTGGACCCAGGGACATTTCATGGAATGCAATAACAGAAAGTGGACAGTCTGGATTCAGAATGAAGTGAATCAAGGAACTAGTAGGTTAAACCTGGAGGGACTCTCCATCTCTCTCTGGTCATGTGGCCTCTCATCTCTGCACTTCTGAAGGCTGTGTCATTCCTCCTTTTGTCTCTGTACACCTGGCTGCTTCACTTCTCATCGTCCAAAGGCTGGTCTATGTGATCTACCAGTCCCAACACACATTGCAGACTAACGAAAATTTATATCCCCATTCTAAATCCTGAGGGGAGAAAATCTGATTGGCCCTTTTTGTTGTCAGATTAAAGTTGCCAGATTTAGCCAATAAATGTGTGCCATGTAACATTTGAGACAGATTTATACCAGAAAATTTTATGTTACCTGAAATTCAAATGTAACTGAGTGTCCTGTGCTTTACCTGGCAATCCTATGTCAGGTACTATCTATCGGTCCCTCAGCGTTTGCGGGCATGGGGACAAGGCAAATGGAGCAAAGGATGGGCTTGCACTTCTGTTAGTTAATCGAGTGATAGAAAATTCGTAGGAAGGGAGATGTGGACTTGTTATGTATGTGAAATAATCTATTGCATCTAGGGTAGAGTAAACGAGAGAGAGAAATTTGGTTTTACGAAAGGGGCAGGATTCAGATAATAGGCAAAATATTTGCCTGTTGACTCACAGAGAACAAAATAGTTTCAACTAGGCAAATTTTTTTAGATGATGTATATTTTTAATAATTTATGACATGTACTGAAATGAAATGTCATCAATGTGCTTGATTGAGATTTCATCCCATAAACATTATCTGAGTGCTTCTCTACTAGAATCTTAAATCTGTTTTTTCTTTTAAATTTGGATGCACATCCTGAGAGTTGACGTCATCGTTATAGTTCTGCAGTTGGGGACACTGAAGCTCAGAGAGGCTATTATCTACTGATAACCCAACTAGAAAGCAACAGAAGCAGAATTTGAAGTCAGGGCTGCCAGAAGCCAGAGTTTCCCACTGTACTGTGTTGCTTCTGAGTATGGTTGCTTTATACCCCAACATCAGCATTATTCCAGGCTGCCGCTAAAGACCGCTATAACTCTTTTGTTGGGATCTTAAATCAGCAGCCGCATTTTATATGGTTAAAGGCCTAGGGACCACTTCCATATGGAGCACAAGTAAGAGTGCTTGGCTTCCACCCAGTATTTTCCCTAGAATTGCTTTCCAATATCCCCGTCTGTTTTCTAATCCTAAATGAGTGTAGCGCTGGTTGAGGTGCCTTCTATACTGTTGAGAACAACACCTGATGCGTAAACTATGCATATTCATGAGTGGAATTATAGCAATGCATAAATGCCCCATAATCAACATCTACTTCCTCTCTTTTTGTTGTTGTCATATAAAATAAAGGAAGGGGGCTGGTAGGCTTAGTCACTAATCAAAGATAATTATACCATTGCCATCCAAACATTTTTCTGGGCCTCTGTGAGGCGAGCAGGATTGAACCTTTAATGTACTGTTTAAAGACAGGCCCTATGTAAAGGGTAACAAGAGTGATGGTAGGATCTTTTTGTGAAAACAAAGAATCAGAGAGACTTTCTGGGAAGAACAGGCAAATTTAATTCAGTGGTTGGCAAAATGTTTTTTCTGTTATTAAGTGCTAAATAATAATATTGAAATGAATGAATGGATTGTTCTGAATAAAAGCAAGATTGCGATAAAATTGAAATATATGAATGGGATGAGGGCAAGATTGTGATCCTTCCCAGGAAGGTTTCCCTTGAAACCTATCTTTTATACTTGGAGGCCACTTGTTTTCAGTACATACTGGATACTAAACAGCAGTCAGTAGACAAAGGATAAACTAAATCACAGTTCTTTATTGTGGCATGAAATGAAGTTTATGTTGATCCTAAGACTAGTCATGACTTGCAACAATTTTTAACATCTTTCTATATGTTAGGCACTGTTCCAGGCATTGATGGGACAATGGCTAGCAAAGACACCTGCAGTTCTTATCCACATAAACCTTAGGTGTAGTGTGGGAAGACAGGCCTTAACAGAAAAAAATCAAACAAATACATGCATAATATGAAAATGGGATATGAACAATAAATGAAATTTACATGATGCAATGAAAGCACAAATTAGGCCTGATGAACTCCACCTCATCAGGAATTTGGGGGACAACCTTCCCGGGAATTGATAGTTGAAGCAGATACCATTTTAAGTGGGTTGAGATATATGATGTTGCTGAAAATTTTAGAGATACAAAGCACAGATATTTTTCAAACATCTGTCTCTTAAAAGGAAGAGAGAGATAAAGTGGAAGAAAAAGGAAATGGGGTTGGGTTTTATTTTGTTTAGTTTTGATAGAATTGATGTAATTGATTTTAAAATACTCATAGGAAAAGCACATTAAGAGGGATAAACTAAAATGAGAGAAAATTGATACTGTAAATATCTAGAAAAAGTGAGAGAAGGCAGCCTCCCAGGAAGGGTGGGAAGGAAGAGTAAGTAGATAGATTTATTTTAATAGGAAAAGCTAAGAAAGTAATAGGTTTAGAAGTAGTTAAATTTAAGGTTGTGATAGCAAGAAATTGAGGGAACTCTTATCTGGTGACTTTGATTTTCCCCATAGAGCAGGTAAAGACATCCATTGAGGATGAGTGACAAGTTGGGAAGGGTAGAGGTTTGAGAAGAGAGAATTTTAAAAAGTCATTGTAGTAAGAAAAAACTAGGCTAACCAACAAAATATAGTGGTATTACAACAGAGTGTTGAAGTTGCATTTGCTGATTATGATCAAGAGAATGTAGCAGTTCCTTATATCATACACAAAAATAAACTCAAAATGGATGAAAGACCTGAATGTGAGACAAGAATTCATCAAAATCCTGGAGGAAAACACAGGCAGCAACCTCTTTGACCTTGGCTGCAGCAACTTCTTGCTAGACACTTCTCCAAAGACAAGGGAAACAAGAGCAGAAATGAACTATTAGGATTTTATCAGGATAAAAAGCTTTTTGCACAGCAAAGGAAACAATCAACAAAACTAGAAGGCAACGTATGGAAGGGGAGAAGATATTTATTTGCAAATGACTTATCAGATAAAGGGTTGGTATCCAAAATCTATAAAGAACTAACCAAACTCAACACTCAAAGAACAAATTAATCCAGTCAAGAAATGGGCAGAAGATATGAAGAGACATTTCTCCAAAGAAGACATACAAATGGCCAATAGACACATGAAAAATTGTTCAATATCACTAGGCATCAGGGAAATACAAATCAAAACCACAATGAGATACCACCTCATACTAGTCAGAATGGCTAAAATTAACAAGTCAGGAAACAACAAGTGTTGGCAAGGATGCGGAGCAATGAGAACCCTCTTACGCTGTTGGTGGGAATGCAAACTGGTGCAGCCACTCTGGAAAACCATATGGAGGTTTCTCAAAAAGTTAAAGATAGAACTACTGGACGACCAAGCAATTGCACTACTAAGTATTTATCTAAAGGTTACAAACATAGTGATTCAAAGGGACACATGTACCCCAATGTTTATAGCAGCAAAGTCCACAATAGCCAAACTATGGAAAGAACCCAGATGTCCATCAACAGATGAGTGGATAAAAAAATGTGGCATATATACACAATGGAATAATACTCAGCCATCAAAAAGAATGAAACCTTGCCATTTGCAATGACGTGGATGGAACTAGAGGGTATTATGCTGAGCGAAATAAGTCAGAGAAAGACAAATCCCATACAATTTTACTCATGTGGGATTTACAAAACAAAACAGATGAACATAGAGGAAGGGAAGGAAAAATAAGAAGAAAACAGAGAGGGAGAAAACCATAAGAGACTCTTAATCATAGGAAACAAACTGAGGGTTGTTGGAGGGGAGGGGTCGGTGGGGATGGGGTAACTGGGTGATGGACATTAAGGAGGGCATGTGATGTAATAAGCACTTGGTGTTATATGCAACTGATGAATCACTAAGTTGTACCCCTGAAACTAATAATACAGTGTATGTTCCCTAAATTGAATTTAGTTTAAAAAAAAAATGTAGCAGTAATAAAGTACAATATTAAGTAACTTTCGCCAGTATCACTTAAATACTTTAGTTCAGACACAGAAAAAATGGATAGTTGGGTTCATGGAGCGGGTGTGGGAAATTGCAGAGATATGAGAGCTTTCAAGTAACTGGCAAGGATCTTACTAGAAAGCTAAGCTATGGACTCTAAGCTGTTTTAATGAGCTATTATTTTATATTGGCATAAAATTGTAAGATTAATAACAAATTCCTTTTATGCTGCCCAAAATTGTGATAGAAAAATCTTCATGTTGCTTTTGTTAGGCATAAGTTTGATTGGTCGATTGACAATTCAAAGACTGAATTCCTACTTCGTCCTTTTACAAGGATATTGCCATGATCTTATATTCTGGTTATTTTAGTTTAAACTTTGCTGCTATGAGTCCCCAGGATCAACGTCATCCTGTCCTCTGGCTCCTGCTTCCAAGTTAATAGTCTCTGATTTTACTTTGTGCCAGTCTGGAACCATTGGTATGTATGTATGTATGTATGTATGTATGTATGTATGTATGTATGTATGTATTTATTTATTTATTTATTTATTTAGCAGAAAAAAAACTGTCCTCCAATACTTTAATGCCAGTGTAGACTGAGATTCCTTTCAATAGATGAGGTAGGACAACCTCACAACATAAACCACAGTTAGGAACTTTAGAATCTCCTTGGTCATTTCTTTCTCTCCCAGTCAGGGTCTCTTTATAGCACTCCACTCCATCACCACCACCATGACATCTTGTCTCCTCTCATTGCTTCATGCAGATCTAAGCTCTTCCTTCCCACTTGTTCTTCCTCTTAAATGCAAAAGAAATCTCTTTGCCAGGCTCAAGCAGAGAGCCTCTGACTCCCTTAGAGTCTAGGTACCAAGAAGTCCGTATGCAGACCCCGGAGGCTCAGCTTCCACACAGAAGCAGGTGTATCACAACATCTCCAAAAAAAGATGGGTCTCTCTCAGCAAGGTGTTCTCCTAACCTGTTCACCAAGGGAGAGGGATTTTCTCCCAGTGGAGCCTTCTTCCTTCAGAGGGAGTGCAGCCCTGACTGATACCTGGATTCTAGACTTCTGGCCCCCAGAACTGTAAAAGATTAAATTTCTGTTGTTTTAAGCCACCAAGTTTGTGATCACCTGTTGCAGCAGCTCTGGGAAACTAAATCATATATGGAGGACGACATATAATGTGACTTTTGGGCTTTCCTCTGCTTCTTCATTTATTCATATCCTTGGGGAAGAGAGTGAAGTCTGAATGTATATTTAAGAGTAGCATCTGGGTCTGCATGGCATTGCTTTTTCCTCTTCCCCTTTTCTTTGGGAGCTAGTTTCTATCAGAAACCCTGTCTTTTGGTCTGCTGTTCCATGTTCCAGGTTATAGGAGAAGTATTTTTCCAGCACAGCTATGAAGGGGCAGGCAAATATGTTTACTCACTAGGTCCAGTATTAGGAAACCGATTGTTGCCACGCACACCCCTAAGCCCCATCTCCTATTTCAGTGCCATTGGTAAGAAAGGTGATGGGATTTTGCTACATCTGTTGTTCGCCTCAGATTTTATTTCCATTTTAGTCAATTCTAAAATCTCTTGGAATTTACTCTTTACTTGACTAACCCAAAGTTTTCTACAGCCCTTTCCTCAGCTCCACCCACCTGAGATGATTGAGGAAACAAGATAGATTTGTGCTCTCAGCAGAGTATTTTGTAGACTCACAGGACCCAAAGGAATAAGAACGATTTCTGACTTCTTAAACTCAGAAACCTAAAGACGATAAAGCCACATATTAAAAATGTGGACAGAAAATTGTTTTTCAACCTAGAATCTGAAACCCAGCCAAAATATCCATTAAGTGTGAGGGTAGAAAGTCATCTTTTTTTTTTTTTTTTAAAGTCATCTTTGTAGCAGGAGAATAGTGTGGTTAAGGAGTTTATTGCTGAGTGACTGTCTTATCTGACAGACTTGACGCTTGAAATACTACATTGACAGTTTTTTACAGACTATTGGAAGGAGTGAAGGTATTTGGCCAGAAGTATAAGAAAATTAAAAATTACTAACTCCAGGAAATAATTGAAAGATGTTCAAGAAAGGAAAATTGGTTCATCAGTAAAAAATAGTTACAGTTATAATAATTAAAACACTGAATATTGACTTAATTAACAGTTACAATGACTTTGAATGGACGAGGCAGGGAGTGAAAGGTATAAGAAAGGTAAAATTTTTACCTTATATCTTTACTGTGCCATTCAGTATGTTAGATAATTCATGAGATGAGGGTGTGTGTGTGTGTGTGTGTGTGTGTGCATGTGTTCACAATTTAAAAAGTAAGTAAGAGAAGAGGCAATCTAAGGAAATAATTGGAAGGAGCATTTTCAAAGGCAGGAATAGGAGAGTGATGGGAACAGCTATATTTGTTAATAAGCTTTTGGTGTATTATTTAAGTTCTTAAACCATCTGCATGTGTTACTTTAAGAATAATAAAAGTTGATTTAAAATGTATAAAAATAAAAGTCCATAAAATTCTTCTTATAAACTTGATTTATTAATATATATTCATGAAATAAATATAACTATATAGCGAAAACAACATAAGTCTCACCCTACAGTTATATATTGTATGCATTTCTGTACAATTTGGTGATGAGAAGCAAATGGGCATAAAATAAAAATTGGAGCCTTGGGCTTCAATCTATGAGTGAAAATTAAATATACATATAAATAAAAATATAAGGAAAACCAAAATTGAACTAAAATACTAGGCAACCATAAAATGAAAGATGCAAGATCGGAAGTAAAGCCCTGGGTGCTTATATCTTCTAGGCAGGAGGAAAAAGAATTGATGAACTTCACATTCTTTAGCTAGAACTTGGTGAATATGTATAAAGTAGCAAGTTATTAGACTTATGCATATTTTAAGGGCCAACCATATGTAAGGCACTGTTATTTTTGCTGAAAACAAAATGAACAAAAATCCCTGCCCTCATGGACATTATCATCTCTACAACTAATTTCAAGTACACGTGAAAAATTTGTAAAATTTACCACACATGAGAGCCCAATGGTTAGCTTAGAAAGAAGTCTCCAGAAATACCAAAAAATCAACATCATATTAAGCAGGTGCTGTAATAAAAATGCTGTTTAAGTAAAATTAATTTGAAAAGAGAGAAACCTATCATCAGGTTTGAAAATGAAAAAAAAAATCACCTTTCTAAATGGTTCATAATCTGCAAAACACAATGGAAATTATTAAAAATTTAGCTAAAAACAACGAATGCATTGTGTACACAAACTTTGGGATATAACAAAAGCAATACTTATAAATGTATATACTAGAAAACAAGAAAATTGCTAAGCTTTAAAATTAAAAAACAACACATTAAATTACCAGAAGTAAAAGGAAGGAAATAATAAACGCAAAGGTAGACCTCATTAAACAGAAAACAAAGAAATTTTGTAGAAGATGATACATTCAAATATTATATTCTTTCATTGGAAAAATAATTGTGAAATTGCCAAAATTGGCCAAAATATAATTAGTGAAGATATAAATCAACAATATTAGGAATGAAAAGAAGGCTATACTTTCATATGCAGTTGAGGTTTTCTTAATCTTTCAAAATATGTTGTGTACAACTTAATGCAAAAAATTAACATTGCAATACAGTGGTTATCTCTTAGAAAAATAGAAATCACCAAAATTTACTTAAGATGAGTGAAAATAGGAAAGCAGTTCAACCTGGGAGTGTAGGGAAATCCCAAACTTAACCTCCTCCCAAGGAAACAACAAATTTACAACTACATATGGAATAATTTCCTCTGAAAATGTGCTGAATACTATATAAACAGAACTTCCATGGTAAAGGAAAAAGGGCCATATCAAGAGGGGTAGGAGTGGCAGAGACAGGCTCTCACCAAAAACCCCACTCCAGGTGTGGCGACATACAATCAGGAGGGATCTCAAAAATATGGAACTTTTCCAAGGAGCAAAGGACTAGTCCCCACCCTTAGGTACCCCAGCCCTTAGGTCCTGCACTGGAGAGATGAGCCCCCGAAACCTTCGGCTTTGAAAACCAAAGGGAGTGTGTCCAGGAAAACCAGAGAAGAATAGGGAAGAGAGAGTCCTCTTTTAAAAGGCTTGTGTGCAGACACTTGTCCCAGGACCCACAGCAAAAGCAGCATCTTGAAAAGCTCCTAGACCATATGTGAAAGAGAACCATTTACTAATCTTAAAGCAAGTGCTGGGGAGGCAAGACTCTTTTGGGATTCTCTCCAGGAAAGAAAATGCTAGTGGATGCCATTTTGCCCTCTCGTTCTACCTTGCTATATCTGGTGCTGGTGGGCACTATTTTGGCAATCTCCCTCTAACCTGCTAGCACTGCTGGGCACACCCAGCTCCCCTGCAGCCACAGCTCTGCCACAGTGGGTGGTTATACACAGCCCACACAGGGGATGCCCCTTGAGCATCTGGCTTTGGTGGCTGGGGCGGGGGCGGGGGTGTTGCACTCCCAGGTCTCCTCCTACACAAGGTCACTCCTTCCAGACTGGGAGAGGTAGCTCTTTTGCCTAATGCATAGAAACTAACACAGATAATCAAAATGAGACATGTAATATGTTCTAAATGAGAGAATACGACAAACGCTCATAAAAAGACCTTAATAAAATGGAGATAGGTAACCTACCTGATAAAGAGTTCAGAGTAATGGTCTTAAAGATGCTCACGGAAGTTGGAAAAAAAATGGATGAATGCAGTGAGAATTTCAACAGAGAGAGAGAAATATAAGAAACAGAAGTTACAGAGACTAAGAATTCAATAACTGAACTGAAAAATACGCTGGAGGAGTTCAATAACAGACTGCAGTGGAACTCACCCACATAGAACATCAAGAAGAAAAAAAGAATTTTAAAAGGAGAAGATACCTTAAGGGACCTATGGAACAACATCAAGTGGAATTACATTTGCAGAGAGAAAGGTGCATAGAAGTTATTTGCAGAAACGATGGCTGAAAACTTCCCGTAATCTGAAGAAGAGAACAGATATACAGGCCCAGGAAGTCCAGAGAATCCCAAATAAGGTGAACCCAAGGAGAACCACATCAAGACAATATAATTAAAATGTCAAGATTTAAAGAAAAAGATAATTTTAAAGGAGGAAAGAGAAAAACAAACTATTAAGTACAAGAGAAATGCCATAAGCGGATCTTTCCATGGCAGCTTTGCAGGCCAGAAGGGAATGGTATGAGATATTCAAAGTGGTTAAAAGAGAAAAACTTAGCTGGGTAGAGTATCTTTGGTTGGAAGTTTTTTCAACATCTAACTAGTGTGATGTTTTGTGAGACAAAAGTAGTGAAATTTACTTAAACTACAATAATTAGCTAAGGGATAAATAAATAAAAAGATGTGAAATGTGCATCAAAAACTTAAGAGGGGGAGTAAAAATGTAGTTTTGGAATGTGTTCAAATTTACATGGCTATCGACTTAAAGTGGACTGTTATAGACATAAAACAGTATATGTGAACCTCACAGTAATCACGAAGAAAGTTATAGCAAATACATAAAGAAAATGAGAAAGTAATCTAAACATAACACCAAAGAATGGTATCAAAACTGAAGGAAAGAATGAGAAGAAAAATGGAACAGAGAAGAATTACAAAAATAGCCAGGAAACAAATAACAAAATGGCAATAGTACATACTTATCAATGATTACTTTCAATAGAAATGCGCTAAATTCTCTAAACAAAAAGACATACAGTGATTGAATGTATTAAAAAAACATGACCCCTGGGGCGCCTAGGTGGCTAAGTCTGTTAAGTAGACGACTCTTGATCTCAGCTCAGGTCTTGATCTCAGGGTTGTGAGTTCAAGTCCCACACTGGGCTCTTTGCTGGGCATGAGGCCTACTTAAACACAAACAAAAAAAACATGACTCCTTTATATCCTGCCTATAAGAGACTAACTTCAGAAGTAAGAACACACAGAGTGAAACCAAAGAACTTCTAGAAGAAAACAGACTGTAAGCTTCTTGACATCAGTCTTAGCAATGTTTTTGTATGTTTGTTTGTTTTTGGATCAGACTCCAAAGGCAAGGGCAACAAAAGTAAAAACAAATACGTGGGGCTGCATCAGATTAAAAAGCTTCCGCTCAGCCAAGGAAATAATCAATGAAATGAAAAAGCAGCCTATTGAATGGAAGATAATATTTGCAAATCATATATCCAGTAAGAGGTTAAAATCCAAAATATATGAAGAACTCATACAACTCATTAACAATGACAACAACAAAAAACCCAAACAATCTGATTAAAACATGGGTAAAGGATCCAAATAGACATTTTTCCAAAGACAACATACAGATGGCCGACTGGCACATGAGGCAATGCTCAACATCACTCATCATCAGAGAAATGCGTATCAAACCAGAATGAGATATCACCTCCCATTTGTCAGAATGGGCTATTATCAAAAAGACAACAAGTGTTAGAGAAGATATGGAGAAAAGGAACCCCCTGTACACTGTTGGTGGGAAGGTGAATTGGTGCAGCCATATGGAAAACATTATGGAGGTTTCTCCAAAAATTAAGAATAGAACTACCATATGATCTAGCAATTCCATTGCTGGTACCTGTCCAACTTAAATGAAAACCATAATAAAAACATGTATATACTTTTAAAAAAAATTTAGAGCAGGGGAGGGACAGAGGGAGATAGAGAATCTCAAGCAGAGTCCGCACTGAGCATAGGGCCCGACTTGGGGCTCGATCTCATGACCCTGAGATCATGACCTGAGCCAAAACGAAGAGGCAGACATTTAACCGACTGAGCCATCCAAATGTCCCCTATATATATACTTTTATGTTCATTGCAGCATTATTTATAACAGCCAAGATATGAAAACAACCTAAGTGTCCATCAATAGACGATTGATAAAGAAAAAAATATGTGTGTGTGTGTGTGTGTGTGTGTGTGTGTGTGTGTGTGTATATATATATATAATGGAATTCTACTTAGCCATAAAAAAGAATAAAATCTTGCCATCTGTAACAACATGAATGGACCTTTAGCGTATTATACTAAGTGAAATAAGTCAGACAAAGATGAGTACCACATGATTTAACTTGTAAGTGGTGGAGTCTAAAACACCAAACCAAACCCAGGCTCCTACATATAGAGAACAAACTTGTGGTTATCAGAGTGGAAGGGGATTGCGGTAGTAAAATGGGTGTAGAGGATCAAGAACAAACTTCGAGTTACAAAGTAAGCAAGTCGTGGGAATGTAATGTGCAGCATGGGGAATATAGTTAATAATATTGTATTAACATTTTATGGTAACAGATGGTAACTAGACTTACTGTTGTGATCAGTTTGCAATAAATACAAATGTCGAATCACTATGTCGTATACATGAAACTAATAGAATGTCAATTATGCTTTAAAAAAAAAGATCAATGAAAAGTGAGCTATATCAATATTAACACCAGACTGGTTAACATTTACCTAGCTCTGCATTAAAAGTTCACAATATAGTTTTATCCAGTCTTCATTTGAATCCAACTTCATATTTAGGAAAGTTATTTATATTTAAAAACCTCTATCAAATATTTGTTCTCCAGGGAGACTTCCATAATTGCAGGAGACAGGGTTATTTTTCCAACAAATACAGGCATTTTGACTTTAAGCAAATCCGTTAACCTTGCTCAATTTACTCACTTTCGTAGCTAATTCCATAAGATTATTGTACAGATTATCTGAGATTAACACAAGTAAAGCATTTAGCCCTGATTCATAGTAAAAGTACATCAATTCGTAACCATTGTTATTGCATCTAATGGTGGATTAATTGGTAACTACTAATATTCTCTGCTCCCATTACACAGTCTCTTTTACATTTAACGCAAATAATAGTACTTAATCACTTTCTATATCTACCTTTCCCACTATATTGAGTCCTCAAAGGCAAGGCAGAGACTCATTTTTAACTTCTCTGATTCTAGCAATGGACAATCAGTATTTCTTAATTACTAAAGGAATAAAACAGTAATAAATCAATTATTCCATCCATGTACCCATCAGTTTATCTATATATACTAGGTGGAAAAGCCTGCATTATTTGGCTTTACTTTGCCATTTGATAAAAACATGGGTATATTATATTTTTGAGGTATTAAGTGAAAACGTATTTGATGAAAACATAATTCTTGCAAAAACAGTCTTCAGATGAGACTGTAAACACTTTTTTACATTGAAGCTAAATTTTATTAATCTGATGATCCATATTAAAGTATGTATATATATTTTTTATATATTTGTTTAGTTTTAATTTAACACATGTAAGTACATACAAAATATATTTTTGTATAAACAACTCTACAGGTAAAATATATAACATACACATATAAAAAATAAAGTTTTATATATTTAAATATATCTAAAATAAGTATATTTATATTACATATATAAAAAACTATGTAACATATAAATATACACGTATTTAGGAAAAATATATATACAAATTTTTTTAGTATTTATATCCTGCTTCCATGAGAAGATTTGGCTTGTTTAACAATAAAATATAGATATTGACTGGTGCTATTAAAAAGAATTATGTAGTGATGAGGTCAGAATTCTAGTTAAATCAAAAATATAGACTAAGTTGAGTTTTACTAAACATTTACCTTTGGGTCGCCTGAAGTTAAAGTTCAGCCCCATGTTGCTCATCTTCTCTCACTTTGACTTCCTTCAAGTTTTCTCCCCAAAGCACTTTGTTTCACAAGAGAATCCTCTGTAGCAGAACGCCCACCTCAGGTTCTGTTCTGGGAAAGCTAACCTCATACATCTATCTTGTTTGAGCTAGCCTGTGGGCAATCTGATTTGACTGAGTCTAGTCTGACCACCGCAGAATTCTTAGAATTCATGTTTAAACGCCTCTTTTTCTTGACGGAGGTATCCCTGATGGTTATCACTAAGTTCATTTTGTATCTCCTTTTCCCCGTAACTTCTCATCAGGCAACGTTGGTAGTATATAGGTAGTAATGATCTGGGGTTGGGTTGCTTTAAACATTCCAGTCTCTCTGGCACAACTGAAGGACGTTTGGGGCTCTTAACCTGCCACTACCCTAGGTTATTCTGTGTTTAGGAGACTATATAAGGAGGAGTGAGAAGTTGTTCTTAATTTTTTTATAACCACGAAGGACTGGGGCACCTGGATGGCTCAGTGATTAAGTGTCTGCCTTCAGCTCAGGGCTTGATCCCAGGGTCCTGGGATCGAGCCCCACATGGGCTCCCTGCTCCGCTGGGAGCCTGCTTCTTCCTCTCCCACTCCCTGCTTGTATTCCCTCTCTCTCTGGCTGTCTCTCTCTCTGTCAAATAAATACATAAAATCTTAAAAAAAACACAAAACTACAAAGGACTTATGGTTAAAAAGGGGGAAGTTACATTTAAAACTGCATTTGTAGAGAGAGAACATTTTTGCCTCATAATTTCCGTGAACTCTCCCTCCTTTCCCTATTCATCCGTTGGTGTGTCAATTTTCTTTACAAATAGTTTTTAAAAAATGGTAGATTTTGGGACATCTTGATGGCTCAGTCAGCTACGTGTCTGACTCCTTATTTCGGCTGAGGTCATGATCTCAGGGTTGTGCGATTAGGCCCCATGTTGGGCTCCATGCTGGGCTTGGAGCCTGATTATGATTCTCTCTCCCTCTCCCTCTCTAAAAGAAAAGATAGATTTTGGCCTCTTCCACATCATAACCTATCCAAATGAGGTGGTACTTTTTTTTCCCCCAACCATGAAAATCTCAGCTCTTTATTGTAAAGTGAAGACCCCAATAGGATTGACATCTTATTCTTGTTAAATGTGCACACTCGTCGAGGATTGTTAGCCTTCTCATTTTGTTCATCCTGGTGATTGAGGTTAGAAGGAGCAAGCATTATGTTAAGGCATGGGGAAGCAGCACCGCATTGTAGAGTAATAACCATAAATTACGGCAACTCTGGGATTTGGAAATTAATGGGGGGGAGGGGTTAAACATGAATTGCATCCATTAGCGCCACAGAGGCTTTTTATTGCCATTTTCCACCCTTTTTCTAGAATGCCTATCATTCAGGGGCATCATAATTAGATTCCACTGAAAATGAGAATAAAAAAGGACTTTCAGAAATTGGAGTAGCATCCTCTATGTAGGACTGATTATATTATTTTCTTATGGGCACTGCTTTTTCAGTATTATCTACATAATTTTTTACTATGACATCAGGTTCTGTTGCATTTGGGCTCCTATGTAAGCCAAAAGGGATGGTGAAACAATCTGTTATTCTAACATTTCAGACCGATAATATATCTACTGAATAAAATCCAAGAACTTGGAACAAAGATGTGCTTTGTTGTTCACAAATTGAAATGGGGTCTAAGTGGTTTCTGCAGAAATCAAGGAAAAGCCCAGAGGAGAAGCCTCTAATAGCCGCAGTGTCTCTGGAGTCTGATTTTAAAGTCTTTCATCTGTACTATGGAGCCAGTGTCTCACCTGGGAGCTGGGAAAATGGGTAGCTCCATCCTTGGTACATACTCAGCACCTTTCTTGTCCCACCTTCATTGTTCACTTTGTGTAGTTTTAAATTTAGGAACATGTCTATCCCACACACTAACTTCTTAGCTCCTTGGAGGGCAGAAGTCAAGCCTATTTCACATGTATGTACATTTTTGAGGCTTTGGTTTATTAGCTGTGATGAATTAGGTTCATCATGTTCTAATTAATAATGTACAGTGTGCATGCAAACGCTCAGCTATGGTACATGTACACCTACCCAGGTCTCTAAACATGGAGTTCAACCTAGCAAATCTGCGCTTCTTTGTCTTGAGCTCTGTATTAATTTTCTTTTGCTGCGTAACAAATTACCACTAGCTTAGTGGCTTAAAACAACACCAAATTATTATCTCACAGAGTCTATGGCTCAGGAACGTGGCACAGTGTCACTTTTTACTGGATATTTCATGAGGACATCCTCTTTAGCAACGAATCCAGTTTTCCATACCCATCTCTCACCGAGCTGAGCTCCTGAACATACTAACCCAGGCATTTACTTTGATCCAGCTTCTTGGTCCGAAAGGCAAACCGAATTTCAGCCCAATTAATAATTTAAAAAATAGCTAAGAGAACAATAATTTCCACTTTTGAGTAATTACTCTTTTTCAGGTCCCGCGCTGAGCATTTTATATATATTATGCCTTTTCTCAAGATAAGGAAACTGAGGAAGAAGGAGTTTTCATCACTTGCCTAAGTCACCGAGCTAGAAACAATTAGAGGCTGAACTGAAATCCAAGGACCTCAGAAACCAAACTTCTGCTCTAGCGCGATTGTTAAACTCCTCTTAGGATTTTTCCATCTTACTAAATATCAAGAAACCTATTCCATCCTTTTCCACTGTCATTCCTCAGACTCCCAGAAATATCATCAGATCAATTTCTAGTTAACTTGATGAATTAAAGTTGGATGCTTTGATTTATACCCACCAGCGTTTCATGCATCAATTATTAGTTATGGCAAGTTAAAAGTATTTAAGCTTATCATTTACATTTTTATGCATAAATACATTTAAAAACTCCAGAAACCAGAATTAGCTTTGATTTTGGCATTGCCATCGAAAATGTATAGTATTCATTTTTTACATATGTGAAGTAATAAAGGTGATTATTGCCTCACTATTGTCATCATTATCAACAGAAGTATAAGCTCTAGTCTGTGTCTGATATGTGCTAGTCTTTACATAAAGTTTACATAGATTACTTAAATCATTTTAGTGTTATAAAGATTTTCAAAATAAATATTAGCGTGGCTCATTTTATTGATGATGAAACTAAGACTCAGAGAGGTTAACTTGCTGAAAGTCCTGTCATTAGTAAATATTAAACTGGAATTTGAACTTCCTACTTCTTTCAAATATGTCCTGCTATCTTCCTAAAAATAATATATATTAGTGGTCTGGAGGGCTGGGACCATGTTCTACCCTTCTTTAGTATTTTTCCCAATGCTTAGCATGGTGTTCTGTAAATCTTTGGTGACAAGGAAATATCTATTTATTGAAGCTTAGAGGCTGAAAATTCATAGAAATTAATCTTGAAGAGAAAAAAAAACTAGTGAACACTACAGACTATTCATATCACTTATTTCCACAAAGTGTGTTTTGAAAAGAGTTGGAGAATTCATCTCAGCAAAGTTTATAAACATGTTGGCAATACCAACTGTTGCTGTTGTCATTGAGGAGAGATGATAAAAATTTGCATCTGGAGAACTCAAAAATTTTTGACATATTTTGACAATTGTCTTCAATTAAGGAATGTTTTTCAGTAATAAAATCATAAGTGCATCTTCCTACAATACTACGCTAATGAACAGGAAGGAATGATTACCCTACCCTGGAACACGAGACGTAAGTACACGAGAAAAACTCAGCCCGCAACAGGACATACTTCACCTAGTTGCTCTAACGTTTTGTAAAGAATCGACTTGGAAGTCCTCCTGCTTAGCTAAGTAGGCATATTTGGGTGCAGTGAGCTGTTTCAAGCAAACCATTTCAATTATGCAAGAGTATAAACTACTTTAGAATTACATTGTAAACAGCATTTTCGATCTTGTATTGCAATTATACATTGAATGCAGAATCAAATCAGAATATAGAAATCCCAGAGACTGCTGGCAGAAATAAAAAAGGACCTGATTCTCTACACAAGGGCACAATTTCCCAGCAGCTGGCTTGGCTTACCCAGAAGCCACTCAGTTAAGTTCTTGCTGCACAGGCAAGTTCCACAGAACAACCCATTCATGGAAAAACCCTGGCGCTGAATATGTCCATTAGTTTTAACTTTTTCCCTCCCTCTTAGAATTAACTCTGAATGCACAGTAGTAGAGCATGGGAGGCAACAGTGATGATGTAACCAAAAGCATGGGTATTATAATTGATCATTCTGGGTGCAAGTCAAAGACCTGGCACCTAAAGGAGCTCAGGCAAATGACTAAACATCTGTGGGCTTAGCCTTTTCCTCTATACAATAGGGATAATATGACTAGCTACTTCTTGGGATTATTTTAAGGATGCAAAGATATAAAAGGATGAGAAGATCTTATCTCAATGCTTGAAAGCATAATTCCTTAATAAATGTTAATTGCTCTTAGAGCAATTCCAGATTATTGGTATAAGGAGTTCCATCGAGTTCCTGAGAGAATGACTAGTGAAAAATATTTTTTATTAAAATCTCTTTCTAAATCTCTTTTAAGGAGGGCACGTATTGCATGGTGCACTGGGTGTTATATGCAAGTAATGAATCATGGAACTTTACATCAAAAACTAGGGAGGTACTATAGGGTGACTAACATAATATAATAAAAAATTATTAAAAAAAATAGGGGCGCCTGGGTGGCTCAGTCGTTAAGCGTCTGCCTTCGGCTCAGGGCGTGATCCTGGTGTTCTGGGATCGAGCCCCATATCAGGCTCCTCTGCTGGGAGCCTGCTTCTTCCTCTCCCACTCCCCCTGCTTGTGTTCCCTCTCTTGCTGGCTGTCTCTATCTCTGTCAAATGAATAAATAAAATCTTTTAAAAAAATTATTAAAAAAATAAAATAAAAATGCTCCCATTTTTTGGGAAAAAAATTTAAATGAAAACACTAATTCAAAAATGTATATGCACCCCATGTTCACTGCAGCATTATTTACAATAGCCAAAGTATGGAAACAAGATATAGAAACCATCAATGGATGAATGGATAAAGAAAATGTGGTGCATACATAGATGGAATACTATGCAGCCATAAAAAAGAAGGAGATCTTGCCATTTGTGACAACATGGATGGACCTTGAGGGCATTATGCTAAGTGAAATAAGTCAGGGAAAGACAAATACCCTATGGTCTCACTTATATGTGGAATCTTCAAAAAAAAAAAAAAAACCCAAACTCATAGAAACAGAGAATAGATCGTTTGGTCACCAAAGGCAGGGGGCGAAGGGTGGAAACAGTAGGTGAAGGATGTCAAGAGGTACCACCTCCCAGTTATAAAATAAATAAATAATGGAGATGTAACATACAGTGGGATGACTGTAGTTAATAATATTGTATATTTGAAACTCGCTGAGAGAGTAGTTCCTAAAAGTCCTCTCTTTGAACATATCTGTTATAGTTTCTTTGAACTTGTAGAAAAGAGATATAGTGCCTCAGCCCCTCAGATTTATCCTGTCTACATGTGGATAACAGTATGATTCTCAGAGTTTCGTGGGTTCAAACAACATCTCCACCAGTTACCACTCTGATTCTGGAAAGTAAGTGGAGATCTAGGCCCACTCCTTTGTTCTTTTAAGGGGGTACTGGCTATGTGGATATCTGTGGAGGACTGGACATTAATGGCTACTACCCCAGCAGCAACAGAGTGTCATACCATGGCTGAGTTTGAGATCAGAAGAGGACTAAGGTATGGAATTTATCTATGTAGCTTGTTCAGAGAAGCAGTGCCCAGCAGACAATAAACAAACAGCACTCCACAGGAGCACTGTGTAGCAGAGAGAACAATAGTATTGGTGGTAACTGCTAAGGGCTAAGAACTGCCTACTCTTCTGTTTTTCCAGAATAATAAGCTCTAGGGGTCTTATGAAAACACATAGGTGAGGAGAACCCTAAAACTGTCTTTACTGAGTAAAGAAATGTGATGTTTCTATGTCTGAAGTTCATCAAACAAATTCCTACCCTGATAATTAAGAGATCTTCACAGGTGGTTTCCTTCTGTGTCCTATTGGTTTCACTGAAGATCTCTAGTGTCTGGTCTTGACCATGGATTGTGTCAAATCCCCCTCTGTTCCAACGCCCACATGAGAACATGAGGTTGCAATGCTCAGATCATTCTCTCCTGTTCTTGTGCTTCTTTTCCTCCCTCCCCATTTCCTACCCACTAAATCTCTAGCCATCTTTCTTTTCTAGAATTATGGTATTTATTTTAATAATTACAAAGACTTCTAGGTCCTGCAGTATGAATGAAAACTCATAGACATTCTCTCCCCATTTCAGAAGATTCAGATGAGGGGCCACACCATGAGGTATGGAATCTCACTGCCTAAGGGGTTGCCAAGTGGTCAGACTACACAATCCAGAACTGCAAAGGATTTAGCTTACCATTAGGGTAAACATTATTTTTCAAAGGATTCCAGCTTAGATAAAATTTTGGAAATATTGGTCTACATGCAATTCTGTAGCTGTATATATATGTACACACCAACAGACAGCACTTTACTAATAAACACATGCACACATTTCACGGGTACACAACTGAGTGGAATATTGAGGCAATTATCAGTTTAATTTAATGGAAAAAATATTCTGCAAGTCTAATGCTTCATGGGAAATTGTTCCCATGGACCTGTGGAAAGGAAAGATATGCAACATGCATTTTGAAGTCACTTAGAAACCTCATGTTTTAGTATGAGGCATAGAAAAGGGCAGAGATTTTTCTCAAAGCCACATAAAAATTAATGGCAAAACTTAGGGTTTTTTTTCCAGTGATCCTTTTGACAATAAATATACATGTGGATCTGGGGGAGGGGGTCATCTTAACTGGGACAGGCTGCAAATCCCTTTGAGGTGTTTATATAGTACATGTATAGCATTTCAGTATTTAAAAAACCAAATCACTAGCTTGCCTGGTATGAGCATTTGTAATAATTACAGTATAATATTATCCAGGATCCCCCAGATGCAGAACGTACAGATGTAGCAATGATTTCGTGTTGCCATTTGCTGGCAAGCTGCAGCATAGACAAAAAGAGTCTGGAAATTGATCGCTTTTGTGAGAAAGTGATTCAGATCTTCAACTATGAAGTCTAGGCAGACAGGGAGGAAAACCTGAGCTGGTGGGAGCGTGCAAGCCGAGAAAAGATGGAATGATTAACCATTAGAGGGTGAAGGAAATGGAGGTCTACATACAGTGGAACAGTAAGTCTGTTGGAGAGACCTAGAAGGACAGGAGGTTGTAATTATACTTTTTTTTTTTTAAAGATTTTTAAAAATTTCTTTATTGGACAGAGAGAGACACAGCGAGGGAGGGAACCAGCAGGGGGAGTGGGAGAGGGAGAAGCGGGGCTCGATCCCAGAACCCTGGGATCATGACCTGAGCCGAAGGCAGATGCTTAACGACTGAGCCACCCAGGTGCCCTTGTAATTAAACTTTGACATATAAGTCGTAAGGTTTTGTAGGTAGAAGACAGCCCAAGGATGGCATGTTTTAGGATTTCTCTGGTTGAAATGGGATGGAATCAATGGTCAGTAGAGTCACTTAGAGAAGAAACAGTGAGCTGGGTGTTAAATAGGTTATCCACCTAGAATTTTAAAGGCTCTAAGGAAGATAGGAATACTTGAGTATGAAAAAAAAACATGTCAGATAGCAAAGTATGTCAACAGAAGACAGCAATAAGAAGGGGTAAAGACTAGTAGCACACAGCAGCATACACCTTGAAGGAAAAGAGAATTTTACAAAAGACAGGAGGAACATTGTACTGGAAGCCATGCTGAAGCAGAAGGTATGTGGACTGATAGAGAATGAGCATTTCTCCTGAAATGGGGGCAAAGGGGAACAAAACTTGCAAAGAGGGAGCCAGATTTTGTTAGAGCAAAAGGGAAGGTGTATCTTATATCAAAAAATTAAAATAAGGGTATTTGCATTGTAGAGGGTTCCAGAAGGCATAGTAGAAATGGATGGGGGGAAGAGAAGGAGTGAGGGGAGGATAGTCAAAGAGGAGAAAGTACCTAGAAGCATTGGGAAGGGAGTCTATAGGAGTATAGATAATGAGTAAAAGACAGTGTTGCATTTTAAATATACACTCCACAGGTAATCCACCTTGGTTTGAATCCTAGTTCCACGGAGTCACTAGCTGTGTGTCCCTGGTCAAAATGCTAAACTCTCTAAGCCTGTTTCCTTATCTCTCAAATGGGAAAAATTGAACAAGATAATGCGTACACGTTTTTAATCTAAAGCCTTAGACAAAGTAAGTGCTCAATTAAATTATCAATATAGGTGCATTATAACTTCAGGAGACTAAGGTTGTCAGATGTGTGAAATATAACAGAATTAGGTAGCCTGAAGGCTCATGCTTTCAAATAGATCTGTTGTAGAGTTATACAGGTGCAGGCTATGATCCACTGACGATAAGGAAAAAGCCAGATGAAATTTTGCTTGGTGAAATAGACACTTTTCTTGTTACATGAACAGTGTAGTTGTAATTTCAGTGCAGGGTGGAAATGTGCTATGTTAGAGAGTCTATAGGGAGGTATAGGTGCAAAGATGAGTGACAGATTCTACCTGTGTGGGAAGTCAAGGAGGGCTATGCCTAGGACTCACTACTGAAACCGAGTCAGAGTTATGAAGGTGGGGTAGGAAAATAGAGGGAACAGCATGTGCAAAGACATTCAGTCATGAGGGGCACAGGATGCTGGGCTGGGAACATTGAGAAAGTCAGTGGGATGAACCCTGGATGATGGTGGGAAAGGAGTAGGAAATTAAGCTGGGAAGTGGGCTGATTCTAAAGAGCCATAACAAGGAGCCAAAGAACAGTTGAATGAGTAGTTTCGGGTCATTAAGAGAAATAAACTGTGCAGGAAAGTCTTCCTACACTAGGTTTTCCACAGGAAAGATGTTCCTGAAGACAGAATTCTGAGCAAACAAAAGCAATGGACAAACTAGATACCATCCACTTTGAAGATTATATCCATAAGCATTCAAGGAAGGGTATCTCTAGAGAGAAACATAACTTTCAAATCAGGGCCTGAATTCCATCAGCGTGTCATTCTTCATTCTGATTCTTCTTTAATTGTCAACCCTTCACAAAATTAATTCACACTAATGTTTCAATGACATATTAAAAATTTACCAGGTCCAATCCCTCATTTCAAGATAAGGAGACTGAAGGTTGGGAAAAGTTAAGTCTCTGGACCAAGGATGCAATGCTGGCTGGTGGCAGAGTTACAACTTGAATTGCAGCATTCTGAACACTAGTGTAGGGAGCTTTCCACAAGACCACACTGATGTCAGTATAGTCCTTTCCTCCTGAGATCTGTGATGTGGTCTATATGTGTATAAAGGCTAGGGTGGAGAAAGGGAATAGAGGAGAGCAACTGAAAAGCCATGAATAGGAGTATAGAAATGGCAGAGCAGGGAGAATATTGAATTATATTTAGAGCATGCCTGTATGTGCTGTGACAATGATTTCTTGGTAAAGTTGTCTTAGACTTTTTAGTTCAAACAATTATATAACTGAGACGCTCATGATAATTTCCCTTTTTTTAAAAAAAGATTTTACATGAAAATATTTAACATAAGTCAATAAATTCTCTTACAAGAAATTATAAAAAATTGTGACCTCTGGGAGTGAAAATGTAGAGTTGATGTATAATTTCAGAGATCCAGGATTTGCAAAAACATCATAAAGAGATGGAAGAACTCAACGAACTTGATCCAAGGGATTAACTTCTCCATAGAGGAATGCATCAATTAGGAAGCAGCTTATCTGTGAGGAAGTACAGAAAGGAAGAATAGGAGTGGTAAACGTTGGTAGTACCTATCCTCCCTGATCTACTGTGAGGCAGTGTCCTGATACAGCTCCTGATATTATTGTCCCTGTGGCAAACTGATCTCTATTGTGGAGATGGTTTCATTAAGACATCAAAGAGTATGTCTGGTGATAACTGAACTCAAAATCGTACAACTTACTCACTGACTTGACCATTTTCCATGCTTAGCAAGCAAACTCAGTGAGTAATTTTGTTTCCCATGAAGATTTTCTTAGTGGGAGAATGAATTGGTCATATTGTTGCAAATGTGCTCAGCTTTATGACAGTTAAATTTCTCATTGTAAATCAGTATGATAGCCTTTGCTTTTTACATCATTCATCTGGAGCTTGATTTGTGGGAATTCATCCCAAAAGACAGAGATGTTCTCAATATGCTAACAAAATTGTGTCTGTAAGCTGGCAAGGCTGAAGGCCAGCCTGTGGACCATGGTGAATTCTCCAAGCCAAGGACATCTTGTGAACCCCTTGGCAACCAGTGAGCTTTTTCCTTGAGGTCCTTGATACATCTGTGTCCTTAGTTTCAAAACTTTACTATCTCCTACCCAGAAACATAATTACGGCAATCAAAAGATTTTGTTCAACTTCCCAAGCAAAGATAAAATTCCCTTAGTAGGGTTCTTTTTTCCCTCAAGCCCAGGAAAATGCTAACTGAAGATCGTATCAATTATCAAAGAAGCACTACAGAAAAACAAGTGAATTTTTTCTTTCCTTAAGCCTTCAGTTACATTCAGTATCAAATGAACTTTTTTTCCTTTCACTGTGGTAACATTATGTAGAAAGGAGTCTAGAGACAATAATCTATATTTCCAATGACATGCGCTAATGATTATAGTAAATTGCCATAAAATTATTGCTGTTTTAGTCAACACTGTATCTAAAAGGTATCCTCTATGTTTCAAAGCAGATAAAATAAGCTCATTTATGCTAATACCTATCTTAGCACTCAGAAAAATTTTCCTAATGCATTAATTATGACTCCAGATAGACCGATGATTATTTCATATATTCTAATTAGGAATCCCTTTATTCAGTCAGCCATACACATCAGTAAACAAGGAAAATGAATTCCTCAGGGAGGTGATAAAAAGACAATTATTTCCTTTGCACTACAGCTTAGAGAATTTACCCCACAATCAAGGAGTAATTAGAGAAGAAAACGAGGAGTTAGAAAACATACTTGCAGGTGTGAGCATTTGGCAAGGCTGTTTCTTTGCAAGGATGAAATGAAAATGGACATCTTCATTACTAATCATATATGGGGAAATACATTAGCTATCGTGGTCTCCTTTCAGAAGTAAGCAAAAAATACAATCAAATTAGTTGCTTTTGTAGGAGAACAAATTGGAATGTAATCATCTCATTTAAATGCTAGGTTCCCAGAAGGGAGAAAGATGAAACCAACTCAGCACATTTCTAATGATTTATCCCTTTATTAAAGAGATTTATCCCCTCAAGATCAAGCTACTTGATATTAATTTTTGATGCTACCATTTATAATAGGAGCCCTCATTCCAACTTTTGGTCCACGGTCCAGTGATTAAAATAAGGAGCAGAGGTGGTAGTGGAAAGAGAGAGAGTCATTTAACTGGCTGATTTAACTAGTTTATGTATTCGGACTTACCATTTATCATCCTTTTTTTAGTTGTCAACGACATTTTCAAAAATTACTGTGTAGAGGGAAAAGGTATGGCTTTAAAATACATGTATTTGTTATATATATAATTTCAAGTCTGTGTCACAAATACAAGCTGCATTCTTCAGCTTTTGAGTTAATTTGCTTACTTTCCAACTATTGTTACATAGCCCCAGTAAATACAGTCTCATAACTAACAATGATCCACATTACTTAAGGTGAAATACTTAGAGGTCCTTTAGTTCACATTTGGGGCTTAGAAGTAGAACATTTTAATTATCTGGAAAGCAGTCAAACAGCAAATCAAACATTAAAAGACCAACAGCATCTTTATAAAATTACAATTCAGCTTCTGGGCTTTCATAATAATTTGTGCCTCTGACCACGGAAAGCCTTTAGAGAAAGTCAGCAAGTCATTCTATTAGTCTTAATGGGGGAATAAAGTCTTGAACTCATGAACAACTGTGTGAAATAAGGGAGAAAGGTCCCAGCTTATTAAAATTAGTGTCAATCAGTTTAGACAGGTAATCAATAACTGTCCACTTATATTGTTCAGCCAGCCATAGTACTCAGAAATAAGCCTCATATCTATTTTAGGTTCACTGACACTTTACTAGGAATAAATTGTGGGTGGGGAAGCTGGGTCATTTCAGAAAACCTTGGGGAAAAAAATTGTCAGAATAATAAGCCTTGTGCCTTTGGCTGGGGTTCTCCTATTATGCTAACCTGGACAATCATGAGATGTTAGGGGGACAAAATTGGAAGAATAATGCTCAGGGGCATAAACTTTGACAAGGTCTTTTGAATGCTTAAAGACTTACTTGTTTAAATATATTTGCTAATGGATTATGGATTTAGGATACCATAATAAAATATGTTCCCAAAACAGGATTTATTTCAAAAAGATCATAATTCTACTTCTAAGAAGGTGCATATTTAGAGATAGGGCAAATCTTTAATTCTTAATTCAATAAACTCATGAATATAAAATATATGGTAGCTCATGGATGATGTATTGAATGGTTATGACAGATGATGGTCTCCATATGGTGTTTAGACTACTGTATGGTTCACTTGCTTCCCAATTTCAAGTCCTAATTTTCAGATGCATGTTCCTCAAAAACCATTAGAGGAAACCACCGGGAAACTGAGACTCTTTTACTCTTGAAAAGTCTGCAGACATATGAGATTGAAAAAAAGAAAGAAAAAAGAAAAGAAAGAAAAAGAGAACAACAAATGTATTGATTGTACATTGAATATCAGTGATAAGGGGATACGAGAATAGATGTTGGAAAGGACAGTGGAGGATCTAGCTCAACACCTTTATTTTATAAAAGAGAATACAGATTTTTCTCCCCCCAAGAGCATCAGTTACTTAGAGGCAAAGCACAGATTTGAAGGAATGTTTTGGGGCTTCCGATTCAGTGTTCATTCCCCTGAATCCAGGAACCATAATTTTTTCTGTCCCTATAGTAGATATTTCCATTTTCCCTTAAACATTTTTGATATACAAATAACTTAATGAAATAAGAAAGCATTTAAGCCTGGAATTAGGTTATCTCAAGCTTTGGCTCACTTAGAAAAAATCATTTACCTTGGGTGTGTGGATTTCTCCTCTCAGATTACTTAGGTCATAATAACAAATATATCTCACTAAGACAAAATGCTGTCCATATTCAGCGAAATTTCATTTCAACCACACTTTAAGAATTACCCCAGGAAGTTTTCAGCTTTCCTCCTCCAACAACCTCACTAAAAAGGAATAATTGACCACCCCCTGAAGGGTGAAAATCACTATCCCCATGTAATCTCCAATTAATTCCTTTTTAATTTGGTTAATACTTATCCAGCACATGCAGAAGTCTCCTCAATATAAAACAAAACACTCATAAACATAAACTTTATTATAAGCCCTATGTCTTTTAAAATTAAAGCCATAAGAGATGTTAAATACCAAAGGTGGGTGCCCTGAATGTCAGAGCATTCAGATCTTGGTTGAAAATGTGACCACACTAATTATCCTCCTTGAGTTTGAATCTTGGCTGCCCACCTATTAGCTGTGTGATTCTGCTTCAGTTTTCTGATCTGCGTAATGAAACCAATAATGGTACCTCCCACTGGTAGGGCTTCTGTGAGAATTAAATGGATTAAGAAATAAGTTCTGTAAATAGCACACAGTAAGCACTCAATAAATACACGCTGCAATGACTATTGTTATTTTTGGCTTCCTGTCTTCTCTGCACCGTCCCATTTCTCATCACTTAGAGACATTTGATCTTAGCAGCAGAAGACTGAAGCATTGGCCAAAATTAATCATCATCTTTCAAAAAGAAAATCAGGGATTGCAAGAAAATGGGTAAAATATAGCAGGGCACTTGATTTAGTTGAACCTAACGTGTGTTTTTCAATTTCGAGTCACACTGGGTGCCCTTAAATTACATATTATGGTGAATCATGGACAAATTAAAAATATTATGGAAGACACAATTCTGAACCCAAATATAAAATTCCTTGGCTAAAACATTCATTCCAAGGTTAAAACTATAGCTTTGCTTTGGATTTAAATAGAAAAACAACAGTTTGTGAGGCATCTTGCATTAAAGAGGATCTAGTTTAAATTTGGCGACAATTTAATGCTCGTGCTGCATTCCTCTACAGGCTCAGAAACCATTTACAGACATGTACTGTATCATTATCCTCGTTTTGCAGAGACTCTGAAGCATAGGCGGAGATTAGTGTTTTCAGGCAAATAACCAAGCATTTCTTGGCCTGCTGCTGGGTACTGATGAGTGTCCTAGGAACTAAGGTATATCTTCAAACGTCTCATTTACTGCCATTTTCTTTAAAAAAATGCTGATTGAAGTAGAAAACGAGTGAGTCATACAAATTTAACAAACATTTGTAAACCTAGAGCTATCATAGTTGCATTGGGGGACATCAACGTGATTGAAATAGGATGCTTTTCCTCAAAGAGAGTATAATTTTGCTGGGGAAATGATCATCATGACGATGGCTAATGTATTTTGAGTGCTTACAAGGTGTCAAGCACTATAGTAAATTCTTGATACACATTGTCTCAAATTTATTTTTATAACCACTGTAGAGCTAATCTACCCAGTTTGTAGTAAAACAAAACAAAACAACAACAAAAAAGAAGAATTAGAGAGGTTGAGACACTTTCCCGAGGGTACATGATGGAAGTTGGGGGAGGCTACTAATACATCTGCCTCACCACAGGGGGGCCTTCATGGGTCTCCCCATAGATGGAGCTCTGAACTTTCCAGTCCAGTAGCCCTGACCTCCTGGTACTAGACACAGTATTCCTTCAACAGCTTCACATTTATAACCTCATCTCCTCCTCTTCTTTCTCTACTTCCTTAAAGATTTTTGTGTATAGATCAATATCTTAGTTCTTGATGGTTTCAATAGCTTACTCTCTTCCAAAGTTCTCATCCTCCATTCTGTTCAGTAATCCATTCACTGGCCTGAAGCACTAATTTCTCGCTTTCATAACGGCAATTCCAAGTATCACACTCCCCAACTGCCACCTCCTATCCTTCTTGCCTATTGCCTCAGTTTTTTCAATCCCATATAAATGCAATCCGTTAAACAACCCCCTTCTCCCCTCCACCTACCACCTTTTCTTCCTCTCAGGACCCCTTATGTTCTCATTTCCCTTCTTATCCAGTTTAAATTTCACTGTCCGACCTAAATACCTTGTTCCTTCTCCTTATGTAGTTTCTTGGCAAAATCTAACCTTGGGTAAATTCAGTTGTCCCTCTACATTTTCCCAGTGCTCAGGACATCTTGGATGAAAGAAAAACATAAAAATACTGACTTCATTTTATTTTTTCCCAGTTTTTTTGAGATATAATTCACATATAACTTTGTATTAGTTTAATACCTCTCATAGTTACACATTTTTTTTTGTAATGAGAACTTTTAAGATTTCTTTTAGCAACTTCCAAACTTTTTTTTTTTAAAGATTTTATTTATTGTCAGAGAGAGAGAGTGGCAGAGGGAGAAGTAGGTTCCTTGTTGAGCGAGGAGCCTGACATGGGACTTGATCCCAGGACTCTGGGACCATGACCTGAGCCAAAGGCAAACGCTCAGTGGACTGAGCCACCCAGGCGTCCCAACCTTCAAACTTTTGAACATACAACACAGTATTGTTAACTATAGTTATCATGCTGTACATTACACCCCTAGACCTTATTTACCTCATAGCTGGAAGTTTGTACTTTATGATGATCTTGGCTCGTTTTCTCCACTCCCTCCCTCCCCTGCCACCAAATCTGGCAACCCCCAGTTTGTTCTCTGTTTCTGTGAATTCAGTTTCTTTAGATTCCACATATTAGTGAGATCACATGGTATTTGTTTTTCTGTCTGGCTTATTTCACTTAGAATAATGCCCTCAGGTTTCATCCATGTTATAATAAATGGCAGGATTTCCTTCCTTCTTTTTACGGATGGATATTATTATATGGCATGTGTATGTATGTGATACATACATACAAATATATCCACATATTTCTTTATCCATTCATTTGTCAGTAGACACTTAGGTTGTTTCCATGTCTTGACTATTGTAAATAATGCTGCCGTGAATATGGGGGATGCGGATATCTCTTTGAGATAGTGATCTCATTCCCTTAGAATATACACCCAAAAGTAGAATTGCTGCATCTTATGGTAGCTCTACTTTTAATTTTTTTAGGAACCTCTATACTGTTTTTCATAGTGGTTGTCCCATTCATATTCCCACCAATAGGGTGTAAGAGTTCCCTTTTCTCCACATCCTCGATAACGCTTGTTGTCATTTGTCTTTTTAATGATAGCAATTCTAACAGGTGTGAGGTGATGTCTCGTTATGGTTTCGAGTTGTATTTCCCTGGTGATCAGTGATATTGAGCATCTTTTCATGTACCTGTTGGCCATTTGTGTATCTTCTTTGGAAAAATGTCTATTTTGTTACTCAGCCCATTTTTAAATTGGATTGTTTGGTTTTTTGCTAATGAGTTGTATGAGTTCTTTATATAGTTTGGATATTAACCCCTTATTAGGTATATGATTTGCAAAAATTTTTCTCATTCCATGGGTTGTCTTTTCATTTTGTTGATAGTTTCCTTTGCAGTGCAAGAGCTTATTAGTTTCATGTAGTCACACTAGCTTATTTTATTTTTGATGTCTTTGCTTTTGGTGTTAAATCCAAAAAATCATTGCTAAGACCAATGTTAAGAAGCTTAACACCTATGTTTTCTTCTAGGAGTTTTATGGTTTCAAGTCTTATGTTCGAGTCTTTATTTGCATCATGTGTAAGATAGGTACCAGTTTCGTCATTCTTTTGCATGTGTCACTCCAGTTTTCCCAATATCACTTATTGAAGAGACTATCCTTTACCCATTGCATATCCTCAGCTCATTTGTCATAAATTAATTGACCATACATGCATGGGTTTACTTCTGGGCTATTTTGTTCCATTAATCAACATGTTTTTACACCCACAGTATACTCTTTTAATTGCTATAGCTTTGTAATATAATTTGAAATCAGGAAGTGTGGTGCTCCCAGTTTTGTTCTTCTTTCTCAAGATATTTTTTGGCTGTTCACACCTCTTATGGGTCCGTACAAATTTTAGGGTGGTTTTTTCTGGCTTTATTTTAAATGCATCATCATTCCTTTTAAGAGAACTTTGGTGCTACAGAAGAATCAAACTAAATTTCCCTAGTTCAATCGTTTTCAAACTTTTCTGTTTCAAGACCCTCTTCTCCTAAAATTTATTATAATCAAGAACTTCTCTTTATGTGGATCATATCTGCCAATATTTGTCACATTAGAAATTAAAGCAGAAAAAGTTTAAAACATTTATTAATATATTTAAAAGCAAAGTAAATCCATTACATATTAACAAATATTTTATGAATAACAACTCTACCTTGCAAGAACAAAAAGGTTGATGAAAAGAGTATCATTTTGTATTTTGCAAATCTCTGCAGCATCTGGCCTAATAGAACACAGCTAGATTCTTGTGTCTGCACCTGCACTGAGTCTCCTGCAATACCATATGTCACGCTGTCTTTGAAAATTCCAGTGTATACTGATGACACAATGAGAGTGAAAAACCAAAATATATATATATATATATATATATATATATATTATATTGAAAATGGTTTTGACCTCCCAGGCTCCCTTAAAGGCTCTTGGGGACCTGTAGGAGCCCCCAGTGGCAACTTTAAACTGTTTCTCTAGTCACTCATTTCCCCATTCAGCTAGATAAATAATTTCTCACTGTTCTTTCCTCCTCAAACCTTCAATACTTACTTTCCTCTCTTTGCTCATAATTGACATAAATATAACATAATTCCTTGAAAAGTAGAAGCAATCAGAAGAGAATTTTTGTACATTCCTACCATTCACTACTAGCCTACTTTCATCCATACCTGTATACTGTACGCAACCCCCGCACCCTACCTTTACTCTGAAGGAGGTCCTTCCTCTTTTCTTCCCACTATTTCTCCTTTTGCCTCCTCAAAAATATTGCTTCAGCTTCTGCATGACTTTTTTTTTTTTTTTAAAGATTTTATTTATTTATTTGACAGAGACAGCCAGCGAGAGAGGGAACACAAGCAGGGGGAGTAGGAGAGGAAGAAGCAGGCTCATAGCAGAGGAGCCTGATGTGGGGCTCGATCCCATAATGCCGGGATCACGCCCTGAGCCGAAGGCAGACGCTTAACCGCTGAGCCACCCAGGCGCCCCTCTGCATGACTTTTTACTTCTTTATTGCATCATTTCCAGCAATGTTCTAATTTGCTTCAGAAGATTGAAAAGTAAATTTTTCCCCTTAGTTCCACTTCCCTGTACAGCTACAGCACCGTTTTTCTCTCCCCTTTGACAGCAAAACTTTTGACAAAGCTGCCTATCTACCCTATCTCAAGTTCCTCTGCTTCCATTCTCTCTTGAATGCATTGTTTTCTGACTTTTCTCCCACCATGCCTTATAAAATAGCTCTTGTGAAGATCTTAACATGGCTTCCATGTTGTTAACTCATCGGACATTCCTTTGCTTTCACCTTATTCAACTAAGCTGCATTTGACACATTTGATCACAGCCTTGTTCTTAAAAAAACTTTCTTCATTTAGCTTCTACAGCACTGTTCTTTCCTAGATTTTCTCCTGCCTTACTAGAGACCCTTCTTAGTCTCCTTGTTCATTCCTTCTCATCGCCCTAACCACTAATCATGGAAATGATTCAGGACACATTCCTTGGATGTCTTCTCTATGCTCTATCCTAATGTAATCTTGTTCAACTTATCATTTTTAAAATCATCCAAATTTATATCTACTCCAAAATTTACTTCTCTACTTGGATCTTTCCACTCAGCTCCAAACAGTTATGGCCTACATAATATCTCCTTTTAGATATCTAATATGCCTTTCAAACCATAAGATCCAACTCCCGATTCACTATTCCTGTCTATCCAAACTTATTTTACCATCATCTTCCTTAACTTTGTCAATGGCAATTAATCCTTTAGGTTGTTCTAGCCAAATAAAATCTTGGAGACCTCCGAACTTAAGTCAGTTTTTCTCACTTCTCAGATTGCTTCATTGGCTTATCTCACTCATGAAAAACCAACGTCCTTCCATTAGCCTACAAAATCCTATACAACCTGGTCCTGTACTGACTTCTTGGCCTTATCTTCTGCCATTCTTTCTCTCATCCACCCAACTCCAGCCACAATGGACTTCTTTCTGGTTCTTGAATGCCATGCTATATGCTGAGGGGTCTTGATATATTTCATGTGTAATAGGAAGTCATTGCAAAATTCTTGCTCCACACCATTACTTCAAATAGATCTGTCCTTGTTCTTTTGGAGTCTGATCAACCCTGGGAAACTGAGGCAGCATCTAAAGTTTGACACAGTGGTTCTGATGATCTAAAACTTTAATTCTCTTAAAAGAACATTTTTACACTTCACTGGATTTCAATGCCAATTAGAATCTCTGAGCTACATGGTGTCTGGGTATCTTAGTTGGTTAAGCATCTGATTCTTGATCTCAGCTTAGGCTTAGGGGTCTTGATCTCAGGGTTGTGAGTTCATGCCCTACATTTGGCTTCATGTCCAGTGTGGAGCCTACTAAAAATAAAAAAAATCTCTGAACTGAATATTGGGTGGTCACAGTTACACTGAGAGAATTTGATTGCAAGGAGTAAAAATACATGTGTTTGATGAATGGCATGGAGAATGAAAGCTGTGGGAATTCATTAAAAAAATAAATATGAGGTCAGAAAAGGTTTTATGGGGAAGATAGCTTTTTAGCTGTATTTTGAATAGTGAGTAGTATGTGGGTAAGTTAAAATCATCATAGGGATAGTAACGAGGCTGAATTTTTGAACAGGGCAAGGAGGCAAGATTTAAGAGCAGGGCATCATGAAGGATTAAATCGACTGAAAAAAATGAGTTTACATTAGATGGTAAAGTGCATGAGATGTTTATATTCAGCTCCTCTAAATTTAATGAGCTTAATCCTTCTACATTCTGAAGGGTCTATAAATTCAAATCCAGATAGCTTCCATGATAAGATTATGGCAATTTGTGTGTACTTACACCTTCTTGGCCTGATTCTATTTTTTAGAGTAGAATATATTTATTTTCAAAATATGCAAACTTTCGGTTTCAATAGTCAATCTTTTTTTTTCTTTTTAAGTGGAATAGTATTCACAGCCACATTGAGTTTAAAGGTCAAGAAAGTCTTCAGGTAGTACTTTTCCTACAATGAGTCTGATTTGATTTTGAAGCAGAAATCAGATAGTATCGGATTACCGTTTGACTTCTGGGCAGCACCATTGTAAGATAAAAAGCCATCAGAGAAATATGTACAAAGTCTTAGTCTCTCCCATAATGCTCTCAAAAATGCACTTTCCAATTCATTGTTCCAGACTAAAAAAATAAAATAAAATAAACAAGCATTAATGCTCAGAAACATTATGTCAATGACTCAGTATCAGTATCCTTCTCCACCATCCATCAATTTTTTGTTCTGTGTCAAGCTCTGTTTCCATAATCAATCTTTGGCTGTTTGTGATTAGGACTAAGCACCTTTTGTGCTTTCAAGATATTGCAAGTAAGTGCAAACCAAAGAGAAAACAGATTGTTCAAGCACAAGCTTTATTTATGCTCGGACACCAGTACCCTTGCCTTCATCTTCTTCCATGCATTGACTGATTTCCCAATATCTACTGAGAAGATAAAAAGCTCACCTTGGCAGGTTTTTGACAGCACAATGAAAATTGGTTTCCGGAAGGGAATTTGGCCCTCTTTGCTAAATTCTTGCATTTTAAGTCCCATTTGCTTAAAAAAGAGAAAATTTTGACTTCAGAGCCACTTAGAATGTATAACATTTGCTTTTTTATTTGCCTTTTTTTAAGCATGAAAACAGAAGTTCAAATTTGGAGACAATAGTTTTCTTCCGGGATCAGAGGAGCAAATGATTATATACCTTGGGGTTGGGAGAAGTAAAGATAAGGGACATTCCAAAAGGACTTTCATATGTTAAAGAAGACTCAGGATCTTGAAGGAATGTCATAATCTGCCTTCCTCAAGTATTTGTCAATGGGCCCCAGGTTTTAAGGAGATTTAATTTTATCCTCATTTTCTTCTGCCTTTGTTTCCCACGTCACTATGAATATTCATGTACAAGTTTTTAATGGAAGATATGATATAAACTACGTTGATTAGATGTTTTGAGTGGATTCAGTGACTCATACAACAATGCTATATTTACATGTAATAGGGAAAATAATAGCGATTTTCTGGGCAGACCTTGAGGAGCTTCGATCTTACTCTTTTCCTTCCAGTGGTCCCAGACTGCTGGTTTTCCACATGATTGTGGAGTGTCAGTTTTCTAGGTTGGTGTGGAGCCCAGAAGAGAAGGATGGGACTAGGAGAGGTTAAAATACTATAAATCTTATTCTTATCACTATTGAGATATTTTTCTTGAGTAAATTCCCCAGGTGGCTGAAAACTTATACTTAATATCCAGAGCTCTGAAAACATTGATTGGTTTCTGCCAGTGTTCTCATTGCTTTTATGAATGATAGGATTTTTTGTTTTTAAAGATTTTATTTATTTATTTATTTGACAGACAGAGAGAGACAGCCAGCCAGAGAGGGAACACAAGCAGGGGGAGTGGGAGAGGAAGAAGCAGGAGGAGCCTGATGTGGGGCTCGATCCCATAACGCCGGGATCACGCCCTGAGCCGAAGGCAGATGCCTAACGACTGCGCCACCCAGGCGCCCCTGAATGATAGGATTTTTGAAAGTCTTTACTCTGCTACTTATAGCTGATATCACTGAGCCCCTAGTTTTTGCAATAATCGATTCCGTCAAGGCATGTAACTTGATCTGGTCCTAAGAAGAATGACTTGACTTGTGCGTGTGCCGACGGTCTGAGGTCTCAGTATGGTAGTGACTTGAGGTGCGCTGCCCATATCCCCAGGGCCTTCTGACTTCAAGCTTCCAGTTGTGGATATTTGCATTTGTTTTGTGCCTTAGAGCCTTCTCTAAAGCCATTTTAGTCTGTTCCAACTTCACAGACATCAGCCTGGACATGCTTCACATAAACAATAACCAATACCAGTTGGTATACGAGCGTCCACTCTTCCTGCTCCTTCAGGTAGTATAAATCTGACCTGTTTTACAATGGTGTCCGAAGTCTCCCTGCAGGGTTGAACTTCAGTTGCTGACGCTGGTAGTTGATTTATAATGTACTCCTTATTTGTTCCTTTACCTTCCCTGTCCTGCTTCCCCCAGTTCTTACTGACATAGCCTGTACTTCTCAGATAAATTACTTGGTCTTGAAACTTTTTCTCAAGGTCTGGAGCGAACCCAATTTAGAGACAATGTATGCCTGGAGCCCCCAGCAAGGAACATATTCTATAATAAGAAAGCTGACCTGGGAAGAGGCCATCTGGGGGTAAAAGCTGAGACAGCAGAGCTTGAGCTCTAGTGACAACGTTTAAACTTCCCTATTAAGTCCTTATTCTTTCTGTGGACCTTTAGTTACATGGGCCAAAATATTCTCTTTTTGGTTTCAAATGAATTTGAGTTAGCTTGCTTGCTTGCTTTTTTTTTTTTTTTTTTTTGCCTCTGAAAGAACTCTGCATAATATTATATTATTGACTGTGGACTTAAGGGGAAAAAACCCACAATAATAGATTTAAGTAAAAAAAGGTAAGTTTATGAAACCAGTCGATAGCATCCTGACAGAGCCTTAGTAGTCTCTCACAGCGAGAGATCAAAGATGTTTATAAGGTTTCGGATCTAAGCTCCAGTCATTTAATTCAGGTCTTTCAAGGTAAGTAAGTGTTTGTGATTAGGACAAAAACATGACACAACTGGTTAAGATTGGTGACACAGCGCAACGAGCATCTTGAAGCAAGCCTTGATAAGTAAACTGCTTGTTTGACAATCAAGCCATTTGCCCATTTGAGCAATCCATTGTCCTACGAAAACTATTTGCCCAGATGAGCAAGCTGTTTGTTCAGATAAATTGATATGCAGGAATATCCTGAAGCAAACAGTGAAGTTATTTATCAGTTTAAAATCTTCCTGTAATAAATAGTTAAGTCTTATTGACACAGGTGTTCTCAGTCCTCAATCCTGGTATTTAAGCAACGTGATACAGGTGGCACGAGTTCTCGTAAAGAGTAGGAATTGTCTCTCTGGGGAAAGGGTCAGTGACATTGAAGGAATTCTAGGCAGAGGAGAAAATAACAACATAAAGTAATGAAGAATTGATGAAATATTAACAGTGCTAGAGCTAAGTAAATAGGAAATTAGCGATGAAAGGGTATTCAGATGAGATGTATAGAAGCAGGAACCACAATTGTCCTCTTAGAAATGAGGAGTCTTTGGGACACCTGGGAGGCTCAGCTGCTTAAGCGTCTGCCTTTGGCTTGGGTTGTGGTCCCAGGGTCCTGGGATCGGGTCCCGTATCGGGATTCTTGCTCAGAGGGAGACTGCTTCTCCCTCTGCCTGCTGCTCCCCTTGCTTGTGCACGCGTGTGTGCACGCTCTCGCTCGCGCTCTCTCTCTCTGTCAAATAAATAAATAATTAAATCTTAAAAAAAACTGAGGAGCCTCTGAAAGTTATAAAACACCTTACTACTGAAAAATGTTTGTGTTTGGATTTTTGTTTTGTTTTGCTAGGAAATCTTGCATTTTAAGTGGTCACACTTAAATATAATATACCACCAACTGAGGAATTTGTAATTTCAAACTTCTGTTGAATATTGAAATCTTTTTCATATTTTAATACTAAAGCCTGTGCTTTGAAGGTTGATTAGAAAATGAGAGCTAAATCATTATCTGTGAAGAATGACAGCAGGGGAGTGAGACTGTGAGCATCTTGGCTTCCATCTCTGCATATTGTGGGGCCAGAGAAAGGGCATTATCTATTCATTATGTAGCTGAGGAAGAGACAGTCCAAAGTTTCACTTAACATTTGTCAAATAACACTGCTTACAATTTACGGTAAAAGCTCTTATAGTCACCAATATCCTTTTCTTCAGATTCTGAGAAAACCCAGCAAGAACGCAAAAGCAGCTACTATTCTTAGACTAATAATAAGCTTCACATTTAGACCAGTGTGGACTCTTATCCTGACTCAGACACTTAAAAAAAAGATGACTTTGGGCAAGTTAGCATCCTTGTCCCTCAGTTACCTTATGCAAATTGTAGGGCAAGATAAACTACCTCATGACTGTGATGTGAAAATCAAACAGTGGGCAAACAATAGAGACCGACAGAGTTCGGCATGAAGTTGGAAAGCATTAAAGATCGGCTTTGTTTTTGCCTTTTTCCTTGAGTAGACTTCTATGAAAATATGCACAAAGGGAGCGAAATAAAGGTCCAGGCCAATTTGTAATGGAGGTAATGGCTGACTTCCAAGCCTTCTAAGCTCCAGCTTCCCACTCTAATGTATTTGTTTCTACGGTAAACCTGCCTTCAAACTCTTCATAGGAGCGCCCAAGGGAGGTTCAGAATATAGGATTTCTTCTCCTAGGGAGATCTGTCCCTTAATCAAAGCTTTTACTTCAAAGAGAGTGACTGCAATTTGACATTTCAGCATCAGGAAGAGGAAGTCACTCTATGTTTGTAACTCTTGCACTACAGGGAAGGGTGAGGAATTTGAGGGCTAAATTGGAGGGGACAGGCAGTGAAGTAGCAATGAGGAGATAGAAGCTCTGCTGCTTCCCACAGACATTTAAGTATGTGTCGCAACTTCTTGAAATCTCAATTTCTTCATCCATGAATGGGAGACTTTGCAAGTTCACCCGAGGATTACATGAGACAAGGCTGAATGAAGTACTTTTAAAATTCTAAAAAGATATACAAATATGAATTTCAAAAATTCTTCATATTACTTTCCTCTGGATACTCGAAGAGATGCCAAATAAAAGCCATTAAATATGAGGCAGCAGCAGTCAGGCCGGGAGGTGATCTGAGGCATAGTTAACTGCAGAGTCCTTTCTACCACGGGCACTATGGAACTAACTGGTAGTGGCATGGAGAATCTTCCCGGAAGTTTCTAAGTGCTCAGTGCGGAAGACTACAACAACGGGATGCACCAAGCAAGAAAGAAGTCCTCTTGATACTCTTTTTCACATCTTCTTTACAATGTGAAAAGGCAAACTTGAAAATTTACTCTCAATCTTGGTTTCTTAGGAAAAATATTGTATTCTATCATTAAGCAAGTCTTTACTGAGCACCTGTGTGCCAATATGTTAGTTGTCCTTTATGGAAAGACATCTATATGCCAGAGATCATAGAATGTTCTTACCATCTTCACATAATTATTGAAGATAAAGTAACTTCACGAAGATGGAGGCTCGGTAGCTTTTGGCGGAAGGGAGGTTCAAGTCTGGGTCTGCACCATTCTAGAGGCTGTGCACTCAAACACAATCCTTACTGACACTCATTTGTCCTTGAAAGTCTTTACTCTTCTTCAGCTGATTTAATTAAATTCCATAACGTTTTCTAAAACAAGCACAGAGAGAAATTCACTTCACTTCAATTTTTAAAATAAACTTGCTTCATCCAGCATTTTATGGACCAGAATGGGAATGAAAATGGGATAAAAAAATAATTGAAAATTCCCATCTGGAAAGTTCAAAGGCGTTTTTGTTTTACATTAAATCATGAACAATAGAAACTTAAACACTCTGCTTTACCTTCCAAAATATTATAGTTGGACATCAGATGTTCAGAATGTTTTCTTTGTGCTTTAAGACAGAGAATCTCTATCTGATATTTCTTGCAGTCAGGCTTATTCCACTGAAGTATTATAAAATATATCTGTCACTTAGAGTTGAAAAAAAAATGTCACTTCTGTGATTCCAAGTTTACATGGAATGGAATGCACGAGAATGCCAGAGAGCTGCTGGCTGTGTGAGACAGGGAAAAGGATGTAAAAATAAGCAAATGGGGGACAGAAAGTGAGTCTCTCTGTTCAAAACTCTCTCGTCAATCATACTGAGACACTCAGATGTTGAAATGGAAAACCCATGAACTAAAAATATTCAAGCCCAGAAACCACTAACAATGTCATCAAGAAACTTTATTGTGTGCATAGTTACACATAGAAAGAAAACCTGCAAGCCACTTAAAAATAGGGATAACTGTAGATCTTAAACTTGGTTCCTTAAAATTCTTCCAAATGAGTATTGTGAAGGAAAAGGTTTTGTTTCTTGGACAAAAGTTCTGGAGGCCTACAAATGTTTCCCACTGACGTAAACATACCACATAGGCAGGCAGCATACCTCTATCTGGCCTTCCATTTCTTTGACAATATTTTTTTGTCACAGCAGAGGATCTCAGATGGTGCAGAATTGCTTGTATCCCAGCAGCAGGCAAAAGTGAGGGGTTGTCTGGCGAAGTTGTAAGCGCACGTATTCTGTGGTGTAGCTGAGAGACAGCTGACTCAAGAAGCATGTCATGGGAAATTCTAAGGCTGATGAAGTCAGACCCCACTCTGCATGGATCCGAGCAGGTCAGCGCTAGAATGAATGTGGCTGGCTGCCATCCCTAAGAGATACTTTGCATTTGAAGCTGAGCTTTTTAATATTATTGCAGTTGAGGGAGTGTGATTGAAGGAGTTTATGTATCATATCCATAGCAGGAGAGGAACATAAGTCAGTAAGTCTAATTGAGATGGCTGACTGTCACTAGCCTGTGACTAAAAACACTGGGAACCATTTTTAATCTATAAAATCAACTAGGTTGTAGGATTTTCAGGCAACAAAGGTGATGCAACCATTCTAGAGAAAATTTGGCAATCCATATCAAAAGCCTTTGAATGTCCATATGCTTTCTCTAGGCAATTTTTATCCTAGGAATTAATTTTAAGGAGGTTGTATTTGAAGTTTTGTCCAAAGAATGGTTGTTCATGACAACATCAGTTATAAGAATAAAAATTAGAGCCAACCTAGTTCCTATATAAAGAATTGGTAAATAAATTACCATATGTCAATAAAAGGAAATATTCAATTATTTTAATGATCACTGTTCATTATAATTATTAGACATTGAGGGTCAGAGACAATTTTTAAAATTAGATGAATACCATGGGCCCTCTCCCAGTCTAAAATTTACATAAATTGACCTAAATTTATACTCAGAGTTTGGCTTAAAATGCCAGAAAGTTCATAGATTCCCCCCACAGTGTATGTGGGGGATACTAAGTTAAAAATTCAACCAGAATGACCACCAGATTATAAAATATTCATAATGCATTAACTTTAAGAAAACAGAATATGTGACATATATATAGTATGATTCCTCTCTAGGTATATATGTCTATACACGAATATTATATTTTTAGGATCCCTAAAGCAAACGTATTCAACAGCATAGGCTTCCGGCCCCCCATTAAGGGACAGAAATCACATCTTAATATTTTACTTATTTCCTCAAAAGTTCAATTTTTCCTTTTTATAAGTTTTTCTAAGCAAATAAAAGAAAATGCTCAACTTCCTATGAATTAAATCTTAAAATAGAGCTTTATTACTTTTAACTAAAGGGCATATATTTCAACGGAAATACTTTATACATAATGTTAAGTTTCAGTCTGGTAGCTTTCTGTATCTCTCTCTCTCTCGTGTGTGTGTGTGTGTGTGTGTGATTTAAATCTTAGCTGAAACTTGCTAGTTACACCTTAAAAAACTGAAAGGTATCAATTCTAGGTCAAAGGGGAAAGTTTCTGGGGGTATTTAACCAGTGTAAAAAAGGTTTTGGAAATAGATGAAGAAATATGTAAATGCCAAAGACCAGTCATTGACAATGAAACAAAACAAAAAACCAAAGCCTATAACTGGTAAAAATTATAAAAACAACAATAATAACTATTTAATCTTTAAAAATGTCCCTAAGATTTTACAGCAAATGAATGAATATTCAAGAAAATCTATACAGTCTTATAAAATAGTAAGAGTCTACAAAGAGTCTATGAGAGTCTTGAGCCATGATTTACTTCCCCACCCCAATTCAGCATGATAGAAGTTCCATTCCAGGTAAGTGAGGCCAAGAAAATGGGACTCCCACTCCCCAAATTTTCCATTCAAGGACTGTGGTACGTCCTTCAGAGAGACAAGTTGCCATCTTTTCTCATTTCCCCAAGCTCCATGTTGCAAAGGCCAAATCCAGGTTTATGCAGCTGAGAAGTCAGGAACTCCCTTCTCCACACAGCCCTCATTCATAGAGCAGAAGCTTTGTGTCATGTATGACAGGCTGAGAAATCTGTGTCGCCAATTGAACTCGCCCTATCTCACTTGTAGGGTTGGGGTTTCACGCAGGGAAAGGCAAGATGAGAAAACCAGACTTTAAAAGTTGATACCAGTGACCATGAAGGGCGTTATATAGTAATAAAATGAACCAATTCATTAAGAAGATATAGTACTTGTCAACATAAATATACCTAACAAGAGAGCTCCAAAATATATGAAGCAAAATCTGACAGAATGGAAGAGAGAAATGGACAATCCAATGATAATAGTTGGAGAAGTTAACACTCTAATTTTAGTAACGGTTATAATAAGTATGCAGAAGACCAACAAGGAAATAGATTATTTGAACATTACAAACCTACTAGACCTAACATACATATGTGGAACATTCCAGTCAAGAACAGCAGAATACACATTTTTGTCAAGAATACATGAAACATTCTTTAGAATACACCATTGGCTAGGTCACAAAACAAACTTCAGTAAAATTAAAAAGATTGAAATCATACGAAGTATTCTCTCCAACCACAATAGAATGAAATTAAAAATAATGGAAATAAGTCTAAGAAGTACACAAATATGTGGAAATTAAGCATCATACTGCTAAATAGTCAATGGACCAAATAAGAAATCACAAGATAAATTAAAAAATACTTCAAAATGAATGGAAGTTAAGACATAGCATATCAAAACTAATGAGGTGCAATGAAAAGAACCATGATTGGAAGGAGATGCATAGCTCTACTAAGCTATATTGAATAAAATATCTCAAATCAAAAACATATATGTATATATGTATATGTATTTTAATGTCTATCTATACATTAAAAAGTTCAGAAGGTTGTAATACCAAAATCTTATCAGCTGAGGCATGTTTTTTCCCCTTCTTCTATTTAGTATTTTACAAATACTTTAAATAATGAAATAGCATTTTAAATAGAAAACTATTTTAATTATTTTTAAATGACACTAAAGTCCTCTTTAATCATTGCTTTGTATTTTTATAACTTTTAATTCTTCCATCTGGTCAGTAGAAATATCCTACTTGGATACTATAGGCATTCCTCCAATAGCTCGTTTTCATTAAATTTCTAGTATCATTTCATGGCATTTTGGCAAAGATTGTCTTTTCACCTACGCATTTGTGAAAGCCTCACCTGTTACCATATCTGTCATTCCTGGTTAAATCACATTCTCATAAATCTTCCATGGACAGTGTAGTCTATTTCTAATGAAAGCCTTCAGCTTAGAATAAGAAGCATCCAACTGAGGCACTTTCAAAGTCTTCTTTCATTCAAATTGCTGAGGAAGCTTTAAGTACCCTGCTGCCCAAATGACTTAGGGAAATTAATGATCCAAAATGAAAGTTAAAACCTCTATAGTCCTTTCTGGAAACAAAATCAGCACACAAAGAGCTGAGGGAAAGCATGCCAGGGAAGTCTCACTATCAAGTCAGAGGTACCAGTGCTTTTCTAAGGAGCCAATAAATCAACATAATTTCAAATTCCCAGGGTTCACTGAAAAGAGCAATTACGTTAGTCAAAATAATAAGGTTGAGGCTGGAATCTGAATTATATGCCAACTGTGATGGGAATATATGTATTGAGGATCCAGGACAGCAGTATAATTTTTTTCAAATGAGATGTGATTTTGTGATGAGGTTAAAAGCCCAGGCAGTGCAGTTGAACAAATATGGGTTCATATCTGAACACTTAAGAGTTGTATGACCTTGGAAACTGCTATAGACAGAAACCATTTACATGGAAACAGGATGCATTAAAACAATTAGACAATTTTGTGCCTAAACCAGAAAGATAAATGACTTGTATATGTCTATAATTTTATTCCACAGGCAAATGGAACAATGAATTCACATAATTTAATAAATATAATTAACTTTCAAGAGGCTCCTTCCTGTGAGTTATTCATGTATTAATTATTTAACAAATATTTACTGAGCACCTACCACGTGCCTGGCACTCTAGAGGTCTGGATGAGTGTGGTAGCAGAATGAGGGATCACGGGGAGGAGAATGCACGTGAAGGTGCTTGTTCTCAAGTAGCTCATATTACTGGGGAAAACGGGAATTGAAGAACAGCTCAAAAGATGCACGAGAAAATATCATATGCATACATACTACTTATTCACCAAGGTATACGGTGTCCTATCATGATTATTAAGGGCTTGGGGAGTCTAGAAGAGAATCTGTTTCAGTTTCTGAATTGGTTTAACACATTACAACTTCTAGTAAGTATTTCAGCCATATGATCACTGAGGCTTTGCCTAATCTGGAGATTTTAAGATAATATGACAATATATCAGTCACATCAATAAAAGTGAATAGGCTTAAACTATCTATTAAAAGAAAAATTTTCAACTTGGCTAGGAAACAAAGACCTAACTACAATCTGCATTAAAGAGAATAACCTAAAAAATAATTCAAAAGGCTAAAAAAACCCCCAAAGAATGGACAAAGATACACTAGGCTAATGGAAACAGCATTGTTCTACTGATTTCTAAACAGAATTTACATTAAAAAGTATCAAATTCAAGTACACTTTATGAAATCAATGCTAAAAGCCACAATTCAGAACAAGTTTATAACAGTTATGATTATCTATACCAAAAAAATGACAGCAACTTTCTTTAAAAGCAAAATCTATAGAATATACAAGGATACATAGATAAAAATATACTAACAATAAAACGATTTTGTTTTTTATTTTTTTAAGAGATTTTATTTAGAGAGAGAGATCAGGGGGAGGGGCAGAGGGAGAGGGAGAGAATCTCAGGCAGACTCCACACTGAGTGTGGAGCCCACCATGGGGCTGAATCCCACAACCCCGAGATCATGACCTGAGCCAAAATTACAAGTTCAACACTTAACTGACTGAGCCACCTGGGTGCCCCAATAATAAGACAATTTTAGACACCACTCTGTACAAAACAGATCAAGTGGCCAGAAAGTAAATAAGAATATGGAGGACCTAGCACTGGGCGTTATACGCAAGTAATGTATCATGGAACTTTACATCAAAAACTAGGGATGTACTATATGGTGACTAACATAATATAATAAAAAATTATTATAAAGAAAAAGAATATGGAGGACCTAAACAGTATGGTCAATAAGGGCAGTCTTATGACTGTACATTGAACTGGATGTCCTGATAACAGAGAACAGAACTCATCTCAAGAACACTTGGAACAGGGGCAAATGTGTGACTCTGTAGGTCAAGCATCTGCCTTCAGCTCAGGTCATGATCTCACGGTCCTGGGATCAAGCCCTGTGTGGGGTTCCCTGCTCAGTTAGGAGTCTGCTTCTCCCTTTCCCTCTGCTTCTCCCCATGCTCATGCTCTTTCCTCCCTCTCTCTCTCTGTCAAATAAATAAATAAAATCTTAGAAAAAAAGAACACTTGGAACAAAAATTAGTCATATGTAGGGCACAAAATGCATTAGTAAGCTCTGTAAAGTAGAAATAATACACATTGGTCACAATGTCATAAAACTAGAAACTCACAGCTATATAAAAACAAAACAAAACCCTCCAACCTAAAAGAATTAAAAAGGCATGTAATAACTCATAGCTGAAAGGGAAAATAAGAAACAAAATCACAGAATTTCTAAAAGTGAACAATGAGGTGAATATGCCACCTATCAGAATCAATGGGACATAGTTAAAGAATGACCCCCCCCCCAAATTAAACAAACTCAATATCCAGTGAAGGAAGGAAAAACAGTGAATTAAGCCTCAACTGAAATGCCAGGAAAAAAAGGGAACAACAAAGTTAAAAAAAAAAAAAAGTAGAAATAAGCATGTGATTAAATAAAAAGCAAAAATTGTTGAGGTAGAACCTAGAAAAAACAATAGATGTAACTTAATAAATCAAAATCCTGTTTTTTGATTAACAAAGCAGGTGAACTACTAGTCAATCCAAGGAAAAAGAAAGCCCCAAATATACAAAATAGGAGGTGACAAGGGGAAAAGAAAGACTGAAACAAAAGGCATATATAAAATCATGAGACTACATAGATCATTGAGACGACAGTAGAGGTGGAAAAGCTTCACCACATCAACGCCCAGTGAAGAAACAGTGTTTTAAAGAACAAATAAACTCAGACCTCGATGGTGTCCTGGAAGGATTCTACCAATCTCTAAACAGTGGATAGTTCCAATGATACACTAATTGCTCCAGAGCCTACAAAACAAAGGACACTTTCAAATTCCTTTTTAATATTAATACCTAAACCTGATAAAAATTGCAGAAAGAAGGGGTGTCTGGGTGGCTCAGTCAGTTCAGCGTCTGCCTTCGGCTCGGGGCATGACCTCAGGGTCTTGGGATCAAGCCCATGGTGGGCTTCCTGTCCACTTCTCCCTCTCCTCCCCACCTGTGCTCTCTCTCTCTCAAATAAATAATTTTTAAAAATTGCAGAAGGAAATTATATACTGACATCACTTAAGTAAAAACAAAACAAAACATTTTTTAACAGCGCCCAGCATGGCAAGAAGAAACTAATACCCCGTGATCAAGTAAGATGTATTAGAAGAATGTGGTATTTGCTCACTATTTGGAAGCCTATTAATATGATATATATTAACAGATCTAAGCAGAAAACCGATATGATCATGTCGATAGATGTTGAAAAATCTTTTGAGAAACCCAACCCCATTTATAATTTAAAAAATACCCCAAAATATCAGAATTGGTTATTCTAAGGACATTGGAGGTTATTCTGAGTACCATGGGAAGCCAAAGGGGAATATTTAAGCAAGGCAGAAACATCTGATTTATACTTCAAAGATACCACTCTGGTTTCAGTACAGCAAATAGAGCATGGGAGGGGCAAGAGTAGACAAACACAGGGAGAATAGTTGTAGGTACTTCAGTAAAGCCCTGAAGTCTTGACCTGAACCATGAGGGACAACATTCCAGGGAAGGAGGAGAAACAGGTGACTTTTCTAGAAGTAGCCGTAAGAAAAGTCCTAACCTATTTTCAGGCCCCAGGTTGGAAAGAAAAGCCACCACAAATCCTAGGGAAGTTAGTTAAACATTATGAGCTATTTTAGGAAAAGTTCCTTTTATATAAAAGTGCAGTTGACCCTTGAACAACATGGGTTTGAACGGTGAGGTTCCACTTACACACCAATGTTCTTTTTTGAGAAATACAGTACAGTACTGTAAATATATTTTCTCTTCCTTATGTTCTTCATGTTTTCTCTTCTCTAGCTTGCTTTATTGTAAGAATGCTGTATGTGACACATATACAAATATGTGTTAACTGTTTATGTTGTTGGTTAAGGGTTCTGGTCTTAGGCTCTTAATAGTGAAGTTTTGGAGGAGTCAAAAGTTGGATGTGAATTTTCAACTGCATGGGGGTCCGTGCCCCCAACCTCTGCATTGTTCAAGGGTCAACTGTATTTTTTGCACAGGTCTGTCTTCAGACACTTCAAATCAATGTATAAATTATTATAAATTTTCTAGGAAAGAACCCTCACAATTGTGTTAAACGTAAACACAAAAACTGGCTCTTTTCCTTCAATTGTTATTAAACTGTTTTACAGTGTTAACGTGGCTAGCCACAATTGCATTTTATTGATTTACATTTTAATTACACATTGCATGACTGAAAGTTAATGTGGTGATGATTATCCATTGAGTAAATATTGAGAAGTAATTGGAAGTTGAGAGAGTCTCTTGAGTAGTGGTAGGCAGGGAAAAGGGATCATTCTCTCCAGTATAAATAGTAAAATGGCCATAGGATATAAAGACTGTGTAAGAATTTGTTAGCGAGCGTATAGATCAGGTCTTACCATGTTTCCATCAGAAGCCCCAAGCTTCAGGAGAGAACTTGACAAGCAAGTGAATCTGGAAGAAAAGATTTGACTAACTGGACATGAACACTGAGGTTTTTTAAGGTAAACCTTCAAAAATAAAGAAAAACAGCTCCCACTTGCCTTTCAGTTAGAAAAGCCTTTGGGATTAGAGATATCATTTTCCTTACTTTTTTTTTTTTTACTGATAATTAATATGTCATCTGGACTTTTTATGTTGCTCATATTTTTAATCTCATTGTATGTAAGTTTATTTAAAAAATTCATACAAATGGCTCTCAAACATGCTTCAAAGGGACATTTTCCCTTTTTTAAAAGATTTTATTTCTTTATTTGGAGGTGGAAAGGCAGAGACAGAGGGAGAGAGAGAATCTCAAGCAGACTCCACACTGAGCACGGAGCCAGACGTGGGACTCGATCTCACAACCCTAAGATCATGACCTGAGTCAAAATCAAGAGTTGGGACATTTAACCCACCGAGCCACTCAGGTGTCCTGGACATTTTCCCTTTTGATTGAAATTCTGTTCTCGTCCCCTCAGAAGAGGCTGAGAGAGACCCATTTTCTTATTCTCTCAGCTGTTGCCCAAGCCCCAAACTGTTTTCATCTAAAGATGTAATCATGTTGCTTGTTCACTTAAAATCCTTCAAAATTCCTCAGCAGTTACAGAATAAAGTCCATGCTTTTTAGCATTGTTTCCAAAATCCCAAACCTCATGGTTACCTTACATCCCTGAATCTTCTCCTCTGACCCTTCTCAGCTCTGTATTATATTGTGTCACATTTTCTCCTTACCTAGAATAGCGTTCCCTTATTTCCCTGTTTGGTGACCTTCTATTCATCCATCAAAACTTAACTCAAATGTTTTTGCCTTTGTCCCAAATTCTCTGGCATTGACATTACTTCTATGTATCCATAGCATTTGGTCCCACCTTTTCATCAGAGGATTTATAATATTATTTATTTGTTGTTTATGCATTTGTCTCCACCCCAATATAGTGAGATGCTGGTGTTGGGAGCAGAGTCTTCATTTTTCAGTTTTTTGGTGTGTTTTTGTTTATTCAACAAATGTTTGTTGAGTGTCCACAGTGGAGCCAGGCATGAGGTGACAGGGTGATGTAGATGGAAAGAAGCAGCATTAGAGCAGGGACGGTCTCTCTGCGAGGAGGACCCTTGAAACAAGATCTAAGGGATGAGAAGGAGCCAGACAGTGAAGCTCTGTGAGAGGAGAGAGAAGGGGGGATGGTCTGACACAGAAGAAAGTCTGGCAGGTTTGAGAACAGGAGGCCAACAAGACTGGGGCAGAAGGAAGCACAGGGAAAATGGTAGCATGAATGAAATTCATGTCTACTTTCATAGACCTTATGCTGAACCTGACAAACAGAAGATCTCAAACGTAATTTCCTGAATTAATATTGTATTGAAAATTAAATTTTAATTCACTAGGTTGTTTAGAATAACATACCTTGAGACATGATGGGGTGCTTACAATCTATCAAATCATATCTTTCATCACAAAGGGGAAAAATGAGGCCTTGCCAGACCCTGAGTCTTATATTCTAAGAGAAATATCCCATGAAATCTTTCTGAGAAATTAAGCAAGAAAGTGGATAATGCTTTCAACTGCAGTTCTACTGAAGATAAATGTTTGTCATAGTTGCTTCTTATGCTGATCCTTAATTAAAACTCAAGGCATATTAAATTACTGTTCAGTGATGTACTAGAAATCAATTTAATAAAGCCCAAATATATAGCTTTCTCGTTATCCAACTTGATCTAAAGATACGTCCTAGAAAATCTAGAAGTGTAGCTTTCCAATCAGGCAAGCCCTAATATTCAGGGGAAGTACCCAAGGGGTCCCAAAGCGCTGTGGGCCCAGCTAGAAGGCCAGGTGGCACAACCCTGAATTTTGCTTCTACCTAAGTAAGATCAGTTCTCCTTTTATCCTTTATGTATGAGATTTCTGCACATGAATCCCTTGAAGAAGGGCTTCACTATCAATGGAAGTTAGAAAACTATTGATCTAAAAAAAATATTTAGTTACTGCCTAACTATAATGTCTCTCCAAGCTGTGTTAACATCTACTACATTCTTGTCCTGGACCCTCTATACTGGGTATGTGCAAGCACATACTTACCATAAAGTCTTATTCCTGAACCTTGTTCCTTCACTTTTCTTTACAAGTGATTCCAACGTGTTACTGTCTTTCGTGACACAACCAGAACATTTAATGTCTCATTTCTGTCCTGTCTTGCCCTTTGGACTCTGTATTTTCCACCATTTTCCTAGCTACAACCTCTGACTTTGACTCTTCTCTACAGCAGTCCTGCTTTTCTCCAAGTTATACTGCTTTGGATCGCTGCTTCTAAATGCTTTTATTATTTTAATTTAGTGGTGCAACTTGTCTGACCCTGGCATAACTCCCCGAGATGGTGCTTCCACCAGCCTGGTCCAAGCCTTCATTGAGAATGGTCATAAACAGTCACTCCGAAGCAGGTAGGATGTGCTGAAATGCCAGTTTTCTACTTGACCCTCACTAGAATTGACTCTTCTTGGATCCCCTCCTTTCTGCTTTTTGCTTTCTCATTTTTGACTATGAGATCATGGGTGCCCAGTCGTTGTGCACGGCCATCTAGTGATAGAAGGCATGGGTTTCCATCTGTAGGATGTTGAACAATCACCAGATACATCACATCATCTCTGTATCATCCCTATTTCATGTTTCTGAATGAATGATATGGCATCATGTTTGTGAAAACAACTTAGAAAGTACTCACTGCCACATAAATTGTTACTTATAATGGTGTTTTTGGCTATAGTCTTAGATTCCCAATGATTTTTCTTTATAGGTGCATTTTATAGCAGTTTTCAGCCTTTCTCTCTCTGAAGACACAGATCAAATTTCTAAGCCCATCTTCCTTTTGAAGTTTGGAGCAAACCCCCTGGGTATTATCCCATTCTTCAATCGCTATCTTTACCTATCCCACTGCAGAATCGAGTAGATTTCTGCATTTGTATGAACAGCCCCATTAACAGTATTGAGATAAATTCAGTCAACGTGCTTATGCCCAGTGTTCATCTAGCATTGCCTAAGATTAGCTGCTCCTTTAGGAAAAGTTATTGGAGGGACTAACTGTAATCCATGATTAGAGGCAAGTTATCTTGGACGTTTTCTTTCACCTGAAGTCTGACTCATTCAGGAAATTATTCTAACTTTGCCTTTATTTGCTACTTTGTTTTTGAATGTTTACTTGGATAACCTCCTTCGACTATAAGTAAAAATCTTTATTTAAAATGGTACCATTTACAAGAATAATAATGACACTAGTAAGAGAAGCAAGGAAAGTTACCTTTATTTGGGGCCTGCTATGTCGTAGAAGCAATGGATGCCAATTTTAAGGGAATTGAGACTTAAAGAAGTTAAGCCGTAGCAAAATTTAGAGAGCTGCTTAGTGTTTAACTGTATAGGAAAACAAATGAAAGCAAATACTCCATGGCAGTATATAGTCGTCATAAAATAGCACAGGATATTAGAGAGTGGTTATGACCTTCCATAAAAGGTATTCTTTGGAATAACAAAGTGGAACATCTCGAGGTAAATTCAGATTTGGGGAGGTCTAATGCTTATAAGATTTAGAGTCCCTATCTAAGAAAAAGAATATAAAATTATAAATTCAAAATTAAAGATGAAAGCAAATATTTATTTAGACTAAGAAAAATTAATTTTGTAAAAATATGACAAATATTATAAAGATCATAGAAACAGAAAAATAATATTTTGTTTTATTTAGCAATATTTTTATTATCTCACATACCTCTAGTAGCTTTTTCATTAATTATTTGCTTCTATACTCATTGATTACCTTTTGATATAATAGTGGTTTTATAATATCATTTTCCACAGACAGAACCAAGTAGAAAATTGCTAAAGATAGTTTAGTCTTTTCTTAAGCATGATTGAGCAGAAAAAAATTTAATCATAGTTTGAAAATGTTTCTTTCAGCTTTATGCTTTGTTTTGGTTGTGTTGTATAAATGTTTGCAAATTTTTGTCAAATTGGGGAATTAATGGTCAAGTATCTTTTATAAATGAGCTGACATATTTCAAACCATATCAAGTTTTCTTTTACTTAAAGTGACTGGCCTTAAATATTCTTTTAGTTGCTCACCTTCATTAGAAATTTTGTTGTCAAAGTCTTTATGTCGTACTCCTGGGTGAGCTAGCAGAGTGGGTGGTAAGATTACACCTGAAAGCTATTTTTACCCTGGGATTATGTGTAATAACTATGCCCAGACGTGACTGTAAGCCACTATATACATCACACTGAGTCCCAAATAAATGGATCCTCAATTCAACTTCCACTTTACCGTATTAAAAAATGTTCCATAGCTCCTCCCACCCCACCCAGCATAACAGAGGGGAAGTTAGAGTGAAAAGAGACAACACTCTTAACCTATTGCATTAAAATACTTGGTTTTAAAAATTTTATGAAAATTTATAACCTGTTGTGGACATATCATGAAGGCCTCTAGGGCCTTGAAAGGGGTAAATGGGAGGCCCTGAATTTTTCTTTAGCTTCATAATAATTCCATTTCTGGGGAGAAGAATGAAAGCTAAGGTAGATATGAAATAGCAATGGACTGCTGATCTTTGAACCTTGAGACAAGAACAGCTCACCCATATTCGAATTGAGTGTTGCTCTACCTTCATCACATGCAGCCTCATTGTATTTGAAAAATATTCACGATGAACAGTTGTGTATTTGAATGGCAGCCAAATGAGAAGAGACCTCATCCTTCCGCAAATCTGTCTGCCCAATTTCATAGCCTGAGATGATGCAAAAATGTCAGTCCATGATCTATATCCCATTTTCTTATGATTATCCCTAGAGCTTGTGAAAATCTCTGCACTTTTTCCGGTTTAATCCTATCTAGTTTCCATTACACATTGATTTATTTGAACAAAATCTATTACATAATAATGCTTGGTGATTATTGCTTTTATAAACCCAATTTTAACCTATTTTATTCAGTTCAGTGCCTTCCCAAATGCACTGAATGGAATGAATTAAATTTTCTTCTCTTACTTTCACCTTGCCCCATGTTAAAGTAAAGAATAAGATGGTGTTGAAAAAGTAATTGACTCTGTGTGGTACCCAGAATTCTAAAATGACTCAAGATATCTGCCCCCTTGTGTCCATTCAATACATAATTCTGTCCCCTTGAATGTAGGCAGGACCTGTGAATATGAGGGGATATCACTTCCCTGATTAGGCTACGTTATGTGGCAAAGGTGAAGTGATTTTATAGATGCATTTAAGGTCCCTAACTTATCAATATTAAATTAATCAAGAGAGATTATACTAGGTTGGCCTGACCTAACTAGGTGAGTCCATTAAAGGATGGTTGTGAGGTCAGAGACAGAAGTCAAAATGATAAGAACCATCAAAGATTCTCGCCTGTCAGCCTTGAAGAAGTGATATTTCATGTTGTGGAGAAAGCCACAATGTGGGAAATGGTGGGTAGGCATAGGAACCAAAGATCTCAGTTCTACACCCACCATGAACTCAATTCTGCCAACAACCAGTGAATTTATACCAAATCCAGGCAATACCACAGCCCCAGACAATACCTTGATTTCAGCCTAGTGAGACCCTGAGCAGAGGTTCTGTGCCCAGACTCCTAACCCACAGAAACTGTGAAATAATAATTCATTATAAATATTCATTATTCATTGTCATTATTCATTACGCATCAATACAAAACTGATTTAACCTAAAAGGTAACAAGATAAGCCAATATACTTGGAAATTAAACTCTGTAAAAATAATGAATATTTCTTACCCATGATTTATTAATCAAATATCCCTTTGGGGTTCAGTATCTTCCAATCTGTGAAATGGGAATGTGAAGAAAAATATTATGCTTCAGCCATGGCTCCTAGATTTTGGCTCTTATGGACCAGTAAAAAACTTCAGAAAATTACTTTTAAGACCAATTTATAATTTTCAAGTACTTATTTTACAAAGAAAGTATATAACTGTCTATTATTATTAAACTAGTGTGAAAAATAAAGAATGTTGTAACGTAAAGGGTGATGGTGAGTTTTCTGCGTCAACTTTATTAGGCAACCGTCCCCAATTATTCAATCAAGCTGTTGCAGTGGTGGTACTTTGTAGACATAATTAAGGTCCACAATCAATTAACTTTAAGTAAGGGACATTACCCAGCATAATCTGCGTGGTCCTGATTTAATCAGTGGAAAGGCTTTGAGAACAGAACTAAAGTTTCACTAAGCGAGAAGACATTCCACCTGTGAATAGCAACTACAGCTCATCCCACAGAGCTCTAGCCTGCCCTTCCTGACAGCCTGCCCTGTAGATTTCAGACTTGCCTTGACCGTCTCCACAGTTCCTTAAACCAGAATCTTGCAGTGTATCTTTTAATATATACTCCTATTGGCTCTGTTTGTCTGATGGAATCCTGACTGATAGCCCATTATAAAATAATAAAATAGTAATAAATGTAAAGTTGAGGTGACCTCCTACACCACAATTATCTTTTATTTATTTCCTCCTGACTTGTCATTGAGATGGGGTTAGCCTCAGCACTCAATGGATTCACAAACTGCTTTGAACTGTATTCGTATCATTTTAAGCACCCATAATCATCAGAATAAAAAACCAAACCAAACCACCCAACATCTTTTACTTTGTCTAGCCCTGGCAAATAAGAAAGCTGAATAGGTAAGGTATATGAGTACCCAAGATTCCATAGTACAGAGAAATGAAGGAGGAAGGGGAAGGCAGGAAGAGAAGGAAAGCAGGCCTGATCCAGCTGCCTGACTCCTCCATCTTCTGAATTAATCTTACCAACAGTTGAACGGCTGCATCAAGTATTTATTTCATCTTGTGAGTCACAGTTACATCAAACTCTACTCCTGGTTTAAACAGAGAAGAACAAGATTCACAATGATTGGAATGATCATGTTCTGTGGTGACGTTCTGCAGAATTGCTATTAGAATTGCAATAAGCAATTCCATTCCCCACTTTTGGGAAATGTCTGGCCTGCTGATTGCTTAAATTACACACATTACTTTCAAAAGCTGGGGTTGACTTTAGGAGAATCTGCATCACAAAAGTAGTGCTGTTCAGAGGCAGTGCTGTGTTTTCTTAACAATGACATTAGTCCTCAATAAGTACTTTATAGAGCACATGAGAGAGGAATATCTTGTTTAAAAGCATAACATTTTATTGACACCTCCGTATTCTTGGAACACTTTTGTTGAAGACTTGGTAAGCTAGATTTCCTGGTCAGTACCTTGGCAATGGTTTTAGAGCTGTACAGAGGTTCTTAAACTGCATTAAAATCCTTTAGGCCATGAATGCTTGGTTCTGCTCAAGTGATGTTTATTAGGCATCTCACAATCCAGAAAGGCAACTTGTAAACAAATAATTGCAAGAAGGTTGATGGGGGCAATAATATGGGACCTAGAAGTTGTGAACTCCTGAAGATCCTGGGGTAACAGCAATAACAACGCAAACAAAAATAGAAGCGTCTGTCCATTGAAACTTGGAAACCGTTTTTATACATCTGAAGACAGAAGAAAATACAGGGGACTTTATCAAGCTGTTTTCAAACTTGTTCCTTTTGATGGAGTTTAATGTAGATCACAAAAATTCTCTTTCATCACTGTCCAGGAAGATGGAGGGGTTTTAATGTGTTTACTTTCCAGAATCCTATTCTTACTATATTTGTGGAAAATAGCCCCCTTAGACATTTATCACCGTCTTGATTTTCTGGAGCCCAAAACAAGATCTCACTTTGGTGGATCTGAAATTATTGGCCTACTAAAATTTTAAATGTAAAATGAGTTATTTAAAATTTTCAAGAAGATATAGATCCCTATCCAGCCCATAAGAATCTATAGCCGATGAGGTCATAGAACATCATCTAGAATTCCCTAAAAAAAAAAAAAACTTAGACTAATGGGAGACGCGAAAGGAAAGTCTCCAATTAGATATCCTCCCATCAAAAACAACTAAAAATGGGAAAATATATGAAGGAACAGTTTTAAGTATCAGACAACAGCACAGAGATGCTTGGGAGAGGGAAAATACACAAAGTCTCTATCCATGTTCCAAATTGCTGAAGAGGGCAGTGGAGCCCACATAGAGAGCACGATCATCTCGTTTAACTGTATAAACAAAGGTCATCATTTTGAGGGGTCCGCCTAGTCAAGCAACCAGCATTTGCAAGCTTAGGTAACATAGAAGATATTTTGTGAATAAAATAGGGTCTACAGATCTGCCTGTCAGTGACTTTGAGGTTTGGGCCAAATATTAAGTTGTGTCTTGATAGAGTGAAACTCTGCACGCTATGGCAGAAAACAGCTACCTGGAATCTGTGAACTGAATAGAGCCTTGGAGGTAGCCTAGTGCTGGAATCAGCCAGAGTGGAAAGACCTAATTTGAGATGCGACATTTAGTTGCTACCCTAGCAGGCCACACCTTAGAAGGAATGCTCTACTAGTGTTAGAATGAGGGCTCTCCTGGATCAATCCTAACAAAGATTCAACCCGGGCTTCAACAGTATAAAGCTAATTCTCCACTGTATTTACAGGTTGCCAGAGCAAAACTCAACATTCTCTAAACGAACAAAAGATCCCCTTTCAACAAGGTAGTACTCGTTATATCCACTACTAAATTAAAATTTACCAGACATGCTAAGAAACAGGGAAACGTGACCCATACCAGGATAACAATCAACAGAAATATGCAGCAATAGAACAGTTGTTGGAATTAGCAGGAAAAGGACAATTAAAATATCTATTATATATATTCAAGTACTTAAATACACTCCTAGTGAAAGAAGAAATTGTAAAATCCCAGCTGAGAAAGGAAAACTATAGAAAAGAAACACGTGGAATTTCCAGAACTGAAAAATAGAGTAAATAAAATGAAAAAAATCCACTGAAGGAGCTTTTTAGCAGATTGGACACTGCACAAGAAAAGATCAGTGAATATGAACACATGTCAAAAGAAACCATCCAAATTACAGCACAGAAAGTAAAAAATGATCATTCAGTTTTTTTCTTTGGCTAAGCTGCTGCTGTAAATATTGCATGCTACACCCTTCTGTATGGGGCGATCAATGAGTAGGCTGGCACAGAGGTTAGAAGGGCCCCAGTTCACTGCTGTGGGCCCATGTGTGGCTTCCATGGCCAGAGCAGCTCCCATCCCATCTCTGTGACTACAGTTCACGGTTCTAAGGTTAAATAGCCAGGTGCTGATTTATCCTCTAATTAAAGATTCTCCTGAACTTAATTGAACTCATTGGTGTGGTAGCTGGAGTGGGAGTTGGCCGTGGGCTGGGCAGTCTCTGTGGCAGACCCCGGCTGTCTGACGATCGGCGTGTCTATGGCTTCTCGTGTGTACATTAGCACCCCAACAGTCCTAGCTGCCACTGCAAACACAGTGTCCGCACCCTCCCCTCTCATATGACTGCAATCAGCATGGACAATGTCAAGATTTCAGTGGAATGGTCATGAGAGTCTGAGTCATAGGCAGGGGCCAAAATGAGCCCCAAAAGAATCAAAGAATGGATAATAAGTAGAACTGGAGGGAAGAAAAAACAAAACAAAACAATGATGTTGAAAACTTTAATTCCACCAGATGGTGTCTTGGCCTCAAGGAGCCACTTTTTAAGTATGAGACATGTTGGCCTCCAGCTCTTGCTTGAAATTATAAAATATGTGTGGGTCTTTGATATCAGTCAAGAAAAACTAAATGAAAGCCAGGATTTTGGCCAGAGAGTGGAATAACTAACGCTCAAGGCAGAGGCTGCGAACATTGAGAAAATAGACCCTATGTCACTTGAAGTCCTGAGAAGAAAACCAGAGTTAGAGTATATTTTCTAAGAATCCCACATAAGATGGGGGCAAATGAGATTGAGAGTTTTGGTAGTAAAGCTGAGGTGAGTTTTCTGAACTCAAGGTCAAATACAAACTCCTGTGTAAGAATCAGCCATGTAGTGACCAGAGATCCAGGCTGCAGATAGCTGAAAAACCCAAATGTATGGATAAGGACCTAGGTTGACGTTCTACCGAGATATGAGCAGGAGCAAAGAATAGAGTTTGAGGGCTTTATTTATTTATTTTTGTGAGAGAGAGAGAGAGGAAGCGCGAGCATGAGTGGGGGGTTGTGGGGGTGCAGAGGGAAAAGCAGACTCCCCGTTGAGCAGGGAGCCCGAGGCAGGACTCCATCCTAAAAGAATAGAGTTTGGAATAGAGCTGTGATTTTTTAACATTCCTTCTTTAAAGCAATAAAACCTTTTTATCTAAGATGAAATCTCAGTATCAGAAAGAAAGGAGGGTTCTAGCTGAAGTGAGGGCCGTGTTCCAGGAGACACATAAGCTCTGCCCTCTCAGCTTCCATTAGACCGTTTCCAGGAGAACTTTGATCTTTCCCACAGAAATCTAGAGCTTCAAGAAATGCAGTTTGGAAATCCACTGGACCAGGAGACTGAAGGTACCATTTCAGAATCAGGAATCTGAGGAGAGAGAAAGCCAACAACCTCAGTGTGACAGAAAGAGCAAGGGTTTTAGAGTCTGACAGACGTAGTTTTAAAGCCAAGTTAAGCTGAGCAACCTCGGGAGAGAAGCTGCTCCCTGGGCTGCAGGCTTCTGCACTTTGGCTTGTGGTAAAGGGTCCAGAGGCATCTGAGTTGCTCTCCGAGACATCAAATGAGGACTTCATCAAATTTCTCCCAACCGTTTTTTCCAATTCTATCCCTTCTGTTTCCTACTACCTGGGGCTGGTACTCAACTAGTATAACTTAAGCGGACGGTCTCACTTGTTTCACGTTGGCACTCGTACTGACTGGATGTGCCTGCGTCCTACTGATGTTCAATATTTTGACCACTGTTCCAGCCAACAATGGCTTAATGACTGCCATATGTTGTGGCAGGCACTGTGCTAATACGGTGCAGACGTGAACTCAGATTATCCTCATGTTCACCTTCTGAAGAAAGCATGGATATGATCACCACTTTATAGATGAGAACTCTCTAGTTAGATCCTTCCCCAAAGTCTCTTAGCTAAGAAGTGATGGTGCTAGAATTTAATATTTAATATGCCAAATTCTTCGATCTCTTCAGCAAACCATATTCTCTCACTTAGCATAGATATTCGACAGTGAAAAAGCCCTAAAACAAATTAAAATAACAACAAGTGACCTATTATATAGCATTCAGGAAAAAAGGCACTGCCAAATATATCCACTGATACTGAATTTCAAGGGCTTTTTAAACGGGTTTCCAAAAAAAAAAAAAAAAGGAACGAAATAAACAAAAACTGATTGTGTCAGTATGGTAAGATTTTTTTTCATCAATTCAAATAGGCTTAAAATATAAACAGTGTCAAAACCTTAACTACAGCAGTAAAAAGAGGGTCTTGGTAATTTGTTGATTTAACTAGCTTTTGCAACATTAAGCTGGATAAGATACAGATGTTATCAAAAATCACACGGGAATCTAAGAAGATCTATTAATAGTTTTAAATATTGGCTTAGTGACTGGGATATAATTGGTTTTTGTGTCTTTGGGTTCATAAAGCATTGGTTTTATGGTTAGTAGCTTATCTGCCTTTGAGCTAAAAAGACTTTATATTTTAATTGTGTGTCCAAATACATTTTATGGTGAAAGGATCTCTCATCAAAATGTCTGCAAGTTATTTTCTTGCTCCTGATGGCTAAGGACAAGGCCAAGAATGATCTAGAGCAAAAAGGAACATTGACCATTACAGAATTTCTGCTTAGTTGAAGGAGAAGATGATCTTTAGTTTTGTTTATTTGTTTGTTATTGAAACAAATGTAGCCACCTTTCTATAGTCGGGCTCTTTAGAAAAAGACTCCATCCCTGGCGACCTCCTGTGATTCTTTCACAGTTAAGTGGGCATTGTAAAGGGCTAAAAATATTTGTGTTGGAGATATGAAATAACCTGGTTCCATTAAATTGAATCTCTGATTTCTTTGGAGCAGGCCAGAGGAGCCTAGCATCATTTTATAAAAGCTATAGGATCCGTGAATTTGGTCAAAAGCACTGAGTTTGGTAAACTGGATTAGGTTCTTTATAAATGACAAAGGTCCTGTTAAGTCAGCACATCACAAATATTACTAGATTCCTTTCTTGAATTAGTATCTACCTACCCCCAGATTGCAGAATTCTATAACAGTTTTGCTCTCAACTGAAATCTTACTTCCAAAGAAAACTCCTCTGGATTTTGGAGGCCTCAAAGATGGCAGCAGGTGTAATCCTCTTAGTTCTTGCACGGGCCTCATTCCTCTCGCTGATCCAGTTTATTTTGTGTCCCACCCCCAAATTCTTTTTTGTGTTCTTGCAGCATTCAGAAAGAAAAAAAAAAAAAGACAGAAAGTCCTCTTTGAAAAAATATATGAGTTCCTATATTTTGGCAGGGATAAACACTTACTAGGTTAGCACCCACAGTAGCAAGACATCCTAGGGAAACCGGGGTTCAAAGAGATTTCTCACCCCACCCACTGAGCTCTTCAAAGGAGTCCTGCTATGTTATTTGCTATGGAAAGAACATCCTCACGACTTAGCATGTTTCAACACAGACTCAGGGAAAAATCTGCAAGCGTGTGTCTTTGTTTATCCAAGACGACAAGAACGGCTTTCCTGTTTATTTCTGTCTCTAGTTCTTAAATTCCTTGCTCAGCTCTTTTAGTTCAGGTAACTAACATAGGGAAATGCTAACACAGTTAGCTTCCCAAACTAGAGTGGTCTAGTGGTGACCTTTATTTTTATGCTGATTGATTTTTGTGTGAATAATTTCAAAAAGCTGTAATGCTCATGATGAATCCATATACCTAAACAAATTAAGATTGGCATTCCCATAATAAGAGCTCTTTACTAGTGAAATTCTGCTTGTCACAGAAATAATTGATGTTCATAATGATGACTTAAGACTTTCAAAGATTCCCTAGTGTCATCTGTATCATCAAAAAAATTAAATTATGTTCAATGGAGATGCACCTGTCTACTATTAAACTTTTAATCTGTTATCTCGTTATACTGTATAGTTATACTAATCACATTTTATATTTAATGTACTAGGAAATTCCCTTCCATGACCATGCCATACAACAGCAAGTATACTGAATTGAACTTGGGCTGTGTTTGACATAATCTATATGGTAAAGAGGAATTAATACTTCTTGAAAACCTACTATATTTGGAAACCCAGTGTTTTGAAAAAAATACATATTATAATGTAGAATTATAATGTAGAAAAGTTTTAGATTTACAGAAAAGTTGTCAATAGAGTACACAGACTTACCAAATGCTCCTCATCCAGTTTCCCCTATTGTTAACCTCTTGTATTAGTATGGGTCATTGGTCACAGTTAATGAATCAGTATTGATACATTACTATCAGTAGGGTCCATGGTTTACATTAGGGTTTGCCTGTTATACAGCTCTGTGGGTTTTGATAAGGATATAATGTCATGCGCTCCTCATTATAGAATCATACAGAATATTTTCATTGTCCTAAAACTCCCTTGTGCTCCCCGTTTTGGGTGTTCTCTGAACTTCCTGGATCTGTAGTTCTGTAATTAATTTTCTAAAGTTCTTATCTGTTATTACTTCAAATATTTCTTCTACTCATTTTTTTTTCGGTCCTCTGCTTCCGGTATTCCAATTATGTGTGTGCTATACTTTCGATATTGTACACATTTCTTAGATGCTGTACTCTGTTTTTATTTTTATTTTTTCTCTTTACATTCCAATCTGGGAAGTTTCTTTTGACCTATCTTCAAGCTGAATGATTCTTTTCCTCGCTGTGTCCAGTCTACTGAAGACCCCATCAGAGTCATTCTTTATTTCTGATACAGAGATTTTTATTTCTAGTATTACCAGTTGATTCTTTGAGTTTTCACCTCTCCGCTTACATTACTTATCTGGTCCTACATGTTGCTTGCTTTTTGCATTAGCGCTTTTACCATTTTAATCATAATTCTTTAAAATTCCCTGTCTGATAATCCTAATATCTAGGTTATATGATTTTGGCTCAAATGTTTGCTTTGTCTCTTCAAACTGTCGTCTTCTTCTTCTTCTTCTTCTTCTTCTTCTTCTTCTTCTTCTTCACCTTTGTCTTCATCTTCCTTTTTCTCTTCCCCCTCTTCCCCTCTTCCTCTTCTTCTTTCTCTTCCTCTTCTTTGAAACTTCCCTTCTCCCTTCTGCTCCCCCTGCTTCTTCTTCTTTTCTTTCCCCTTCTTCTTCCTATTTGACATGCCTTGTAATTTTTTGTGAAAAGCCAGACATATTGTACTGGGTAATAGGAACTGAGGCAAATAGCTTTTCAGTGTGAGGATTTAGTTAATGTGCCTACGTGTTAGGCTGTGTTTAATGTATTCTGCAGCTATACGTGCCAAAGGCTTCAAAGTCCTCTAGTATCATTCATTCATTCATTCATTCATTCATTCATTCATTCATTGTCTTCCCTCCTAACTTTCAGTTTCCCTAAGTATTCCTTCTCAGAGGCATCCCATGTCATGAATCTTTTCAGCTGAAGTCCACTGTTACTTTACTGGAGACTTCTTGGCATTGTAGAAGGAACTTTCTACGATCTTGCAATTAAGTCTCAGTCTTTCAGCGGGCCTGTATTTTGGTACAGTGACCTTCACAGATGTTTCTTCAGCAATACAGCTTTTTTTCCCTCTGCTTCTTACTCCCTTCCCTGGCTGCAGTATTGCCAATCTATTTCTATGAAGCCTGACCCTTGTTGAAAATGTATTTTTCCCTCTCTCAGATGAAATAGGAAGGCGGGAGTTGACTGGAGTGAGAGGAATTACCTTCCTCCAGCTAAGATAAGGCCTGGCAAAGTTCTTTCTGCTAGAGAGTAGGTCTTTATTCTGAAAAAGCTCTGGATGTATTTCATGATGATTACTCTTCTTTTCCCTCTGACAGAGCCACTTGGAGATCTCTCTCACTTTCTCAGATCATCACCATGGGAACCTAATGGGGTTCATGGAGGTAAAGGCTGTGAAAGTGTGAGGGCTTCCCTAAGGCTGCAGCCACCAGGAAATTCTCATTTACAGATTAGTCTCCAAGTCATCAAATTTCACATTTCTGTTTTGGGTAAGATCTCAGCTGTGTCTCTCTGGCTATGCCTGTCTCTCCAGATTTTGGAATAAAATTTTTGTTTAGCAACCTCAGTTCTCTGACGGGTACAAGAAAAGTCACTGATTTTCAGTTTATCCAACTTTTTCTTGTTTTGAAGACTTGGGATGATGACTTTCAAGCTCTTTACATGTTGGAGCTCTTACAAGTTGGACAACAGTATTTTAAAGATATAGTATTCACTTAAACTTCACATCAGTACTAGGATATAGGGAACTAATTTTATTTTATTCTATTTTATTTTAATTCCATATAGTTGACATACCGTGTATAGGGAAGTAATTTGACAGATACTATCTGTAAGGCAGAAGAGAAACCAGGATTTAAATTCAGATAATGTAAATCCAAAACCTTGTGTCCTCCCATTACCACACGCTGCTTTTGCATATTTCACGTATTGCCCCTTCCGATTACCAACAATGGCAGGGGAAACATGAAGCGTTGATGTGAATTCAGAAGGCAGTAGCTTAAATGGGCATCTCAGATCTGCAATTATTTTCAAGCTGAAAAATAATTTGATCCAGTAACTACTATTCAAGGAAAGGTCAAATCATTTCCCAGTGTACTTAGTGATGGATATTATAGTTCAATAGCTCTCACATGGAAAGTTTGTAATGTGGTCATTGACCTTGTGTATTGGCACCTGCATTATAAAGGAGTAAATTTACTCTATAACTGAAAACTTGGAAACATTGCAATAGGTCAACACCATATATCGCACATCCATTCAAAGGCCAATAAAAGCAAATGCTATAGCACTTGAGAGCTTGGGAAGGAGAGCAAAATAGCAACAAAATGAAATACTGATTCTCCAAGTAAATTTTTAAAACATTCCATTAGTTCTCATATACGTGAAAACATACACTACTCTTATTATTTGTAATCATCAGTTTTATGGATTTTTGACTGTATTATTTATAAATCTCACAACACATGCAAAAACGGATATTTTTATCTGTCCTCTGCAACTAAGGAAAGCAGAGAGAGGTTAAGTAATTTGCCTGAGTCATAGATTTTAAGTATTAGGGCACCAAGAATTGACCCTAGATTCATTATTAGCAAAGCTCATCTTCCTTCTACCAAATTAAGCTGCGAAGAAATTGATTGTCATGTGTTTTACGTGGGAGGACTGCACAAGCAGAGTGTAGTGGGGAGGGAAGACTGGCTCATCCTGATAAAGTCATGAGCTACACATCTTCTCACTCCTTTTCACCGGCACTCTTCAGCTAGATTTTCTCTGAGATGTTGTGAAGACAATGACAAAAGTCAGTGCCTGGCTTTGGTGAGAATAAACGCACAAACAGACTGCAACAAAGACTAGTTCACTACCACATGGATTCAGGAATGTCCTGGGAGTATATTTTTGTCATTTGTCTGAATGAGTATTCTATTTTCTCATGCATATGTGGTCTTGCAGAACAAAATGTGATCCTTAGTCACTTTTGGAACTTCTTTCTATTCACGCAATAAACCAGGATCTCTTTTTGTTTAGTCCTTTTTATTTTCAATGCCAAGTCAATGCTAGTTTCAAATGTCCGATTACATCTGTTTTGGTTTATATTAAGCCATACTCCCATACAAATCCTGATTAATTGATACTATAGGATAATGATATAAACAGTTTTACTGGTCCTACATATAATAGGTATGATTCCCTTACTTTAAATTCAACTTTAAATAAATAAACTTTAAATACATTATTATTGTTGTTTTATTAATATGATATCGATTATTTGTTTTATTTAATATTTTATTTAAAATTGTTTATCATTTACATAGTCATGCTAATTATTATAATTACATAATCTCCACGAAGTCGTGAAAATTCTAGCCCACTCTACACACTTAAAAAGAAGATGCAAAGCAGGAAGACTTGTGAGTAGAGGGAACGGATGTCTGCCTGCACAACCTCATGTTTAATGTCATTGTCATTAGAAAGTTACCTACCTAAAAGTATGTGCCTTACTAGCCTGGTTCAGTATGGGTTTTCTAACATTAGCAGTTTGGTCCTTTGGTTTATTAAGAATTTACAGTCTGAAGATTTAAGAATACTTTTGTATTCAGTGAGCTCTTAATATATTAAAGTATTTCAATTAGTGCAGAGGAGTGGGAGATTATAATGAACATGGAACTAAGACATGAAAATGAATGTATTATAAGGTAGCATGTGATTAATACCTTTTTAATCTCTCTCTCTCTTTTTTTAAACCACTTAGATATCTCTATGATATCATTTCAGGTTTAGGATTCATTGACAATGTTTGTAAATGATACTAAAATATATGTCATAATATAGATATGATCTAAGGGCCATTTATCCATTTATCCATAAGGAAAAATAAAGTAATTCTGTTTGGGAAGACTAGAACTGAGTGATTTCTGAGGGAAATTAGATTTCAGCTGGGCTTTGATGAGAAGATAGTGGGAAGCATGGTAAATACTGTGCTTAAGGGGAGTGGGATGCATGGGCTTTGGTTTATCCTACCACACTTGGGCACATCACTTTTCTTTTTTTCTTTTAAAGATTTTATTTATTTATTTGACAGAGATAGAGACAGCCAGCGAGAGAGGGAACACAAGCAGGGGGAGCGGGAGAGGAAGAAGCAGGCTCATAGCGGAGGAGCCTGATGTGGGGCTCGATCCCATAACGCCGGGATCACGCCCTGAGCCGAAGGCAGGCACTTAACCGCTGTGCCACCCAGGCGCCCCGGCACATCACTTTTCTGAATATTATTTTTCTTATTTATATAAAGGGGAAATGGGGGTAAATTGGTACCAAAAATAGGTGCATGGTTGCTACCGCTGTCCTTCTGTGTCCCTGACAGATATCACTAATTAAGTATAGCACTCTTTACAGATAAGCCTAGATAAAGCCTCAAAATCCTTTCCAAAATAGCAAGTGGATATAGATAAACTTATGGAATCCTCAAAAAAATTCCTAGAAATAATAAGCAAATTAAGCAAAGCTGTAAGATACAAAAATCAATATACAAAAATCAATTATATTTCCATATTCTAGCAATGAGATATTGGAATGTGAACTTAAAGTTACCGTAGGCTACCTCAGAATAACCCTACGTGCTCTACATCCTGGCCTGTGCTTAGCATGGCCAGTCTTTCATTTTAACCATTTTACAAATATACAATTATAGCTCATTGTGGTTTTAACTTGTATTTCCCTAATGGGTAATGACGTTTACCATCTTTTTATGTGCCCATCCACATATCTTCTTTGATGAAGTGTCTATTGATACTTAATCTTACCGATTTTTAATGGGTCTTTATATTATTGAGTTTTGAGAATTCTTTGTATATTCTGGATATAGGTTTTTTTATTATACATATGATATGTAAATATTTTTCTCCTAAAATGTGGCTTACATTTTCATTTTCTTAAGACTGATTTTGAAATCAGAAGCTATTAATTTTGGGGGTCAAAATTACGAATTTGTTATTTAATATATTTGATATATCATGTTTTTAATGTCAAAAGGAAAACAATTTTGCCTCACCCAATATCACAAAATGTTCTTCTATATTTTCTCCTAGAAGCATTAATTTTAAGTTCGTGATTTGGTTTTTGCTAACTTTTGCATATGGTGTGAGGTATAGAATGTCAATTTTTTTTTTGCATGAGTGGCCACGTTTTCTGGTTCCATTTTTGAAGACGTTATCTCATCCCCCAGAATGAATGATCTTTGCAACTTTATCAAAAGCCAGCTGACCATATATATTTATGGGTCTGTTTCTGAATTCTATTCTGTTCTATTGATCAAAATATCTTAATGCCAGTTGCATATTACCTTGATTACTGTAACTTCTTTACACATGTACCAATCAGTGCTTAATTGAATGGCTGAGGAAGACCCTGTAGAGTTCTCTGGAATTCTCGTCTCTGTGGCACTGTGACTTCCTGCCACTTTGGCTTCCACATACTCTAAATTCCATCTTCTTAGCTCACTGAGCACAATGGACTCTGCTTAAGCTCTGCCTCCCTGTGCTGCAACCTATAAACCTGAGCTAAAGAAATTACATGGTTTCCCTCATTCNCCCTATATTTCAGGGATCATTCTCCTTTGTTGCCTGATGTCCAGTAACTTGAGAGTCAAGTTTTCATACATTGTTTTCAGTTTCTAGGTTGTTTCAAGGAGGAGGGTAAATCTAGTCCCTATTCCACATTGGCCAGAAATGGAAGTTTTTCACATTATTGATTATTGTTACGTTAAATGAGTGCCTAACATGAAGATTCTTGTTAAGAGAAAGTAGAGACTTGAATAAATTAAAGGAAGAAATGAATCTTCCAGAGAGAGGGAAGACTCTGGGCTAGGAATAAGTTTCTGCATTTAGGGAATATCAAGAAAGCTGGTGTTACTGAAACAGAGTCAATGAGGGGAGAATAGTAATGGACAATTTTACAGAGGTGAGAAAGAGATAGGTGACTTGGATCCTTTAAGAACTTTGGGTGGTTTTCTAATCATCCTGCCCTATTATGGTTCTGATCAGAGGAATGATTGTGCATACATTTTTAAGAGATCACCTTAAGTGTTGTTTAGGGAATTAACTCTAGGAGGCAAGAGTAGGAATAGGCAAGAGATTCAGAAAATATAATAACCCAAATGAGAGAAGATAATGGATTTGATTAGAGTGTTAGCAGAGGTGCTAAGTAGTAGTTAGATTCAGAACATGTTTTATGGATAATAACTACAAGAATTTTTAATGGCTTTCAAGTTAGGAATGAGGAAAATAGATAAAGCAAAACAATTCCTAGGTTTTAAGCAGTAGCAACAGTGCCATTTATTGAAAGGAAGTTTAGAGGAGAAGGTACTTTCATGGAAGAGTAAATTAAGAGTTTAATTTTGGACATGCTCAATTTGAAATGACTATTAGATATACAGGTGGAGATTCAGATAGCCTTGTACAATCAAAGGATAGTCTTCTTCAAATGAATGTTATACTGTAGCAGTGAAAACTCACCTCATTCAACAAACTGTTTCTGATTACCTCCTCTCTCTACTCTCCATCTTCTATTCCTAGAAGTTGACACTGAGATTTAGTCTCCTGAAGCAGGACACACTGTAATCCTCCACCATATTCCTTTTTGCTATTCATTATGTAGTCCTCAGTACCTTCACCCTGGAGGACAAGACCTGTTCTGTTCATATTGCTCCTTGAAAAAAGAAGCTCTTTGAGGGAATTATATAGTTAGGGTTACTCTTTTCAGATAACAAAACTGTACAACCACTTCCACCAAAGCCCCAAGGTCTGAAGTGAGGCTTTGTTATAATAAGGAAAACTTGATTTCCTTCAGGAAATCCATTGGAATCCCAGAAACAAAGACAGAAATAACCAACATCTCCTCTGTGTATGAGCTTTCATCATGTTATTTGGCTTTTATTCCTATGTAACTCTGAAACTGTAAAAAATGTATTCATCTTGACAAAACTGAGCAATTCAAGGGTGGATATCTTCTCTACTATCTTTTTCTACTGTTCTAGATACTTAGTAAGTTGGAAACAAGAGCTTAGAAATTAAAGGATATGAGAAGATTCTGGAAAGTAGTAAGAAGAAAGAATTTGTTACTGCCCAATGTTGATGACAGATTTGATAGTCAAATGTTAATAATAGCAATAATAGTTATTGCATTCTTTTTTTAAAGATTTATTTATTTGAGAGAGAGAGAGTGGGGGGGAAGGGCAGATGGACAGGGAGAGGAAAGAGAGACTCTCAAGCAGACGCCCTATTGAGTGCAGAGCCCAAAGCTGGGCTCGATCCCACAACTCTGAGATCATGACCTGAGCCAAAATCAAGAGTTGGACACTTAACTGACTGAGCCATAGAGATGCCCCTAATTATTACATTCTACATTGTGGCATTTTGTGCATTTCTATCACATTTATACTAGCCATCACATGCTATCATTCCAGAACAGATAGTCTCATTTGCTGGATATTCTCACCTTAAATCCTCTTACATGAAATTTCTCTTAAATTTTTGTTAAGAATAAAAGTATCCTGGGGCGCCTGGGTGGCACAGCGGTTAAGCGTCTGCCTTCAGCTCAGGGTGTGATCCTGGCGTTATGAGATCGAGCCCCACATCAGGCTCTTCCGCTATGAGCCTGCTTCTTCCTCTCCCACTCCCCCTGCTTGTATTCCCTCTCTTGCTGGCTGTCTCTATCTCTGTCAAATAAATAAATAAAATCTTTAAAAAAAAAAAAAGGAATAAAAGTATCCTAAACTAACAATGACTATTATATATCAGTCAATGCATTTAAACTAAGTAAAAAAAGGAAATGTTCACTCAAAGTAGCACAACTTTAAGAACTTGAAGCAGAATTCAGACTAGCAGGCTAGATCTAAATAAGCTGTTAAGGAGTTAAAGATAGTTGTCATAAGATGAATTAGTTTGACATGATTTAGCTATGTGATGCAGGCATCCAGATGGCTCATGAAAATATTTTCTTTATTTATGTGGCCAGCATTATGGAGCATAGAGTTAGTTTGTTATCTGAAGTGTCAGCCCTCCTAACTCGGACATTATTTTTCCTGATTATATTCCTCCACATCTGTACCCACTAATCACCATCATTCTTAGTCTCATGGTTTCCAATTCAACCCATGATTGAATAGAGTATGAGTGGTTTAAGTTCCTTTTCCCATTGTGTATTGTGATGGGTGGGGTTGGCAGACTAATTGTTAAAGTGCTTTGCCTATTGGTATCAGAAGGAGCTAATGTCTGTATTAGTCTGACTAAAGACCTTCTTGTTCTACAGTTGGATTAAGGATACTTTGTTTTGCCTAAATGAATAGGACTTTACACAAAAAGCACAGTTAAGATCAAAGAAAAGGAACTTTTAATACTGCTTCTCATTCCTCATAGATTTAATGATTTGAAAGGGGTGAATCTCTCACCCTAAAGAAAGCAAAGGATTAACAGCTTCTCACATTCTGTTATATTAAAATGGCTTTAAATGCTGCGGCTAACAAAAGGGACATTCTTCAAGAAGCAAGTGCCCATAGACCAGGTAAATGTATGCAGTTTGCTCACTTTGACTCTACCTACCTTTGGAAGATACCACAACATTATTTTGGGTCTAAAATGATTTTTGATGGCCATACACTTAGAGACCCTATTTATCTACTCTGTTTTAGGCTAGGCTTGGTCCTTCTTTAATCTGTTCCATCTTGCTGAGTACAGAATTGTGCATCTGTGGTTCAGAGAGAAACTGTAAAACACAGCATTGTGATTACCTCCCAACATCCATTCACCCTTTGTCATAATTAGCCTATGGAGAAGGATGTCCATGTGATACGTTTATGACCAATGAAGCATGAAGGAAAGTCACTGAGGTGGGAGTTAGTCTGAGGGAAGTCTTCCCATTCCCAAGAGAAGGCCACAGGCAGAGACTATCCCACTCTTTTGTCTGGATGTTGTTCTCTCTGAATATATTTCAATAAGTACTGAGGTCATCTTACTATACAGGCTGAGGAAGAAATCTCCCAAAGAATGAAGACTAAAAATGTAGAAAGAATATGGATCTTTAAAAAAAAACAAAAGATTCATTTATTCATTATTTTAGAGAGAGAGAGAGAGAGAGAATGTGGGGAGGAGGAGCAGAGGGAGAGTCTTAAGCAGACTCTGTGTTGAGCATGGAGCCCAACTCGGGGCTTGATCTCATGACCCTGAGATCACGACCTGAGCTGAAACCAAGAGTCAGACACTTAACCAACTGTGCCACCCAGGTGCCCCAAGAATATGGATCTTTAATGATCCTGTTGATCCACTCATAACATCATTCTGGAACCCCACACTATTTCTCAAATTCCAATTATGAGATGATACATTTCTTTATTGTTTTCTTGCATTTTGAAAGAGGATTATTCTTGATGGGGACAAAAGAATCCTAACTGATATGTAAGTGTTTCAGTTAATGAATGTGCCCATGATGAAGGGTCATTTCATGTTCAAGTCTATGGCTTCTAGTAGGTGTCTTAATAGAAAAAACATCAGTAGGAAGAGTAGGTTTTCTTTCTCCGCATTTATGAAGTGTTATCAATCCCTAAAATTAATTCCTTAGGTGCCTGGGCCCCATGTAGCTTCTTTCAATGATAGCTATAGTTATATTCTTCTGAAAGTGAAAGTCTGAATCTTTAGATTTGAAATAGGGAAGTGCTATCAATGGAACCTTTTTAACATAATCTAAAGAATTATACCTAATCTTACCTGGTTCTGGTTTTGAAAATACCAGTAAGTATTTAAAAAAGGAAGGCATGATATTTTATTTATAGATTAGGTCTCTAAGAGTTGTTGAATCAACTGAAGAATGACTGTGAAAAAGAGAATTTAGATCAATTCCTTGGTGCCTAACACTTTCTGGATGTAGCTTCCCTTATATCTGTCTGAGCTTGCTAGACCTCAGGGGAACCCTGCTGAAAACCTACTTACCAAAATAGAAATTAGGACATTCTAATCATCCTCAGGATCAAAATGAAAAAGTGGCAATGATTGGGGATTGGGAGGTTTATATGTTTTCATTTTTAGTTTCTAACTAACAGATCAGTTTGTTTTCTTTTTAGTAGATAAAATTATTGATAAAAATATAATTTAGCCTTTTTACAGGTTAGTTTATTGCATTGTTTAATAGAAATTTAATGTCCTATATATTGTATTTACTATGTGAGTCTTCCATTAATTTGAAATGTTATATGGCACACCATAAGATGTACATCATAGTATATCGTAGATCACATATGGTACATCGTTGGAGTAAGAAAGCAGAGTTCTCATCATTTTTCTGGGTGGTGTGGGGCAAGCCAGCTTCTGTGAATGTCATTTCTCTCATCTCAAAAGAAAGCTGTTGCAAGGATCATATACAATATTGTAGGAATAAGAACGCTTTGTAAGTTATATACATAAAAAAAGGAGTTGTAACTCTGGCACATTGGCAGCTTATTATTTAATGCATAAAACAAATATGTTGTCTATTTTATAAAATAGAACCTTGAATGTGAACTAAGCAAATGCATATGAAATAAGCAAAACACAGGAATCAGAAGTGATACAGAGGGAGTGGTGGGCTCAGGCTGAGGGGATGGTGGATATTCACCAAGAACTGAACACCTGAGCTGGATTTGGAAGTCTCCTTTCACAGAGTTATCCTTTTCCTCATCTACGTAATAGGATGCCCTGTATATAAGCATGGCGATAGCCAAGAGCATGTTATGTGCAGGGAACGGCAAGTCAGAGTAGCCCAAATCTAGCAGTCCTAGAGGAAGGAGGTGGGGTGGTCAGGTTTACCGTAGATTGTGAGGAAGTGTGGATCTGAATGGGAGCAAATCGGAGGGTTCATTTATGCTGGTGAGGGACTCGGGCACATCCTGTAGGCCTCGTTCATCATTGGAATGAGCAGAAGATTTTGGAAGTTATTATTATTGGCCTTATCCCAGACTTTCTGAATTGAAATCTTGGCAAGGGGATGGAGTGGGCGGTGAGACTCAGAGCTACCTCTATACAACCCTGATATCAGTTAGGTTTCAGACCCACCTGGATAAAAGGAAGCCACTAGAAGAATCTGAGCAGGAAAATGACATGATCAGATTTGCATTTTAAAAAAATGACTCAAGCAGCTGTATTGGGCATGGCAGGAGAGGAGCGCAACCCAGGGGATAGAATTCAGGGCATGACAAAAACCTGGGAGCCAGATAAGAAGGTTAAGAGCAGCAAAGCAGGTGGCCGGAGGGTGCTGAGTGGGCTGACAGAGGTGAAGGGGGGCAGAAGTAGGAGATGAGGTTGGTGGTGCAACAGCCTGTAAGACAAGGAAGGCCCTGTGGCCAAGAATAAGAATGTGACTTTTCCTAAGAAAGAGATGGGGAGCCCTGGAGCATTTTAAGCAAGACAGTGACATGATCCCCTGCTGGGAAATTGATTTTGACCTGATTGCAGGGAGTTTCATCAATGAGCGACACCTTAGCAAAGGTTCTCAGCTTGAAGCAAATGCTTCCTTAGCACAGGGGCCCTGAGGCAGAGAGCTGGAATGGCTGGTTCCTGCCATCGCTGTCAGAACTCCAGCTTCTTGGGGCACCTGGGTGGCTCCGTTGGTTAAGCAGCTGACTCTTGATTTCAGCTGAGGTCATGATCTCCAGGTCCTGGGATAGAAACCCAAGTCAGGCACCATGCTCAACAGGGGGTCTGCTTGAGGATTCTCTTTCCCTCTCCCCCTGCCTCTTCCCCCGCTCTCTCTCTCTCAAATAAATAATTCTTTTAAAAAAAAAAAAGAACTCTGGTTTCTAGAGCATGTTAACCCATTCAGGTTAATAAAGACAGGGACAGAGGAAACAATAAGGTCTGACTTACAGGAAAATATTGAAGAAAACCAAAGACAAATACCCCAGGGTAAGTAAAAGAAAGGAAGATCTCAATGTCAAAAAATCAGCCAGGTTTTCACTCAGGGAAAATGAATAATGTCTTATGATCATTGAATGTAGTCAAACACAAAGAACTCTGTTGTCCATAATTGGTTGCAGTTAACTGTAAATCTTTGGATGTCTTCTAAAAGTCCCAGATTTAAGTATTCAGCATTGTGGTCATGTGCCTATCTCTGTGTCCTGTGTTTTTTTGGGGAAATGTTTTTATTATAAGTCTAATACTGACTTTGTTTCTAGTTTCATTTGGTCTTGTGTAAATCATTTACATCTTGAATTTATTATAGTGAACAGAATTGGATTTGCAATTAGATCTGTATTTTTTTTAATTCCAGTGTAATTAACATACAGTGTTATATTAGTATCAGGTGTACAATGTAGTAATTCAACTGTTCTATATATTACTTAGTGTGCCTCATCATAAGTCACTCCTAATCCCCTTCACCTATTTCACTCATGCCCCCACCCACTTCCCCTCTGGTAAAACCCAGCTTATTCTCTAGAGTTAAGAATCTGTTTTTTGGTTTGTTTGTCAAAAATATGGAACGCTTCACAAATTTGCATGTCACCCCTGTGCAGGGGCCATGCTAATCTTCTCTGTATCTTTCCAATTTTAACATTTAGCACATGTGCTGCTGGAGTGAGCATGATAGATCTCTGTTTTTGTCCCAAGTTCTTCCAATGGACATTTGAACGTGTTTTATAAACTTTTGAACCTTAATTTCCACTTCGATGTTTAAGGTCAACATGAGGGTCAAAGAACCCAAGTTTAGATAATATATCAAAACAAAGACAGACACATAGTAGGCCTCTGTAAAAACGGGTTGCCCTTTTCCAACTGCTGTTCCTCATTTTGAAGATGGGGCGATAGGGGAGAAGAGCAGAAGTGGCCAGCATGTGGCCCCCAAGACATTTTCACTTCTTGACACTCTATTTGCTGACAGCACTGGAGGAGATAATGCTAAGTAAAATAAGTCAAGCAGAGAAAGACAATTATCATATGGTTTCTCTCATCTATGGAACACAAGAACTAGGAAGATCGGTAGGAGAAGAAAGGAATAAAGAAAGGGGGGGTAATCAGAAGGGAGAATGAAGCATGAGAGACTATGGACTCTGAGAAAAAAAATGAGGGCTTCAGAGGGGAGGGGGTGGGGGAATGGGATAGGCTGGTGATGGGTAGTAAGGAGGGCACGTATTGCATGGTGCACTGGGTGTTATATGCAACTAATGAATCATGGAACTTTACATCAGAAACCAGGGATGTACTGTATGGTGACTAACATAATATAATAAAAAAATATTATTAAAAAAAATGAAACCAGAAGGAACCTCAAAATCCTCCCAACACAGAACCTTGAGCTGCATGGATGTGACATTTAAGATAAAACCTGTTTGTTATCCCTGCACTGGATAATCTCTAAGGTTGTAGCTGAGACACTATGAGCCCACAACAAATGGAGCCCAATTTTCAAAATCATACAACTGAGTGGAAAGCAAATTTCTCAAAGCTCAGAAGACACAAGCAATAAGATACAGAATGGGATAGTTTGCTGAAGGAGGCTTTCAGAAAACCCTGAGTGTGGAGATGAGATTGGCATTGGTCATTGTGGAAGTAGAATTTAGACCCCACAAAGTTGTCTATGTCTCAATTCCTGGAACCTGTGAATGTATTACCTCACATGACAAATGGATTTTTTGGTTGTGATTGAGAATCTTGAAATGGGAAGATTGTCCTGCATTACCTGGGTGAGCCCACTGTATTAACAAGTCTCTACGAGAGAGAGAGAGAGGCAGGCGCATCAGAGTCAGAGGAGATGTAAGGACAGAAGCAGAGTCAGAGATGCAGCCAGTCGAGGAAAACAAGCAGCTTCCAGAAGCTGGAAAAGGTGAAGAACTGCCCCCCCAGAGCCTCCAGAAGGAAGGCAGTCTTACTGACACCTTGATTTTAGCCTTGTAAGACCCATTTTCAGCTTCTGACTGCCAGTACTATAAAATAATAAACGTGTGTTGTCGTAATCCACCAAGTTTTTGGTAATTCTTTACAACAGCAATAGGCAATTGCTCCTTATCCTAAGTGCACTCCTAATCCCTTCCATCTATTTCATTCCTACCCGCCCTTCTTCCCCTCTGTGCTATCATCAACAGTCAAGTGTCAACAGTCAGGACTTTAAAGAAGGGCTTGGATAGACAATAAAAGAGGGACAGTTGGGGTGAGTAGTAGGTGATAAGCAGGGGCTTAAATGTGAGAATAAGTAAAGTAGACAGTGGGAAGTATGGAGCCTGACCAGTTTGAAGCAGTGGGATAGGCTGCTGCCAAGAAGGAACCCAGCTCAAGAGTTAAGCCTTGGACAGTTAAGATTTGGTACCCTGAATTTGAATCCTACTTCTGATGTTTTCTCAGTAACCTTGGTCCAGTTACTTAACTTCTCTAGCATTACAATGTTGTCTCTAAAAGTAAGAATAACAGTACTGCCTATTTCATTGGGTTAAATGAGATCGTAGGTGTAAAATGTCTAGTACTGAATAGGGCTCCATAATGGGAAGTGCTGTTTTTTTATGAATGGAAGACAAAGGTGAATTGCCACTTCATTAGATTATAAAAAACCCTGAATACCAGAGTGAGATTAGGAAGCTTTACTTCCAAGACATTGTGTGACCATCAGAAGATCTTGAATGGGAAACTAACTTAAAAACGCAAAAAGACTCCTGTGGTGAATTAATATGGCAAAGACAAAAGACAGGAAAACCACCCATTTAAAGGGCAAGTTTGAAGGATAGAGGTTGATCTTCACATTAATATAGGAAAAGTTAGGCACATACTGCTCAAGCATGTTGGCTGACTCTAAGGGTTTATTACAGGGGTAGAATGTAGTGGAAACATCCTTAGGCTGGTAGTTCAGTGAAAAAGGTTCTTGCTCTGGCTGTGTCAGCTGCTCATTACCACTTTGAGCGAGCCCCTCATGTATGTGGTGAAGTCAGCCCTCATGGCTCAGCATCTGCTGGGGCCCTGCTATTTCCAAGTCATGCTTCTCTTGGGCTTCTCTTTTCTGTGAGCCTGAGGTCAAATGATTTCTCTTCGGAAAACTGCAAGGATAAAAGACGCTTCCTGAAAAGCAAATTAGTCCTAATTGCTATGAATCTCAGTAACTATTTAAACCCTGCACTTACCAAATAATTAGATTTTTTTACAAGGTTATGCAGAGTAGCTATAGGACATTCAAAAGGTATAGATCAACATGTAAATATTGCATTTCATATCCAATCAGATTGTTTCTATCCATGCTACGGGAGGTATGGCATCTTTCGGACAGGGCCATTTGCCTAAAACAAGCCAAGGAAAGCGAACAACTATTTCCCCAGGTACTGCTGGTCAACCAGGATGGCACAGCTAGGCATCCAAATCGCAAATTTGTTTCTGGCTCTTGAATTATTAGTTCAATAGAATTAACCTTACCGAGGAGAAAATCTCTAATAAAAATTGTCTAAATAGCATGTGAAAAACAGCAAAAGGTAAAAAAAAAAAAAAAAAAAAAAATACTTGGAATAGTTTTAGGTCCAATATTTTCCAATAATAAGTGAGAACAGAATGCTTCCTGCCTTTAGCCAGTAACCCAGGGCCTAACCTCCACTTTGGTACAGAGTGAGATGTTGACAATAATTTGAAGAAAAGTGCTATCATCAACAGTCACGTGTCAACAGTCAGGACACCTTTGATGCTAAAGAAAGCTATTTAAATCCCTCATTTTTAGAAGAGGAAATAAATAATACAGCAACAAACAGGGAAGAGAATCATAGTTGTTATTTACACTGTCCAGCCATCACTGGATCCCCCACCTGGCTTTAGTACTTAAATAAAAGAACCCCAGACCCCAGTCTCACAAAGCATAAGAAGTCAAATGCTTTGCCAGGGGCCTGAGAATTCCTGGACTGGGGGAGGATGCAGGCTGTTCACTGCCCCAAGGACGGGTCCAGCTTCCAGCTCAGTTTTGACCTCTCTCAGATGGACCCTGACACCCTGCCAAGATTCGGAGCTGTTCCAACTCTCAATTTGGTCTGCTTTGATCCAAAACTTAAGCATATTGCCCCTCTCCCACGGTGTATTTCCTCCACATTGGTTATAGAAGCTGTCTAAACAGAGTTCATGGAAGATGGAGGGAAAGCAAAGCAGAATTATAGAACCAATCAGAAAACACCTTAAAATTGAACGGCAGCTCTCTGTGAGGTTAAATTTTGTGGTTACCAACTTCTGTGGGCTCTGGCTTCTCACCAGGTTGCTGAGGCCTCACTTCACCCTCTCTCAGAAAAAGTGTCTTCAAATCCTCCCTTCTGCAAATGTCCAGAAACATTGCTTCTATTTCCTTTGTTGGTAAAAGAGAGACTTAAAAGTCCTAGTCCTTCATTGCAGAGAGCCATTCGGCTCCTCTAAACAAAATTGCTGGAGCAGCCGTTACATCAGACACCTGCCCAGGTAATGCCTTTTCTCAAACTCAAGGGCCATCTAGCTGAGCCTCGAGCCTTAGCACAAAGCAACCGGCAGCATGGAGGTTAGGTGTTTAGGGCACGGCCTTAGGATTAGGGACGTGGGCGCATGTTTATCTGGACTGTGTGTTGAGTGTGGGAGACAGTGGGGGAAGAGTGGGGGTGTGGAGGATAGAAAGCTCTCTCCTGTCTCTGAACAGGCCCTGGAAATGCCGGGTCTTTTGTTCCTGTTGCTGTTGTTCTCATTCTTCTCCTCCACCTCCTCTTCCCTCTCATTCCTTCATCCTCCTCCTAGCCTTCCTTTCTTTCTTTCTCTTCTTCCTTTTACTCCTTTTTTAAAAAGGATTTTATTCATTTGAGAGAGTGAGAGAGCACAAGCAGGGGGAAAGGGAGAGGGAGAAGCTGGCTCCCAGGGAGCCTGATGTGGGGCTCGATCCCAAGACCCTGGGATCATGACCTGAGCCAAAGGCCACCCAGGCTCTTCCACCCCCTTCTACTCCTCTTTTATACCTCCTCTTCTTATATTAAGTTTGAGAAAATCACTCCTAAAATGGATAATGTATTTTACTAAAGAAAATCCAGATCTCTAACCTGTCTTCAAAGCTCTCTGTAATAAGGCCCAGACCGCCTTAGTTCCCAATTAACCCCTTTGTGTAGTCCATGTTTTAGCAAAATGGAATCATTTACAGATTCCCTGACCTCTCCGCATGGTGGAGGCCTTGCTCATTCTATTTATACCTACATAGTCAGGATTCTCCAGAGAAACAGAACCAATAGGAGAAAGAGAGAGAGAGAGAGAGAGTGTGTGTGTGTGTGTGTGTGTGTGTGTGTGTATACACACACACACACACACACACAGAGATTATATAGATAGATAGATAGATTTATAGATAGATATATAGAGAGAAAGATTATATATAGGTATTATATATTTAGGTATTTATAGATATATAGAAAGATATAGAGATATAGATATATAGAAAGAGATATAGAGATATATAGAAAGAGAGAGAGAGAGATGATTAGATAGATGATGATAGAGAAATGGGCTTATGCCATTCTGGAGGCTGAGAAGTCCCATGATCTGCCATCTGCTGGTGGACTAATTCAGTCTGAGTCTGGAGGCTGGAGAACCAGAGGAGCCTATGACATAAATTCCATTTGGAGGGCAGGAGAAGAAGAGATGTGATTTCAAATAGTGAGGCAGGAACAAAAAGGGGGTAAATCCCTCTTCCTCCACCTTTTGTTCTATTCAGACTGTCAGTGGATGGGATGGGACCTACCCATGCTGGGGAGTCCACCAATGCAAATGCTAATCTCAACCAGAAACACTCTCACACAGAGACCCACAAACAATGTTTAATCTGGGCTCCTATAGCCACTCAGGCTGACACCTAGATTAATCAGCACAATACCAGTTCCATAGTTCCAAACCCAGCCCACGCTTGAAAGGTCAATTTAGCATTACATTTCTCATTATTCAAGTATAGATAGTAATCCTACCCTGACCACCTCCCAGGCTCCCATGAGGTTCTGCCTCCAGAATAGAGGTGGTGGGTACCTTCAGTCTGCTCTCCAGTTCCGCTACTTTGCATCAGATTATGGAATCAGAAGAGCTGGATTTGAATTGCAGCCCTGCTTCTTCTTAGCATTTATTTGTTTGTTTTACCTTGGGCAGACTATTTTACCTCTCTGTGCGTCATTTTGCTCATCTGTAAATGGGCATAAAATAATTCTTCAAGAGTTGTTGAGGGGATAAACGAAAGAATGTACACACCCTCCTTAGCACGGTACCCAACACACACAGAGCTCTACAAGCGTGAGCTACGCAGCACTATTTCCTAACACTTGACAAGCCTCCATGGTTTAAAACCACTCCTCTGGATTTATAAGCCCCAAACACCCCATGAAATAGGTAGAACAAATTTTTATGCGTATTTTGCAAATAAATAGGGTTTTAAAGAAAATGAGCAACTTTAACTGGATTCTAGCAAAAATTAAAGGCCAGGCTAACTGTCAGCTTCATCTGTTTTTGACCCTGAATTTAGTTACAGATAAAATGCACTCACCTGAGCAGGACCTTTGTTCTTTAAGGAGCCTCTCACACAAATGTTCTAGAAATAGAAAGTGAGGGCTGCATGGACCCCAGTGCTACTGTTCAGGAGACTGAAATAGGGATGGGAGGAAGAAAGAAAGGTTGCATGTTGGGTTGTAAATTCCCCAGGGGAGAAATAATTGAAGAACTGTTTATGGTAGAAAACTATAATTAGGAGTAATGGGATGAAATTAAGGAGAGGGAAATAACAAGTTTATAATAAGGTTCCAGTATGAGGTATTCAAATTTAATTGTGTTTTTTAAGTAATGTCAGACTCCCAGATGCTGTAGCGATGAAGACTGTATACAAATGGGTGCATAAATAAATGACTTTATAATCCACGCAATCCAACTAGTGTGCCTTATAAGCCAAGATGCCGTTTTGCAATTGCACATTTAGAATTGGCACGGCAATGTGCAAAAAGAAAAAATCTTTTATTGGGCTGAGAATTTGATTGTTTCCTATGTCTTATAAGCTTACAACTTACTAAGAGGAATGGAGAAATCCCACTTCCTCTACCAAAAAAAAAAAAAAAAAGCCCAGGCTCTTCAGCTTATTAGATCTGCACATGTTGCGATCCATTTTTGAGTTGAAGCATCACACACTAGGAGGTTAATTTAACCAATCGAATGTATACAGTCAACCACTTCAATTGCATTGTTCAGACCCTCAGAGACCTAAGGAGTGAAGGGGGAAAACATTCATACTAATTTTTACATCTCCCACACTGGAGACGTAAGTTAATAAAGCCATTCAGAACGAGTGCTACAGAAAATGTGGGAACTTGAAGAGGATGCCCTGCTTTTCTGTTACTGGCTTCTCTGTGGAATCAAATTATTTGGAGTTCTTTGTTTTAAGGTCATTATTTTTCAGTAGACAAGCTGCTGCTGTTATCCAAAAGCTAATAGTGGGAAATGTCTGGCTGACACAACAAATACAGCCATAGTTCCATTATTAATGCCACTAACAATTTAGGATACAATAAATGTGCGCCATGGCATTTAGCATTCACGCAGTAGCAGGGAACTTGCGGCTGCTCTGTCTTCTTAAAAGAGAACACACACACACACACACACACGCGCGCGCACACGCAGGCGCATGCACGCACACGCTGAACCCATAACAGTCACTTGCTGATGGCTACCAAATACATCATGGCAACTAAATGGAATATTATAAGTGTATTGTGTCCACGTGTGATTCACGATATAAGAAGAGAAATTCTGTTACAAAGCCCTGGTCTGGGAATTTGCACAGCTTAAGGCAGCATTGACAGTCCTATTGCGCTCCTCCAAATGGTAAGGACCTATGCAAAGACCTCACTAAAATGTTTGAGAATTCTTTCCACCTGGATATTCCCAGTGGGAATTGTGTGACTGGCCAGTCGCTCACTGGTTCTAATGCTAAATGGGTCAACTCTAGGCTAGTCCTGGCCCCATGCACAATAACAGGATTTTACCTTCCTTAGAGATTTATGAGATGCATTGGCATGGTAAAGTCTCCGTGGAGCTCTGTAATACATGGACACAACATTTTCAAAATTATTTGTGCATTGAACTCTTTCTGTTTGAATGACTAATTAACGTTTTGCATACCAGCATTTAATGATTATTGGTTTGGAAACAGGATCTTAATCCTTCTGCCCCTTCATATACACAAACACACATGGGGAATTTTCATGATTCAGTAGAAGTAAGGCTGCTCCCCGGAGCTCTCCTACTGATGAAACTTGGATGCTCCAGTGCTTGGAGAACTATGGCCATGCCAGAACCCTTCTGCTGTGCGTTCTTCCTTCTAACCCCAGTCTGGAGAGTTTGCTGGACTCACTTGGGTTTGTTGGGTTTCTCTTCTTATTCTATCCCAACAAAACTTCTGTTATTCAATTTCCAAACTGCACCATGGTTGGGGCACTTTCTCTCCTCACAAGAGCCCCCACATATCACAACCAAGCCAACTAATACGACGGATACAAAGCTGCTTGAGAGAAGCAGTCATTGCTGTATCACTGGAGTCTAGCTCGGTGCCTGTCGCAAGGTCAAGGCTTACTGACTGACTAAATTAAATGAAAACCACCAGGGCTTTTCATAGATTCATTCTATTGGCTAGAATAGTGGCCAAAGATTTTCCGACCAACATTTTCAAGGTGTATCACTGTTCTCCCAATTCTAATTATTCCCTGCTCACCAGCAATAAGCATGTATTCAGCAACCCCATGAACAGCTGAGTGCTTCGCTGGACAAGTTTAATTGACTTATTCCCTGCCCTTTGAGAGCCGACAGTCTCCATTTCTTTTCCTCAAAAGAGTCCATAACTTAATTCAGTTATGAGAATGTGACAAATTACTACATAACTTATATACCTTTTCATATTCAATAGTTCATCTAGTCTCCTACCCTATCAGGTTCCCAGGCAGATCAGCTCTTATTCAATACAGACTAAATACGTCCGTAAACCAGACGGTTCAAAACACAGATTAGCCGCTTTCATTTTCTGATTAACTAAAGGTTGTACTCCAGTCTGCTGGCCCGCTTTGAGCCTGGATGGCTTCCTGAGTCGGCCTCCTATTGTGTGGGTTCTGTGCTGTGTTAGAGATGGGGAATCATGACGCATAGGAGGTCGGGAGTGAGAGGCTCTTAGAAATTGTCTAGTAATAGAATAGTTGTAATGTGAATGGTAACACTTTCACTACATTATCTTTGCATAAGCTCCTTAAATCAGGATGTTCTCATTGTTTCAATCAGCCTATGAGACTGGCAGAAAATAAATACAGGGAAACACGGTGATTTGCTCAAGATCACATAACACCAGGGTTTGGCACAGATCTTTTGCCTCTGAGTCCAGCACTCTCTATTATCTGAAGAGGAAGAAGAGGAGAAGGGGAAAAAAGAGGAAGGGAAGGAGAAAGGGGAGGGGAGAGGAGGAGTAAAGAGAAGAAAAGATAAAAGGAGAGAAGTACTTGACCCAAAGTATGTGCTTAGCAAAGATTTTTGAATGAATGATAATAATTCTTATATGCATGTAAACTCTTTGTGCTTTAGTTTCCTCATAATTAAAAGGGATAATATTCTCTACCACATATTGTTGTGAAGATTAAATGAATCGGTATCCAAAAATTAACATATGTGTATATGTGCATATATACATATGTATCTTAGAATAGTGCTCCGTATATAGTAAGAACTCAAATAATGTCAATCATTATAGAATGCACAGTACTGTATAAGTTACAAAAGTTTTGAAAATATTACCATAATTATTCAAAATAACTACGAAATCTGTGATTATATCTTCATTTTATAGATGAGCAAATGGAAACACAAAGAGTTTAACTGACAGTGTCCAGGCGGTGATAGCTGGATACCTGCCCACCCCACAGCTACCTCCTTCAACTAGCCACAGTTGGGAGCAGAGACTTCACAGCATAAGTGGACGTATCCATGATTACACAGTTCAGTTAGGTGCAAGATGTTGGGCTCCATGTGTGCCAAACCCAGGACACAACCTAGATACTGGGAACATCTTATTCTGTCTTCAACTACCTAAACTGTCAGCTTGTTATCTCAAAATGTGTCTCTTTCTCTTGATGAGAATAGTTGAGAAAGAAAAAAAAAAATAATCTGCTAAACAAATGATCTAGTTGATTAAGCTCTAGCTAAGATTTTACTTTCTGATTATACCTTCGTAGTAGAACATTTTATAAACATCGACTATAAGGCAGAGAGACACACTAGGAAGGAACAGTTTAACCAGCCTGAATCTTCATTGGATTTGTAACTCAACCACTGGCTAAAACAGGGAGCTCCCCCAACTGCAGTCTGGAGCTTTGTCTTTTTCTTCGTCCCTTCCTCCCTCCCCCCAATATTGTTACTTTAAAAAATACTAATATACCGTCTCAAGGCAATTGGATCATAGCCCAAGCTAATTCTCACCAAGAGGGAACACAAAGAGCTGCCCTCCCAATGTCAACACAAGCTTCGATTAGACCACTGCAGATGTCGTCTCCTGTGCGTTCTGTCTTGGGTGGATTGATCGGGTGTGCTGTGCTGAGCCCTGTCTCTCCTCTGGGTAGGAAGCACTTCCCAAAGTGTCCACTGGCAGTTTGCTCACTGGTTAGCGTCTTCACTAAATCAGCCATAGTGCGATCAGTGTCATTACTTGGAATTAGAAAGGACTGCCTTAAATCGTGAACCCACTGTTCACTTATTACATCTTTCTTCCTTGAAGAGTCAGTTGAAGCTTTTGCATCTCAGTTGCCCTATCCAAAAATATAAATAATAATATTCACCTCTGGGGTTGGTTGGAGAATGAAACAAGCTCATGCATTAATGATACTCAGTCTAAAATCTTGTTATTCACTATTCATGGGTAGGTATGTTGAATAGCTATTTTTGACTGTGAGGTATTTGGAATAAGTTAAATCTAGTCCCTCACTTTTTTAAGGTCCTGAGTCTGAACCACCCTGATGAACACTGCTAGCAACCACCTTCTGAAGGTCTGAGAGGAACAATGTGTTAAAGAATTTAGGGAGACTTATTTAACCTCGCAATGAGATGAAAACCAAACTCTCCCAAGTCGGTTCTCAGCCCTGTCAACATCTCTGCCTTTGTCTCTCTGTTAATTTTGTCCTGTTGGCCTGGACTAATACTACAAGGCATTTAGCTGTGTTAATTAAAAATACCAGCCAAGCAAGATGCTTAAGGATGTTTCTGCCAAAGGCGGTCTCCCGTTTTAAACAGCCAGATTCGTTTAAGAGTTTTTAACCAACTGCTCTATAAATTTCCTGGCCAACAGCTTCGTGTTGGGGAACAGTAAGTGGGGCTTGGAAGCCCAGTGGTTTGCAGGCTCTTTGCCATATGGAGGGGCCACAGGGAGGGGAGTGAGAATAAAGCTTATCCTCAGGACAGTGGGAGATAGTCTGGAAGAGGACAATGAAGGAAATTAAGAATGTTACTTCAGATCCAGGTGCAGAGTGATTCGCTGCTGTGTCTTACTTTGGTCAGAACTTTGGAGGGTGCTGGAGCCCTGCTAAGTAGACTGCAAAGTCTCAGTAACCCAGGCTAGCGGCTGGACACATAGAAATGAGGGCACTGCCTGGCAGTGAGGGTGTTTGTTTACTAAAGTCAGGCTTATGAGCTATTGGAAAAGGAATAGAAGTTGGGACTCTGTGGTTTTCAGTCTGGAGAAAATAAACCACTTCAGTGCCCCACGGTCCAGATGGTGGGCCATGGTGAGCATCCCTACCATGAGCAAGGCGCATGCTGAGGCTTCAGGAAGCGGATGGAAACTGTGTGCCTCCACACTGCCAGTCAATCTCCAATAAGTTCATGACAAGGGAGTAGAATCGAGTCTCCTCTGCCTCTGACCCCCCAGTGGGGTAAGTTTAGGCAGGGTGTCAGGGTCTCAGCAGAGCTGGATTGGATTTAAAGATGCTTCTGAATGCTCTGAAACATGTGGGGACTTTCTCTTTGTGTTCTAGAATTACAGTCTAGATTCTGCCTACTTTTTTCAACACTTGAAGACATGAAGTCTCACACTAATATATTGCTTATCAGCCTTTACTGGGCTCCTAGAAGTTCATTAAAATACAGATGCCTAAGCCTCAATACAGACCTATTGGATCAAAATGGTGGTGTCCAAATGTATGTATGTTTAAGAAGCACCACGGATGATTTTGATATTTACCCAAGGTCGAGAAGTTTATGGGTTTTACTCTTGACACAGTAATGTGAAGACAATGCCGGTGGGAGGTCCATACGTCCTTGCAGTTCAGGAGTCCTAGCTTTAACACTTATTACATAAGGGATTTGGGTCAATTACTTTACTTTTAAAGTCCTCAAATTCCTCAAATGAAAATAGGGACGATGATAGTAACTCCACATAACATCGATACAAAGATCATTAAATGAGTTTACATACATCGAAATTATTTGCTCACACAGCATCAGTCCTTTGTTCTCTCTCAGACACAGTCATGATACAGATACCCCTGAGAGACGTAAAATGTCAACCAGAGGCACCATATCAGAGTGGAAAGAATAAACGCAGGTCTGGATCCTAGTTTCCCTCTACTACTCTCTCCTTTTAGCTAAGAAATATAAACTCCTGACCCTTAGTTCTTTATTAGTAAATTGGACTCATAAACTACAAAGTGATCCAAATCTAGTGATTGTCTGTCTGATTTTGAATGTCCCAACCTAAGAATTCTTTTACACTTCTAAAGCGTTGTAAAAAAGAAAAAAAAAAAAAACCCAAAGAGAAAAATTATGTGACAGACCACACAGAGCCTGCAAAGCCTAATATATTTACTGTGTTTTATGTCTGTGTTTTTAAAGAAAACGTTTGCTGATGCCTGGTCCAATCTTAAATATGCACGCGAATCATCTGGAGATCTCTTTAAAATGCAGATTTTTATTTAATGGGTCTGGGGTTGGGCCTGGGGGTCTGCATTCCTAACAAGTTACTAGGTGACCCCGATGCTACTTACTCAGGGACCACATGTCGAGTATCAAGGGTCAGGCTAATTCAGATTTAACTGGTACGTGGTAGGCCTGGGCTCTCCTTATGTTTACAAAGCTTACCAAGTGACGATAACATGATGATAAAGAGTAACCAGGGCCTACAGCCACTGTTCTTGGGATCATCTGAGCAGAATTCATCCAACTGGCTGTCACCTTAGAAAACAGAATCAAGTCTCTGGAAATGTGATGCAAGACAGGTGAGTTGTTCTGGTAGCAATGAAGACAAAAGCAGATAGAAGGATGAACTTTGGCTGTTAATAGCCTATACATAAAATGCCACTGTTTCACTTCTGAATTTTTATGGGCCAGAATTTTTGTCTTATCCGTTCCTTTTTTGAATGGCCTTGGTTCTTCTTCTCCTTCTTTTTCAACCTATGGTATCTGCATGTCTGACCACGCTAAACTTGACTTCTGGTTCACTCAAATTGAATAAATATCAGCCCCCCTTCTGTCAGACTTACTTCATGGCCCTGACCCCAAACTGGAAATATGGACTGCTGGAATCTTAAGCATAATAGCTGGAAAAGAATCCCAAAGACTAGGGTGGCAGTAAAATGCAAAACAATCTCTATTCTGATTTTGTCTTGCCCTCCCACTCTCCCTCTCCTATAGGCACACAGCATTATGACATAAACTAATATAATTAATTGTATGAACTGAAGGATTATTATTCCTCTGATATCCATCAAATGAATGAAAATACTGACAGTGAAAATAAAAACCCACCTCTCCCTTAGTACCCAAGAGAAAAGCAATAAAAAAGGACAGCTCTGATGCATCACACATATATCGCTTGCCAGAGTTTTTCAGGTGTAACTTGACATTCGTAGGTTTAAACTGTTCGGATAGGGTCTTTGGGTCTGCTGGCAGTTTTACAGAAGTGGAACTGTTCTAGAATTTTGTAATTTTAGGCATTTACTTTTATGGCCCTTTGATTGGCCAAGTTAAGGCTGAAATGAAACGTAATGTCACCAGTCTAAGAAGTTGGAAATAGTGACAAAGATCAGGCAAACAGAGCCACGACCTTTCACCGTGGCGTCTGGGAAGGAACACAATACAATAGAGGTGAGCCTTGGGCAGCGTAAAGAGAGATGCTGGGATGTTAGCAAGAAGAGAAAACAATTCAATTTGAGCTGTAAGCCTCAGAGCTGTGTTTGAGCCAACCACTGTCATCTGAGGCCAGGAACCAGTGCACAGGGGGAGACAGTGTGGCTGTGAAGCAAACAGATCAGGGGCCCGGGCCTCCAAGCACCAGCTTCTCATTGATAGCCAGCAAACACTTTATCTAACTGCCTTGAGCCGTTTTCTATAGTACCTTTTAATTTATATATGCGACACACCAAGTTGAAACTCCAGAAAAGGTTATCATTGGCCGTGGATTGTCCTTTGCGGTCAGACAAAGATGGTGGTCTCTGTCCACTGCAGGAAGGCTTAGCTTTGTAAATAGACCGATGGTCCCAGCCCAAGTATGGAGTGCTCAAAGGCCATTCCAAAGTAATCTTGAATCATTAGCATGCTTTGAAATGGATCTATTGTCGCCACAAATGTAATGTGATATATTGTCAACACAGATGTGATGCGTGACTTATAAATTAAAAAAAGAAAACAAAAACAAAAAACCAGTAACGCTCCCAAAAGGTAAGTTTGAGATACTTGGGCTTAGAGAATTGAATGGATGGTTTAGAAAAGAAAAAAAGAAAATCATACTAGATTTGGGAAAGCTCTAGTGCTTTTTGTTGTTTTGGTTTTTTCTTTTTGTGTTTTTAATCTTGATCATCTGGAATCAGCGTGGTTCTAAGTATGGTTTCATAGTTGGACAAGATTCACTGATCATTTTTTAGTTAAGTATGTGCACATTTGAAAAAAAAACAAACAGACAAACAAAACCAAAACAAAAATCCAGTGAGCACATATGCTTATGCTGTGTCTAAACGTAAGATATGCCTTTAACGAATTCTAAGGGATCAGAGAAGTCATATGTACTTTCAAGAGCACAATAAGCAGAAATAGAACATTTACTCAGAAAAAAATCCGCTTACAAAATTACAGAGACCTGAGAATATCCACTGTCCCTTCCCTTGAGATCTTTCATATTGAATCTTTGTGAACTTTAATATGGGGACATAACATGTTCCTCCTTGTACTCTGCTGAGATTTAAAATGGAATTTCCTGTTTTCCTGACTTGAAAAGCACATCTCATTTTAAGCAATTTTTATTACATATGACATAGACGCTTATTGAGCTCTGCCTGGCTACGCCCAGAGTAAAATTTGGGGAAGGCAGTGGGGCCTGATCAGTGTCTATGGAGGTGCTTCTTCTGCATTCTGGAAGTCCACAGGTCCACAAATGCAGCCGCCCCGGGAACAAGTCCACTCAGCAGGAAGGGGCAGGGTTTTGCCAATATCGGCAAAGGAGCGGGACGGGAGCACAGCGCTCTTTTGGATCCCGGTCAGGAAGGAAAACAAAATGTGCCTCTTATGGCAGCAAATCAACTTTTGCTTAATCTAACCTCCCTGAGCTTCGATTTTTCTTCATTTATAAAACAGGGATAATGATAGCATCTTCATAGGTGCATTAGACAATTAAATGAGCTAGTATAAGCCAAACAAGTAGGACAGTTAAGTGCTACGTAATGTTAGGGATTACTAATAAAATACTCGACTATCACAAAATAGATAATCAAATGCTCATGATCACCTACCCTTCGGTAGTTACTTCTTTCTCTAGGATGAACTAAAGGAAACCACTTGAAGAAGCCAGACACCAATTCTTCTACTGCCACATCCCCAATTGTAACGTGTCCTGAGTCACACAACCAGTAGTGATTGGCACAAGAACCTGAATCTAGATCTGTCAACCTCCATAGCCCAAGACTCTGCTCTTTCAAATTCTTATCTCCCTGCACTTCGGTATTTCGTTAGAACTGAATTGGTGAAGAGTGTTTGCAGCGAGGGTGAGCAGGCATGCAAGCCACTCACAGAGAGGGAGAATAGCTCGCAAGCCGGCGGAGCAGACACCCGCCGCATTTCCCCACCGCTTCAGCAGTCAGGGTTAGAAGCCTGTCCCAGCCATCCCCGTCAGTGAAAGTGTTTCGAGGAGAGAGGAGCTAAAAACCACTGGAACACTGCACTCTCAAAGAGGGTGCCCAATCAAGTGGCTCAATAGAAGTGGTTTAAAAACCTTAATCTTGTCTAAACTGAGACCAATCTGTTCAGAGTGGGCATCAAACCTAATGAGGCGGGTAGAGGTGACTAATGCAATGCAGAAGTTTTCCTTCACGCCTCCGGCTGCGGGAAAGCCCACACTGAGGTTCTGTAAAAGGCTGCTTCTGACAGCAGGTGTGACCCACGGAGGCACCTGCCCAACACACCTGCACCAGCTCAGCAGGACCCGCGGGCGATGTGTCTGTGCAAAGGCGGTAACACAGGGGCGAACAGAGCGACCCCTGGACGATCCAGGGACACTTGGGCCAAGGGAGAAAATGTCGACGGAGGGAAAAAAATGGCGCCCAACATTTTGAAGGCAGAAGTCTTCTCCCCTAATGATGTTGGGTCATTATGACCCTCGTGTTTATAAATCTAGACTTTTTCCTAGGAGAGAGTTGACAAGGCAATGAACGTAAAGACGAGGAGGTCTGGGTCTCCTTGAGATAGGAGAGAGGAAGAGATAAGGGCCTGACGCACCGTAGGCAGAGGTGGTGTTCTGCTGCGCTAGAAGAACTTTGGAATTGAAGGGACTTCCGGCTTCCGTTCATGCTTCAAGGCAAACACTGACAGTGCACTCCCAAGCCAGAGTACTCTCTCAGTAAAGGGAGTAACACTGGTTCTGTGGGTGAGCTTAGCAGGTTTTTCAGAATAAAGTTACCCAGAAACTGTGTGTGGAAGCAATCACCCCACTTGCATTTAATACACGCATTACACGGAGTTGCATGCAAATTAAGTATGTTAGCATTGTTTGGTGGCAGGAATATTTGTCCCATATTTCAGATATTCCCAAGAACGCTGAGAAAGGACAATTTACTGTGGCATGGTAATATTCCAGAAAGCTAATTACCCCAGAGAGAGTTTATGAAAGATTGCGGAGACTGTGGTTCTTCACACGCTTTTGCAAATGTGAGCCTTTTGCTTGCCGTTTTTCTTAAACCTCTGCGCCTTCATACATGCTGTTCCTTGCATGGAGGGGGTCACTTGTCCTTGTGTCTAGATAGTCTTGAAAGTGCTTACTTATCTTGTAAGACTCAGCTCCACTGTCACTTTTACTATGAAGCCTTTTATGACTGTCCTTTACAAAATGGGTCAAGGCTTTGCTCCACGAACATGAAGCAATCGTAGCATAGTTGGTACAACATTGCATTTATTATTTAAATACCTGGTCCCCCTGGTAGATTAGTAACTTCTTCCTGGTGTAGGGGAATGGGGCTTTTTTTGTATCTACAATTCCTAGACTAACTCCTGGAACTTAGATATTATCTGTGGAAAGAGGGGAGAGAAGGACGGAGGGGCTGTGATTCCCCAGCAAGGTAAGGGAACTGCGCAGTGCTGAAAATGAACACATTACAGGGGAAGGAGGAAAAGCTTAAGACATAGAGTCAGAGCACACGGGCTTAAATTCCAATTTTCCCACTCACTGTCTCTGACTTTGGACAAAAGGTTAACCCTCAGTCTTTTAATAAAATCACAAGGGTGTTAAGATTAAATGAAATAATATATGTGAAAGCACAGGACACATAGAAGTTCCCCGAAGATTTAATGATTGAATGTCGGTTGAATAAAGTATAGACTAATTACCTTTTAAAATTCTGAACAAAATAAAGCACACTTGGCAAAGACTCTGACCTTAGAATTTCTGTGTATCAAGATAATTTTCTTGTAAACATCAATTAATCTTTGTACTGCTAAAGCAATGGCAACAGCAAATTTTCTCGTTGAGAGCATGCCTCCCCCGAACAGCTAATGTTATAGACTGACTTTTCCTGCCAGAATTAATTTTAAGGGGTGAGACACTTTTTTAAGTCTCTTTAGTCCATGAAAGTACATTGTCCTCATAAAAATCCCCAGGCTCATAAGTAAAGCAGGAGCCCTTAGTTAAGCAATTAACCATAAAAATAGAAAACTGATCAGAAGCACAGTGAACTGTATTGGCGGAGTGCCTTTCTACGCAGCAGAAACCCATTTCATCCCTAGCTATAATGGGCGTCTTGAAGAGGAGCCCATTTTTGTCAAACTACTCATAGAGTATGTTTCGTAAAGACTCCTGTGGTCAATCAGCTGTGCTTGCAAAAGAAGGAGACAGCTTCCTCTTCCCCCTCTTTCTTTTCATACACTGCCGCCAGCACCATGCCAGGAAGATGCCAGCAGGAAAGGAGAGCAGGAAAAGGAGATACACATTTAATAGCTTCATCTTACATGCGACCTGCCACTTACGACCTCTGACCCTCATCTTCAGTTCCAACGCAGTGAACCTCTTCCTACTCTTTCATAGCTTCACATTGCACGCTCAGCTTCTTGCTCTGTACATTTGTGAACACTACTCTCTTGCCTTCTCTCTCTGATGTTCTTTGTTCTTCTCATTCTTACCCATCCTTCAAGACCCTTCCCAAGCTTCACCCTAACTGTGGAGCCTCTCCTGATGACTATGGCCTGCATCTTGTACTCTCTCCCTAAAACTTTCTCCTAAGTTTACATTCATACCTATCAACACCATAAGCAAGTCAATCTTGTTCTTTTATCACTTACTACATCCTACCGTTTCATAGCACACCTGTTGTGGCTTATCCTGTCCCTTATGCTATTTGTGTAGTCTAAGAAAAATTCCATTTCAGCACATGGGTAGGCACTCCGAAAATGACTGACTTTTCACCAATTAGAGAATCTTCCATCACTACCCTCTGAAGGATCAATAACAATCCTTGGCCCGAGGTAGACCTCACATGAATACAAGCATACTACATACATACACAAATTTGCCATGAGAAGAGCAAAGCATAGACTATAGAATATCTGTGTTCAAATCTACATTCTGTCACCTACTAAATTTGTAACCTTGAAAAATTATTATTAACCTTGGTTTTAAATGAGAAAATGTCTTAAATGAGAAAATAATATCTGCCAAGAAGCCATTTCCATCATTGTGAAATGAAGATAATAGTACCTACCTCATAAGTTTAATGGGAAGACTTAATGAGAAAATGGAATAAAATGAAAGATTTCAAAGTTGTGTTGGGCACATAGAAAAGTTTAATAATTTTAGTGTTATTATTATTATTATTATTACTATTACTATAATGGCTAATAAGTGTGTAATATGACTAAACCACCTAACATACTACTTGGCCCATGACACATCCTTACAAAATGGTAATTCTCCATCTTCTCCTGCTTTCTTCAATGTTCCCTTTCCTTCTAAAAATCTGAGAACCCCCGTAGATTTTCACAGTTAATTTGTGAATGATCTTCCAATCAATCTTTCCACATCATTTTCTCAGCAGGAAAATAGCATTATTGACCTTTCTCAATAAGTTGAGGACTAATTTACAATGCTGGGGAAAGATGGCATGCCAAATGAGGTCCATCCATTTGTCTATAATGCTGATGGAAGAACTAATATCAGACATCACTCCAGCACTTGAAGCATAGCTGTGAATGAGACAGACAAACATCCTATAGGTACTAAGTTTGTTTTAGTAGGTGAAAAAGACAGCAATCGAATAATCAGAAGAAGAATAATTTCAGGTATTGACAAAGATAATGAGGAAGAGAAATAAAGCAGTGTGTCCTTATGTGACTAGAGAGGGTACGGCAAACACAATATGGTGATCGTGGAAGCTCTTCCTGGGAAGGTCACTTTGAACCTGAATGATGAGAAGGATACATACATGCAAGGACCTAAAGAAATAGTGGCTCAGAAGGAGGGAACAACAGTGCAAAAACCTGGAGGCAAAAAAAGTGTTGAAGTCAACATTATTGGTATAATGATAAGGAACAAGTCAAAGATGACAATGATTACACTCCATGAATACATAAGGCTTGGGTATTTTTTTCATCAAGCTTTGAGTTCTGGCTATGAACCTACTCCTAGCCAAGGGAATATGTTAGTTCACACTGTGCATTCTGCAAGCTCACCATTCATGGCATGATACCAAATGACTGCTATTAGAGAGATGAACATCAAGCTCTCCTTTTTATAGCCAGTCTTTCTCCTCTAGGACAGAATGCTGGAAGCCCTCATTTCCTTAGTCAGCAAGATTCCCCACCCAAGACCTTATTTTCTGAATTATATCAATAATCATTTTTCGATGATGGCCCATCATATTTGTAATCTAATTCCGTGGTGTTTTTACAGCTGATTAAACTTTTCGCTCTGCTGTATCTTAGCTATAATATGTCAATAGTTTGGTCTACATTTATGACCTCCAAAGCAGATGCCATAATTAAGCACCTTGGTTTGACAGAATTGTTACAGTACCACTACTTAGAAGGAGGAAAAAAGTAAGGAGTAAAAAAGCAATTTATTTTCCTAATGTTTAATGTTTATGTGTGGAGTAGATGCTAAATAAGTATATATTAGATGCTCTGCAAATAAGTGGCTTGGAATTGCCTGCTGTAATATTTTATGTTATCAGTACAAAGTGGCACTTATAATACCATGATGCAATTAATATTCCATCTGAAAAAAAGTAAAGAGCCCTGTTCAAAGCCAAAGTCTAAAAAATATTAGTGAAAATTGTATCTACGTAACATTTATTGATTTGTTAGCACATGGGTGAAGAATTCAGTTAAAACAAAAATTACGGATAAAATACTATGGCTAAGCTACCCCATCAGATACTGTAAGGGTTTAAGAAGAAAATTAACCATAGACCCTTCTTGCTCTGGAAACCCATAGTATAGACAATAGAAGATATAAACCTGAAGGACTATAAACCATTGACCAGAAAGTAATTCCTTATAAAAAATGTTAAAGTAAAATATGGTAGTTTAGAGTCAACATTGATTAGGTTTCCTAGGAAGCATGGCATTTGAACAATATATTTATTGAAAAACTTATTTGGTTCATCATAAACAAAAGTATGGAGGCAGGAAAATACAAAGAATGGAGTACTTGAAGTAATTTTGTAGGACTATGCTGAACAATTCATTAGTAGAATAATGTGAAGTGAGTGTGAAAAAGGGGGCGGAATTTTTAAATGAGGACCTGTTAGGTGAACAAAGAGGGAGACGTGTAACCAGCCTCTTGGTTTGGAGTCCACAAACCTCCCCAGGCAGGCAGCATTATTCCGACAAATCTGCTTTCCTTCTTTCCTTCCTTCCTTCCCTACCTCCTTCCCTCTCTTTCTTTCTTATATTCATTCCTTTGATATAAACCTTTCTTTCCACCTCGGTGCTGGAGTTAGGTAACATATGAGACAAGCATCATCCTTGGTGATGGTGCCTCATGGTGCTTAGTATTAGTCAGATTCTAGTGAGAAATACAGAAAAAAACTTAATCATAAAATAATGAATCTATAACATTATAAGTTATGATAAGCATTATTAAGGAAAAAAAAAGGAGGAAGTGAGTGTTACCTGCCTTAGAAAGGATAGTGAAATTTTTCTGACTATGTGGCATTTAAGCTGAGACTTCTTAAAAATAAAAAGATGCCAGGTGTTCAAAGAGGAGAAAAGGAAATTCCAAGAAGAGAGAATAATCTTTGCATAGTCCTTGAGCATGGTAAGAATGTAGATTGTTCAGACTACAGGAAGAACACAGGAAGGGCTGGAAAAGTGAACAGGGAAAGAAGAAGATGGGGCCAGGTTATGCAATACTTTAAATTGGGTTCTAAACACAATGGGGAGTCAGTCACTGGTGCATTATTACACTGACTGCTCTGGCTGCTAGGAGAAGACTAGGTCATAGGAGTGAGATTAAGAGTGAAATTAGGGAGACCAGCTAAAAGGCTCTAGTCCAAACAAGAGATGATAGTGTCCTGTAGTATCTCTAGTGTATGATTCTCAGCAGGCTTGGCAAAGCCGATTGAGAGAAATGGAAAGATTTGAGGTATTTGGGAAATAAAGTGAACAGATGATGATGGGTTGATCTGGGGAAAGAACAAAAAGCAAGATCAACCAGTTTTACCAGGTTGTCCATTTGTCATCTTAGCTCAAAGCTATGTAATTTCAATTAATTAAATGTTTTTTGTTGAATTATGAGAGAAAGAACAGAAAGAGTATTATGAAATATCTAGATAAGTCCATTATTTTTATTTCTGCCTATAGTTTGCCAAACCCTCCTCCTTTTTATGTTTGTGATCACATACATAATGTGAAAATAGTATTAATGCATTTATTCTATCAATTATGAAAAAAGGTTGCTTAAGTCTTATTTCAGGAGGGATTGGTGCCAAATACTCTAAATAGTAATATAATTCTTAAAATGAATTTGTTATGGAGACACAGCTTTTGTCATGATTTGGTCTAAAGAAGTTGGTACATTCAACAGATTCTCATAAAATATCAGAATGTGCAATGATGTAGCATGAGATATTTTCAGATCGCATATTGGGAATAGCTGTTTTTATAAGCAAAATGGGTAGGCTGGGTAAACATAATTAGAAACCAGAGAGTGGGCTTATTATCTAAAGTCAATAAACTCCAAGGACGTGAGAAAATGAAGGGAAGATGAGACTTGCACTAGTTAAGAATTGGGAGTGTCCCATGTAGCTATTAATAGAAACCCTGACAGCAATCGTGAAAAGAGATACATCAGTAAAAGGAAAATGACTGCTGAAAATCACACTCAGACTATCATTGCAGCTTATATAAATTGGTCAGTGTTGCAGACTTCATATTGGTATTGAAACTGCAAAATCCAAACACAAATGATCATGGTGACCATTTCTTAAAATCCAGATCTTGGCGTTTGATAACCTTCAATAATTTTAAACATCCATGCTTTACAAAGTTGTGAATGCCTTTTAGTTTTACGTATCTATAATCTCAAATAAAATGTGTACCTCAGATGCCTGCCTATGAGAAATCTAATAAAAGAGAAATTTCTTCCTCAGATTCACTTCACATCATGTGAAGATGTAGTGCAGAGATACTGAGCATGACTGGGGCGCCTGGGTGGCTCAGTCAGTTAAGCATCTGATTCTTGATTTCAGCTCAGGTCATGATCTCAGAGTCCTGAAATCGAGCCCCGTGTCCGGCTCTGCACTCAGCGGGGAGTCTGCTTAAGGATTCTCTCTCCCTCTTCCTCTGCCTCTCCCCCAACTCTCTCCTTCTGTCTCTCTCCACCCCCTCAAATAAATACATAAATCTTAAAAAGAGAAATAGACCATGTTGCTCTGAATAATATCAAGCTAAAATAATATTTATTTTATTATTTAATATTTATTTTGGTTATAAAATTGATATTAATACTGGGGGAAGCATCAGTCCCAATACACATAAAATTATATTAATCAGGCATTATTTGTCCAAGTTATCTAGATAAATATGGAACTTCTAATTTTAAAAGCATGGACTCAATGAGCAGTGAATCCAGGTAATTTGGGAGTAGCTTGTTAAAATCCACAGCTAGTTCATGATGAGGACTGCCACAGGTTGAATCTTACTTGTAACATGTTGTTTTAAGATACATACTTTCCAAAAGTATAAACCCCAAACCATAGATATCATGCAAGTACAAGTAGAATTTGATCCTGCGTGACCTCCTGTTTCCAGATTCAGACATGCTGCTACACACAACGGGCCAGGTCTTTGTGTTCGGTCGTTCAGCCAGCGATGCAGGTACGGGCAGGTTTTAAACTCTCAAGTTACTGTTCTTTGCCTGGACATCCTGAGTGGAAGACATTTGCATCCCTTTTGATGGCAATCAAACAAACTACCAACTTGTTGAGGGTCACCACCTTGACCCCTTTGTCACCTTCCTTCCATGTGCAGGTGCATAAAGAGACACCACATCTGAGCCACTACTTTTTCATCTCCGTTCACACTTTTATAAGATCAGTCCTGTGACACAGCTTTCAGAGTGAAATATTTATCAATGCCACTAACAATGCAATATTAATAAAATACAGGGGAACAATCTCATCGTTGCACCAAGGGAAAGATCGACCACCTGCCCTGGCCTCGGCTACGGTATGGTTTAGGCCTTAGTCTCTGGAATACAACCATGACGTCTGGCCCAACTCCAGCCTTCTTAGACTCCATACAACAATCTGCATTCAATGCCTTCACTTTCTTCTTAGAAAATATCATAACAGGCATCTTTCCAATAAGTGGTTTTATTTCTAAACCTTGGACTTACCAGCGCTCTGTTCTCAAGGATGGAGCACCTGAGGGTTGCCTTTAGAGAAAATCGTCCTGAAAAGTTAGAAGCTTTTGTATTTCCATCCAGGCAGCAGAAACTCCCTTCTCATCAGCCTCCAGATAATTCTAGTTATCGTTTCTCAAAGCGTGAGAGGATGTGCACAGCATAATCTCAAACAATGGTCTTTAGAAAGCAAATAAACAAATAAAAAAGGATTCTAAGAGTCAGTATGATTGCTACATATTACAGTTTCCACCTCCCACTTTGGCAATCCTTTATGCATTTTAGCCTACAGAAGTGATGTGAAATTCTACAATAGAAAAACCTTGACCTTTAAATACCCCATATTTTCCAGAGTCATTCAACTAAGAAATCTCTTTATTTTGGGAATACCCACCAACATCTGGATCTAGAATTCTGGAAAATATGCTTTGGAAAGTGTTGTTAGCTCATTTGTTATTATTGCAGTTTTTATCTGTCTAATTAATTGTTAAATCACTATGGTCTCCACGAAGGCCGCTCACCAGTACCTCCCATTTTCCTTTCAGGTCCATGTGGGGATTTTGCTTCCCCTTCCCTTTTAATTTAGGCATGGCCATATGACTGCTAAATTTATGAAATGTGATCAGAAATGTGTCATTTTCAGACAGAAGCATTTAATTCCTGGTGTGATTCCATCCAGGGTGCTCCCAACCATGTTATGAAGAAGTCATTATCATTCCTATATTGTGAATGACAAAACTAATTTTCAGAGAAGGCTAGGACAGGATTCTAATTTGTGTATTGCAAATCCCTGTTTTTTCTACCACACCTTGCTGCCTGAAGTTGATATTCATATCACACTAAGATGCACCTATCTTCTTCCAAAATGAAATGTTATTCATTTAATGAATTTATTTTTGCAGCCATTATTCATGTGAAATTCAGGACACCACTCCACCTAAAGTTATGGTTTGATTAGTGTAAGTGGCATGAGTTTAAAGCAATATTACTTATTTTCCCACAAAAATTAGATATCTATGTATGTCTTCATTTGAGTTAATACAAATATGATGAAATCTAATATGCTAATTCATAGGATGGTGGACATCAAGATGTCTTCTTTCTCTTTTACATCATTCGCTGAAGAGTCAGAAGATTTGGATTCCTATCCTGTTTTTTTCTTTATATGTTTGGGAAAGTCATTAAACTTTTTAAGTTGTAATATCCTCATTTCTAAGATAAGGATAGTAACATCTGCTTTGCACGCCTCACAGGTTATTTTTTACTTATACACTCAGGAAAATTAAGTGAGATTACATAAATTTAAAAAAAACCCACTATTTTACACCAAAAAGGACACTGAAAATGCCCAGTATTGTTAGTATGCTCTTCCAACCACTTCGTTCCTTTATGTTATTCTCATGCAAAAACATTTATCATAATCATTTTCCTTCTTTTCTATATAACAACCAAAAAAAGTCAAAATTGCCCATCATCTCCAATAACCCTGCTGATATCCTAAGCTCTGAACACTAGATAAACTCCACTGCTCTTTTCTCATGCCTGAATCCTAGTAACCAAGCGCTGCTGGTGAAATCCATGTAACAAAATAGATTTGAGACATAAAATGCATAATCATCACCAACAGTTGGGTCTTTAACACCACACCCTAAACTTAACATTTCTCTTACATTCTCCCCAAACATTTTAAATATTACCAAGTCTCCTAAAACTCTGCTATCCACACCAAAACCATCTAACCAGGCACACATATATGCCTCTGTCCAGCTGATAACCTCCTTTTCGCTTTCCAGAGATTTTTTTCAGCATAAGTGTGTTGAGTGCCTATTAAACACCAGGCATTGTTCTAGGTACTGAGAACATAGTGATTCAATAGACATATTAACATCCCTGGTTTCCTAGTCTTAGGATCTAAAGCAAAAGACAGAGAATAAATATACGAACAGATTTCAAATAGATAAGTATATGAATGATTAGATTAACTAATAGAAGAATAGGCAGCTATAGATTGACCAGTATGATAAATTCAGGTAGTGATGTTTAAAGACAGGAAAACAAGGTAGTAGGATAGTGACAAGGATATCTTATACACAGTGATCAATAAAAGCCCTGCTGAGGAGGAGTCACTGAGCAATGAGGCAGAGAATCCTGGTTACTTATCCCAATATCAGTTCTCTCTTCTTAGCAACAGAGCTCCAATTTTTAGTGGGTACATAGTCACCGAAGACAAGTAAGACATTTCTGTACTCTCCTACAGCTAGGTGTCACTATATGACCAAGTTGCAGCCAGTGAGCGCTAAGAAGAGCCATGGATTGCTATTGGAAGTTCTTAAAAGGGTGGGGATGAGCCCTTCTTTCCTGCTTCTTCCATCCTACCTCCTAGAAGTTGTTGTTATTGCAATGGAAAGATGTTGGTGAGGTGGGGGGAAAGTCTGGGAATCTGCCCAGATTTGCACTTGAGAAGAACACTGGTTGTTGTCTGGAGAATGGACCATGGGCAACAGTTTGGAAGCAGGGTAACAGATTAGGACACTATTACAATCACCCAAGGCAAGATGATGGTAGGTAGGACAGATGCAGAGGAAATGGTAAAAACGGTCATATTTTGCATATCTTTTTGAAGAGAAGCCAACAAGATTTGCCATTAGCTGATGTGGAGAGCAGCAAATGAGAAAGAGATCCATTAAGGGTAACTTCTGTATTGCTGGCTGGGTCAACTGGGTGAATTGTGGTGCCATTTACTGAAACAATAAATACTGGGGACAAAGCCGGTCTGAAGGAAGGTCCAAAATTCTACTTAGATGCTCAGGTTAAGCCTGGTGTGCCTATTAGGCATCCAAACGGGGATGTTGAGGAGATATTTGAACATATGAATCTAGAGTCCTGGAGGGTAAAATGAGACCAGAAACATAAATCAGGGAGTTCTCAATATATAGGTGGTATTTAAGCTATCAGGCTAGATGAAATCAATGAAGGAAAGAGGACAGATTGCGAGGGGCAGGAGGTCGTAGAGCATGTGACAGTGCATGGTCTTTTAGAGTCCTAGCCGAGTGAGGGACGCTAACAAAGAAACCTGAGAAGGAGAAATCTATCAGGTATGGGAGGGAAACCAGGAGGAAGCAGAAGCACGGGGTTAGGGAAGAAAGGGTATCAAAAGCTGCTGACAGGTTGAATAGAAGGAGAAAAGATAATTCATCATGGGTTTGGCAAGATGGAGATCACAACCTCGGTAAAAGCTATTCCAGTTAAGCCGTGGGAACAAAAACCTTCTTGGAATGGAGAACTGGGCGTAGGAAGGGGTGGGGGGAGATATGTCTTCTGTGCAGAGGGGCAAGGAAATTCAGTAGTAGAAAGAGAGAAGTTATAAAGGAAGAATTGTCTCTTGTTTTTTGTATTTTTTGAATTTTTTAAGATTGGGAGATATTTTTAAAATGTTGTCTCTAGGCCAATTGGAGTACTCCATCCAAGGATGTGGGTGAAGGCAGTCTAGAACATGTTAGAGAGGGAGACAGCTAAAGCACTAAGGTGAAGTTGGCCTTAGATCCGTGAGGGCAGGCGGGATCATCTCTGTCATCGATAGCCATTGAATTCTCAGTGCCTAGAAGAGGGCTCAAGACACAGTGGGCTAATAATTATCTGTTAAACAAATGAGTGAATTAATGAATGTTATGTTCAATAGTTTTAGCAGATTTTATCACAAAAATATTTAAATAAGGTCACTGCATTCTCTGTTTAAAATATTTGGGGGTGCCAACAGTCTCTTAATAAAGTAAAAAAGGGGGGGCACCTGGGTGGCTCATTTGGTTGAGCATCTGACTCTTAGTTCAGGTCATAATCTCAGGGTCTTGGGATTGAGCCCCAGCGGCCCACACTCAGTGGGGAGTTTGCTTGGGGATTTTCATTCTCTTTCTGCCCCTTCCCCAGCTCTCATGCACATGTGTGCATGCTCTCTCTCACTCTTTCTCTCGCTCTAAGATAAATACATAAATCTTAAAAAAAAAAAAAAGGTAAAAAAAATCATGAAATTGGCACGATGGTGCATAATGGCTGCCCTCTACTGCTTCTGGAGTCTCAGGTCTCAGACACCTGCTTGCCTCTGCCGTCTAGGCAGCAGTGAACAGCTAGTTAGAAGTGCAGCACGTTGTTTCCTGCCTTGGTGCCTTCACCACATGTGTTCTCCGTACTTGCAAAAACTTCCCCTCGTCAACACCCTGTGTGTTGCTACCTCCTAATTATTCTTTAAGACTACCCTTCTTTCTTTCTTTCTTTCTTTCTTTTTTTTAAAAGATTTTATTTATTTATTCGACAGAGATAGAGACAGCCAGCGAGAGAGGGAACACAAGCAGGGGGAGTGGGAGAGGAAGAAGCAGGCTCATAGTGGAAGAGCCTGATGTGGGGCTCGATCCCATAACGCCGGGATCACGCCCTGAGCCGAAGGCAGACGCTTAACCGCTGTGCCACCCAGGCGCCCCAAGACTACCCTCCTTTCTGAGCTAGAATTCCTCAGTGCTGCCAAAGCACTGTGCAAACCTCTTATAAATAATTTTCATGTTAAATTGAATTTGTTTATTAACTTGTTTGTTTCCATCATTAAAATTAAGCTGTAAAGTAAATATGCTTTTTATCTCTGAATAACCAGAACCTAGCTCAAGACATTTAATTAATGCTATTAAATGAATAAATGATATCCATGGTATCCTGGTGACGGCATGTTTCTTAATCAACCAAAAATGTTTACTCCCTACACATCTTCCACAAATGGGAGTGCCTCTATTGAAACCCTCCTTGATTTTCTTGTTGCTATCTGATTAAAAATTCAGCTGCTGAATGGACCCCCAATCTTAAGAGAACTTGCAATGTAAGCGAGCAAGGTTATATAAAATAGCATAGCATCGTCATGAGTTAGTGGAGGGATTGCAAATATCGGGGTTTTCACTTGCCTTACCTTTATCCTTTGGCAAATATCCTTGGTTAATCACAGTAATCCTACTGAGACTGGATGTAGCCTTATCAGCTTTTGCAACATAGGTTTTTTTAGGCAGTCGGTATCAGAGTTAGTATAAGAAATTTTATTATCTATCCACTAATTAATATAATGGGTTAGACGAGAGTAATGCCCTCAATAAATGAAACAAAGTCAAAGTCAACTTTGGTGATGGAGGGAGATTAACACTAAGGAAGATGGAGAGAATAGTGTGTACTCTAGGAAAAGTCCAGGGAGCCTCATAGCACTAGGTAGCTTCCCAAAGGAGGTAGCTTAGTTAGCAGATGGGAGAGAAACCAACAAAGAATTTGGGATTTTTTTTGTCAAATGGTTTAGTATGGTTTAGTAGTTTCTTATGAAGACAGTGAACTTTCTCAGCCCACCATCAATCCCTTGTATGTTATGGAACTCTGATCCATATGGCGGGCTATAGAGTAGCTCCTGGCAAAAGAAGAGTGATTGTGAAGGATCTGAAATCTGGTGTTCAGAAATATAGGTAAAAAGTTATCGAAACAAGATAATGCTTTAGTAGAACTCTGAGATTTTAATGCCAGATAGTACTAATAGCATTGTCTTCTAAAGGCTGTGAACTTCTTGAAGGCAAGAACCTCAATTTAAATATATCTCAGGTGCTTGGCACATGGGTGTGACACAGGATTGGCACCTAATAATACACACCAATTCCAGACTTCCTAGAATAGTTTAGTTTCTTAATCTCCACAGTGGCTCCTCCTGACCACTTAGGGAATATTCGTCCCATGAACCCTCCCAGAAAGAATAAACTAGAGAACAAGCTTCGGACAACCAAGAACAATTGGACAAACTGTGGTGTAAAGTCCAGGAGTGAGCTTTTAAATAAGAGTAAGTAGGCATGCCTGGGTGTCTCAGTCGGTTAAGCATCTGCCTTCAGCTCGGGTCATGATCCCAGGGTCCTGGGGTTGAGTCCCGCATCGAGCTCCTTGCTCCGTGGGGAGTCTGCTTCTCCCTCTGCTGGCTGCTACCCCTGCTTGTGCTCTGGCTCGCTCTCTCTCTGACAAATAAATAAATAAAATCTTAAAAAAAAAGAGTAAGTAGAGAAGATAAGAGTGGTAAAATCATCGGTAAATGTCATATGTTCTGACAATGTAGCTATAATGTAATTAACACAAATGGAAGATGAAAGTGCAAAGTAGAATATGTTTACTGATGGTCTCATTGGTATTAACTTACTAGACAAATGAAATCGCACAACCTTAAGCATCTGTAAGAGTGCAAAGATAGCTTTAACATAATATGTGTTTCTAAAATTGAGTAATGGAAGAGAGGGAGGGTAAGAGAGGAGAAAATCTTCCTTATCATTTATTGTAGGTCCCTAATAGATATTTTCTAAAGAAAGATGGCACCAAAGATAGTATATAAAGAAAGGTATTGGTCTAACAGAAACCACTAAAACAGAAGGATAAACTATCCTAAAAAACAAAATAATACCAACAAAAACCTTTTTGAAAATGACAATGTAATGAAATGTTTAGTGTAAGCATGTGTATTAATATATCATAAAACCATATGACAGAAATTAGAATTTCTAGTTTATTGTTAAATATATGAACTTAAATTTATTATGAGGGGGAAAAAAGATGTTCAGACTGGCTAACAAATCCATATTCAACTGTTACTGAATATAAGAGACACACGCCATACAGACTGATTCACAAAAGTTAAAGGGACAGCCAAAGATACACCAAGCAGATACAAATGAAAAGAAGAAAGAAGTTATAATTTTAATATCAGATAAGGCAGAATTTAACCCAAAAATGATACTTCATAATCTAAAGGTTACAACCAGAAATAAAGGTAAAACAGTTAATTATGTGCTAAAGAAAACCTACAGCAGCAAATGTGAGTTAGACATATTAGAATAAATTTTCATTATTATTTTCCTCAAAGTGCGTATTTCCTAGCTCTCACAACAGGAAAGGTTTAAAAGCAAAGTTCAGGAGCAATGAGCTCATCTCATGCCCATGTTGTGAAGCCTAGTACTCCAGAGGTAATGGATGATTCCAGATTTGGGGAAGCATATAGATGCTTGGTAAGTCTGGGATAGCTGTTGTGCCAGAGAGCAAGGAAATGGTCAAAGAGTTAGGGGTTATGTCAAAGGATACAGTGTCCAACATGAAGGGACCAAAGATGCAGAGACACAAGCTAAGCATCAGAAAGAATAACTGGGACTCAAACTCATTGTGTATATAAAAAGCTACCAATTCAAGATGATATACGAGAGAGAGAGAGAGAACATCACACCTCTCCCAATTCATTGGTTATATTAGAAGTAACAGGCCCCACATGCCTTCTCTAAAAATTTAACAATTATGCTTTTCCTATAGGAATTGTATTTTAGGCTACCCAAACCACCTCATTATATGAAAGAATGTTTTTCTTTCTTAAAAAAAAAAAAATTTTGCAACCTCTAAGGCAGTCATTGGTTCTTGCAACAAATATTAGGAGCAGGAACCATCACATGAAATGCTGATGGAGAATAGAACAGAATGACGAGGCTATCACAACCCAAACACACCAGCAAATCAGCATCACTGCAAGGGAGGTGGTCAAGTATTTTGGGTCTCTTGATGTGATGAATATAAGACACACAACACTATCTATGAAGTAATCTTACCAAAATGGTTGAACCTGATTCTAACGGAGGGTCAGCCTCTCGAACTTACTCTCAGTTTACAAAGAATAATAATGAAGAAGCAATGAGACACAGCCAGTTGTGGAACATTCTTCAAGTCAACTGACCTGGCTTTTGTTTTATTGCTTGTTTGTTTTTAAACAAATCAATAGCATGAAAAAAATAAATAAAATAAAAGGGAGACCTATTATTCTAGCATTAAAGAGGCTTAGGTTCCTAACAATCATATGTAATGGTAGACCTGAGTTGGGCAGTCATTTAAAGAACCCACCAGTAAGAAAACAAGAAAGAAATTTTGATTATTGGCAAGTATTGGAGGGTACCAAGGATAAGCATTAATTTTGTTACGTGTGATAATAGCACTATAGTTGTGTAAGAAAACACCCATGGGTTTTAGAGATACATATTGAAGTCTGTAGGTTGAAATAATATGATGCCTGGGATCTGTTTTAAAATGCTTCAAGAAGACAAAATAAAGTAAAATAAAATAAAATGCTTCAAGAAGAAAAGAAAATGGAAAGAGACAGATAAAGCAAGTGTGACAAAGCCTAGATGAATTGGTGGGTTTGGGAAATGTATTTGTGGGCTTCTCATACTGTTAGCTCTATTTTGTGAATATCCGAGAATTTTTAGAATAGTTCTTACAAAATGAAAAGAACAAAAAGGAAGAAGTACTCATTTGTTTAATAAAATATGAGAATAAGAAAAGAGGTAAAGCTGTTCTGGAAACATAGAGATCCAATTAAGGGCATGAAAGAGTGGCTAATTTGTTTTCAAAAATAAAACAAGTACACAGCACATCAAGCCATTTTTACTCAAATTGTATTGCAACTGCTGACCTTTGTAAATGGGATTTTTCTTTAAATGTCCCCTATGGCAATTTATATTTATTTTCGTGTTTATGGCTAAAACCAAGGAAACCAAACTCTAGTGAAAAAAAAAAAATTGCATTTCCTTTCCACCTGAGCCTAGCATAAGGGAGACTGGTGGCTTTCCCTTTCTCTGCATTTTTCCTTTTGTAATAAAGCATTTAAGTTTTTTTGTTAGCAAGACCCGTTCTGTGGTCAAGAAAGCTCTCAGGAGATCTGGGCATTTAAAGCCAGCAAATAGAATCATGGGTGGCGAAGCTGATCTTACATTTGACTTGTAAGAAACGCTGAGCCAAAAATCTCACAGCATTCTAGAGAAGTCTGGCTGTGTAGTGTGCCTGTCTATTCACAAGCAAAAATAAATCACAGGATTAGCTTACCTAGCAACAAGCAATAGGGTGGTGAGTTTCAAAGAAATCAGAAAGATCACGTGTGCTGTTGAATGCCAGTCTTCTCTGTAATTCTGTTACCACCCACTAGGATGAGCATGAAGGGCTTGTCCCTAAGTGAAATTGCAATCGGGGTAACTTGTCTTGTAGTATCCACTAATCTCCTTGGTTCCCCTCTTTCCACCTTGATGTCACCCTCTTTCTTTTTCTTGGACCTTTTGGTCTATGGCAATGGTAAAGTGATAAGCATATGCACTACAAGGAGCTCATTACTTCATAGACAAACCTTCGCAGGACTTCTGACATTTAAAAAGCACCAATACTTGATCCAAAAAGTATGGCAATCCATTAGAGGAATCTCAACAATTAACACGTAATATAAGTAGCACCAAGGAAGATAGGCAACCCCACCCAGCGATGGTGATAGTCAATATTGACTGAGTATAGACCATGTGCCAGTTCTTTACATGCACAATTCGTTTAATCCTCACAACTATCCCGTGAAGTAGATGCCATTGCTATCACTGAATTATAGGAAACAGAGAAGGAAAGCAACAAGCATGGGTCACACAGCAAGTCAGGGACAGAGCAATGTTGGGACTCAGTCTGACTCCAAACTAGTGATCGATATAAGCCTGGCAATGGGCTAGGCACTTGGCATTATGTACAGAATCCCCTTGCCTCTGTGACTTGCTCTTTGTTTGCTCATTTGCTTATTTACTTAGTGACTTGATTGAATTAATTTTGTGAAGCCTGTTTCCCCCGCAGTGTGAAGCCTCTGGTGTTCCTGTTCAGAATTGTTTTCCTTGTTTGTATCTGTTAGACGGGCTTCCTGGCGTTTGCTCCTAGGTCAGCATAAGCCACCTATTGGTCAAAGATTATGCTGAAGCCCTATCAGTTAAATTCTTGCTCATTACTCTATGGTGTGGCTTGGAGACCATTTTCACAATTTAGAACATTTACAGTTTTGGGGCACCGGGTAAGTCAGGCAGTGAAGCATCTGACTCTTGATCTCAGCTCAGGTCTTGATCTCAGCATTGTGAGTTCAAGCCCTGCACTGGGCTCCATGCTGGGTGTGGAGGTTACTAAAAAAAACAAAAATCAAAAAAAATTTACAATTTTGCCCCATATTCAACCAGGGACTAGGAGTTCGGTTTTGTCTCCAGTCACTCCTAAGAGGGCTCAGCCTGGGTCTTCCAGATCACTAGGGATGAGGGTGACTATTTTTAAGCCTGGCTTCCCAGGCATTGCCCCTGGTTCAGAGTATCACAATGTTCAGCCAGTGTTTGCTTAGATACTGCGTTTCGCCGCTTAAGCCAGAAAGTCTTCCCCCCCTTTGCTAATGGTTCTGTCTGTTGCTTAGGGAATTCTTTCCAGTCTGCCCCCACTCTGCTCTGACTCTTCCTGAGTGGAAGCAGCTTAGTGCACCCTTTCAGACCGTCAGGGGTGAGTGTGATCCCTGGGGGGCTCTTGGCTCTTTCCCTCTGTTAAACTTTTGGCTGGTCTTCCATTTTCACATGCTGTACTAGGATCATGGAACTACCATCTGCTTCTTCATTGCTTGGCAACAAAATCTGCATTGCTTTCAGTAATGTCTTTAAGCACGCCCCCCTTCCCACCCACCATGCTTTGTCCTAAATAACGTCAGCCCCTCAGAGCTGGGAGCTCAAACCTGGGAGAAGCAGCCTGCTTCTCCTGGAGGGACACCCTTGCTTTCCCAGTGTCAGGCAACATGACAGTCCCTGATTTTCTATGTTTGCCCCTTCCAGCATGAAACATTCTGGCTGGATATTCCCCCCCAAGAGAGGAAGATCCATAACTCAAGTTCAAAGATAAAGAAGGGATTAAGGTCACCAGTCTTCAAAGTCTCTAATGATGCTCCCCAACATATGTTTATGGAAGAAGTTGTATAGGCTGAGTTAGCTTAACACAAAACAATATGCCGTAGATAATCCAGAGCAGCAAATGCAAGCAAATTGTGAGATTCTCTCTCCTGGCTGCGGATACATTGGACCTACCATCTATCTAACAGGTATGACTGATACTGTGACTTTTCAACCAAGGTACCCTATTGCAGGAGAAAATGTGGTTTAGTGGAATGGACACATTCAAGCCAAAGCCAAAAGAACCAAATTCTAAAATCACTTTGCTTTGTTAGGTCTTTCAAACCTGCACGTATGACAAGAATCATGTAACCTAGGGTCACTAATAGGGTAGTTCGTACATCTGCCTTGAAAACAAGTGAGAGACCGAAACCTGGGTTATTGGGTTTGTTTGCTTGCTTCCTGGCCCGTTTGACACCATAGTGCCCTTTGGGTTGCTTCACACAGACCAAAAGAAGAGACAAGAACCCCATGTCCTTTTATGTGACACAGCAAAAGAGAACTGAAGTGCGAAGCAGACGCCTGACGCTGGGGGAAATGCAGATTGGCTTTCCTAGAACAGCTCCGGCAGACGTTGCCCGGTCCTGTAAGAAGTCTCTAGGGCTCTCCAGTGGACAGTAGCAGGCTGGCTTCACTGGAACCCCGAGTGTGGCGCTCAGCCTAGCAGCCCAAAACAGAGCTGTATAGAGTCTGTGGGAGCCACTATTGGTGGTAGGAGGCAGTCAACCAGATAATATTGGTCAGAGGTTTCCATGCCATTCTTTATCAACCCTGTATTTTCCTCACTAGGGAGAAAACAAAACAAAACTCCCAGCAGATGTAGGGAATTTACAGATAAGCTAGATAGGGACTTCACATAAAAAGAGAAGCCCTGAGGGGCACCTGGGTGGCTCAGTCAGTTGAGTGTCTGCCTTGGGCTCAGGTCATGATCCCGGGGTCCTGAGATCCAGCTCCACGATGGGCTCCCTGCTCAGCAGGGGGAGTCTGCTTCTCCCTTGCCCTCTGCCCCTCCCCCTGCTTGTGCTCTCTCTCACTAGCTCTCTCAAATAAATAAAAAAATCTTAAAAAAAAAAAAAAGAGGCCCCGAGTTCTCAAATGGAGAGTATTAACAGAGGGGAAAAAAATAAAATATAAAAGCCAGTCATTATCTCCATTTTCTTTATTTGTTGAAGATTTATTTGTTTATTTCGGAGAGCTCGATCTCAGGATCCTGAACTCATGACCTGAGCCAAAATCAAGAGTCCGGACATTTAACCGACTAAGCCACCCAGGCGCCCCTCACTGTCTCCATATTCACTGCTCAAATGAAAACACTGAGAGACTAAATATACAATCGGACAATGACCCGACGATATGTAAAAACAGAACTCTCCCCCACGACCTGTAGCAATCAGCTCAAGAAGCAAACGTACCATTTATAGTAACCAGTTCAGGAAGTCCCGCTGTTATCTCTAGCAACTGGTTCAAGAAGCCAGACTTTAATCCCTATCAAAATCAGCCCCAGTTGACCAGAAATTGATTACTACCTTACAGTTTCCCAATTTTTTGCCCCCAGTTCCAACTTAAGACCAACTGCAGAAAGCCAAATATGCATCCCTTAACCAATCCCATAGGATGTCCCGCTGCTTCTTAGCCTGCCTACAGCTTCCCCCTGCCAGCAGGCTCCTTCAGGGCACACGGAAACCTTTCCCTTTTTGCTACTGTAAAGCTTTCTCACTCTTCTGCCTGCCTTGGAGTCTGCCAAACACAAGGATGGCGGCTAACTCCTTGCTCTAGCAAGCTCTCAGTAACTGTTGCTTATTCCAACTTGGGTGGTCTTCATTTACTTTAAACCACGGATTCAAATGCTTTCTAAACTCAGAAACAATACTAACAAATGTTGTCATGGTTATCAGGGTGGTTCTTACCTCTGAAATTAGGAAACACAGAACTAGAATGGACCCTTAAAAATTTCTCAATCTTTGCTTGTGCGTGCTCTCTCTCCATCAAATAAATGAATAAAATCTTTTTTTAAAAAAAGTCTTGATTGGTTGTTCAAATGAAAACCTGACAGGTATTGTGAAACCTAAGGCTCCTGTCCCTTCCTTGCCCTTTAATTCAGGCCTTAATATGCCACCCCGAAAATTGCTGATCTAGACTAACTCCCTCATTATCCAAATGAGAAAAATGAGATTCAGAGAGAAGTAACTTGCCCAGAGTCACAGAGCCAGTTAGTAGTCAGAACCCTTCTTGTCTTCCAATTCCTTATCAAAGGTAATCTCCTGTACACACCGTATCAATGCATTCCAGCACTGAGCCAGCTCTATGTACTTCTTGCCAGGTGAACAGGCCTGCAGAGGTTCACAAGCTCTCTGGTTTGAAATCAGATGGAAAAAGAAAGGAATGGAACAAAAGGATGACATTGTGAAAAATAAAAAATGCATCCACTCATTTTCTGTCAGATTTTTTAGAAACGGTACTAGAGTAGGATAGGCAGAGCTTATCTGTTTCTTTCTTTTCAATGAAAAGCAATGAGCACTAACCTTTTCTGCAACTAAAACAAGGAAAATAAAGGGAAGGAGGGGGAAAAAAAAGACAAATGATGGGAAGGGAGAGAAAATCTGTGGAAAAAGCTTGTCAGGAAGTAGCCTTGTCTGGGTGGGGATGTTGACGTGTTGATGTGTTGGTGTGCATGGTACTTGAGAGACTAAGAGAGAAGAAAGAATGCTGAATGACCCTGAACAGCAGTGCACAGTAAGTCGTGTTGATGGATTTGCGCATAAATTGACTGAGGAAAAGTGGTTGCAACAGACAGCTCATGCAGAGGCTCGGAATGGATTTCTAATTGGATTAAAGGGATATGACTAGGCAACCCACATTATGCTGGTCGTTATGCTCCGTATCACAGTCCGTATTTCCCCAGAGGGAAGAAGGAGTCAGGTGGGAAATCAGAAAATGCAAGTCAAAGCAGAATCTTCTCTTGTTGGATACGCCTGTGGCTCCGTCTGTGCCACTTTGTGTAGATTTAAGACACAATTACAATTTTGATGAGAGAGCCATTTCATTGGACTATAGAGTTCATATTTTATGTTTATCCTTTAAATGATGTATCTGTTCTAAATGATGGGTTATGAATGGGAACCAGACGCATTCACGCTATGCCAGGCTGGGTTTTCTAAGACAATTACCCATTATTGTTGGGATGCTTCATAGTTAATAACTCTCAAAGAGTAGCCTGTAATTGAGCCTCTGGATGGCAGTAATGCACATACATCTTTTCAGCGAGATTTATAGATTTTTTTTCCTATTCTCATTTTAATAAACCTGTAAGGCTTAATCCTTTTTTTCCCTACTCCATTGATGAGACATGTATGGTTTCATTTTATAAGTTATTTTTCATATAGATTCTTCCTGTTCTCGGTGTTAGGGGAACTCACAGACTCCTATAAGGGCGAAAGTAGGGGGGGGGGAAACTAAACTAAAAATCATCTACTTTGATCTCTCATTTCATTTCATAAGAAAATTCATATCCACAGATATTAAGTGACTAGGCTAAGGCCACAGAAATAGTTTCTGTCACTGCATGAGCTAAACTTCAGGTAACGATATAAGTTCATTCTATTCTACTAAGAGATCTAGTTATCCCCCTAATGGAAAATGACATTATAAGTTAAGTGGCAAGAATACGTGTTTGTTGTGGCTCGGAATCATACATCTTGTGGAAATTGTGACAAAATTGAAACAAACACATGGAAATCAGCCCTATGAGAAGAAAAGAAAAATGGGTTTCCTAATCTAGTTAGGCGCACATAATTTAGGTGGTAATTGACCAATAAATGGTAGGCATTGTTTTTAGACCAATTATAGAAGTCATTTGGAAGGTAGGAAAATAGCTGAATCTTTCACTTGCAAAGATGAACCATAAATCTACTTATGTGTCTGCCTCTGGCACAGCCACCTTAAGTTATGAACATATAATATTTTCCCAGAGAAATGTGTGTGTACGTGCGTGTGCATGTGTTTCCTCCTAAATTGTTTTAGAAATAGAACAACAAATGTCAATTTGGTTTTGACCAAGGGTGCTGTTTACCCAATCGTGTGTTTAGTCCTTGGCTGAGAATATTTATTAAGCACCTATAATATGTAAAATGGCATCTAGATTAATCCTAGAACAATCTGTGTTCAGAAAACAAAACAAAACAAAACGGAAACCTTCATTACAGAGCCTCCAGATCTGGATATCATTATTTAAGGAAACTCCATTCATACAAAAAAATCAATGTTCCTAAAGGAGGCTGCATGTTAGAGTGTGGGGCAACAAACAAAAAGTGAGATTCCTAAAAAAAAAAGAAAGGAAAAAAAAAGGAAAAAAGAAAAGAAAACAAAAATGTGACACTCCTAGGCTCCTCCTTCGAGATTCTAATTCTGTAGTTTGGGGATGAAACCTGAGAATCTGTATTTTTCCAAGTTCCTTTGGTGACTCTCCTGCAGTTAATCCGCATTTCCACAATCTGGAACCACTACATAAAATAATATTCTACTTCTGAGAGTCAAATGTATTACAGCAAGAAATTATACTTAGTACCTATTAAGCATATTTCATAGCATTTAATATGAGAGTGAGGACTTTCTGGTCTTATTTCCTTTAGTTGCCCTTAATAGTCCTGAGAAATGAGTATAATTATCTAAATTTTCTTAATGAAGGAACTGAACCTCAAAGAGGTTAAGTAAATGGTCCAATATCCCTAATGTACGACTCTAAGTCCCCTCGTTCTTTACACTGTATCGTGCTGCCTCCTCCTTCCTACAAGTCTCTTTGAGGTCTACTCTTGGCTTATTTTTCAAAAAATTTTTTAAGATTTTATTTTTAAGTAATATCTACATCCAAAGTAAGGCTCAAACTCACGACCCCAAGATCAACAGTCTCATGCTCTACTGACCGAGCCAGCTGGTGCCCCCTCTTGGCCTATTTATTCAACTAATATTTATAGGATATTTGTTAAAGGCTGGATACTGGGACTTCGCTATGCGTGTGAATTCTCTTTGAGAGCTCTTTTGCTTAAATAAAAATAAAAAGGCAATTACTCATTTTAGATTTTGACTTAGCGATTCTCTCAATGAAGAACTAGGCCTGTATTTTTTAAAAAGATTTATTTTTTTGAGAGAGAGAGAGAGAGAGTGCGTGTGCACGCGTGCGAGTTGGGGGAGGGGCAGAGGGAGACGGAGACCTAAGCAGACTCTGCGCTGGGCACGGAGCCCCATGCAGGGCCTGATCTCACAACCCTGAGATCACAACCTGAGCTGAAACCAAGAGCCAGGTGCTTAGCTGACTGTGCCACCCAGATGCCCAAGACCTGTATTTAAGCAGAGACGGCTGGCACTCACCCATGACAGCCGAGGGGCACTTAACATCAACACAGTAATATTTAATCTCTCTTTCATTCAGTTTGGCATTAACAATAAGATTACCTATTTGAGGCAATGTGAAATTTTGCATTAACAACCAGTGGGAAAGGAACACGGAACAAACAACTGGGCTCAGAGGAAGAATATTTACTGCCCTGGTTCCGCAACTAACGGGTTCTCCTTTAAACTCTGCACGTGATGTTCTTCACATAAAACACAAGGAAATCGAGCGTATGTCCTAATTCTAATCATCTCTGAATAGCATGTCCTAGAAAATATTTCTACCAATCCTTTACCCACCCTATTTCTCCTACAAAGACACACAGAGATACACAGTCAACTCAAGAAAGAGAGTGCTGGCTGCCTGACCCCTCATTTCTAAATGTCCGCCAATATCTGATCCAGCAAATTCTGTGGATAGAATAATCGATAACTTTATGCTTTTACTCCAGAAGCAACCACATTTCAGCAACATGAGAGCATCCTGCTGGGTGTAGGTCTTTGGGAAGAAATGAATATTACAAAGTCGACAGTTGGAATCTTTGATGGTAGACATCTGGGGGGGGGGGGTCAGTCAGGCTAAACACCGGGATAGTTTTGAGAAAGCTGTACTCACATGGTGAGTTGCTGAATCTGCACTCTTTAGTCAGGGTTTTAAGGACTGTGTGCTCCATGAACATAAAACCCCGTAGGCAGCTGTGTTAGCTTTGAAGGAGAGCAGGCCAGTGCACACATTTCTTCAGATGAAAACACATGGCATTTGACTCCCAGGTAGTTGGGATTGACCCGTGACTGTTATTGCCTCACACCTACCGGCAGCCTTTTCAAAAATTCCAGAGACCTGGGGCGCCTGGGTGGCACAGCGGTTGAGCGTCTGCCTTCAGCTCAGGGCGTGATCCCGGCGTTATTGGATCAAGCCCCACATCAGGCTCCTCTGCTATGAGCCTGCTTCTTCCTCTCCCACTCCCCCTGCTTGTGTTCCCTCTCTCACTGGCTGTCTCTGTCTCTGTCAAATAAATAAATAAAAATCTTTAAAAAAAAAAAATTCCAGAGACCCAAATTCTAGAACTCACGCTGACACCTACCAGCTGTGTGACACCTACCACACCCCCCATTTTTAGCCTCTGTTTCCCCACTGGATGATTGCATATCATAAGTGAGAGCAGGGGCCATCTTACTCCTGCTCACCATTAAACCCTCAGCATCTAACCTATAGATCAACATTTAATCTATAATAAAAACGAAGTTTGTATTTGTTGCCTTAATGAAAGGGGCTAGATTTGATGTTCTCCAGGGCCTAATTAGCTCCAGCAATCTATGGCTGTATCCATTCTGACACACACTCACCTCCGCTTAGGTCCTTGCTCTCGGCCGCTTCATTTCTCTTCTATATTGACAGCTTAGGTGAGGGCGAGCCTCTCGGGTCAGTCCCTTCCTCCCCTTCCTGACTCCTCATTACTGTACCTGTGGCCATCACTAGCTTAAATCCATTCCAATATCCACCCACCTCCTTTCAAGCCTGACCCCGTGCACTCGCACGCCTTTCACATTTGTGTATCATCTGTATCTTCATTTCCATTCTCCCGGTGCTTTCTCTTTATATAGATCACTGCAGAGTGAGTTCGAACTGACTTAAAAAAGTCAATACCAGGCCTGGCACCAAAGAAAAATATTCTTCTATATGTGCTATGCAGCTACTGAGAAGAGAGAAATTAATAGCAAAATATATATATATATATATTTCTAGAAATTGGGAGGAAATGATGAACACACAGATATACAAAATTAAATACCAATTACTGAGGGTAGATGAGGTAACCACAATTTGACAAAAACTTCATATTCAGCATACCACCAATTCTCAATTCTGGAAAAAAATCTCAGTGATCTTGCCCAAACTCTGTACTTCACTGATGAGATACCGATCCACGTAATTTGTCTTGTCCTTCCTGCGGGTAGTGTAAGAGATGCTGGGTTATTTGTCTTTTTGTTTGTTTGTTTATTATTTTTTTCAGTGACCTAACCTTCTGAGATCAGCTCATTTTTCTCAGGGCTTTTGTTTGATCTACATAGAAGGTTTTTTTTCTTAACGTATCCCATTGCCCTTTGAAGCACTAGAGTAACACCGAAAATGTAATTGCTTCGGGGAGCTGACAACTAATTATCCCAAAGCGAAAAGAATGCTAGGCATTTAGATAATGAAATGTCAATCGGTGTAACAGAAGTGTCACTTACGTCATACTTGACTGTGTTTGAAAGGAATATGCACATTATTTGCAGACACGTTCAGGTATCCCTGCAGCCAGAAACGCCGTGGGTGCGCACGTATGTGGCTCTCCACATACTTAAAGATACCACACCAATAACATAGCCACACAGACCAGGGTGGGAAATACCGTGTGTGTGTGTGTGTGTGCGTGCATGTGTGTGTCTGTCAGCTCACAGGATTCTATACATGCTGGCCTTCTTGATCTAACACTGTGAAGCCTGCATCTACAGCTGCATGTCTGCAGATAGCCGGGATGTTTTGTTCAGATGCAGCGGCAGTGCCCTTGACATTGAGCAGTGCCAGAAATCCAACAGCAGACCATCAACCAAGGATTTTGAATGCGTGAAAGGAAAATTTTCCCATGAATATTTATGGGAAACCCTGCTCTGCATGAGTGAAAATGATAAGGATGTGTTGTTGATAATCAAGTTGGGTGGTTATTTATATGTAATAATTTAGAAATCAGGGAGGGAAGGAGGAAGCCCTACCCTTTATTAAATAATCCAGATATTGGGTTATTTAAGTGTTGTGTTTTGTATGCCTTGGCTCCTTCCATTTTCCCTCATGCTGGGATCCGTTTCAGTTCTTTACAACCCTATGTGAGAGCAGCTTCGCTCTCCAGGGCAAAGACACTTCTTTGCTTCAGAAGGAATTTCTCGATACTCAGTGTCATAATTAACAAAGTCTAGGGTCATATAGCTCCAACCCAGCCTTTTTGCGCTAGTAAGGTGATAATGACCAACTGGCAGTTCTGATGATGATAAAATGCACAAAAGGATGTCTATTAGTTTCCCGAGGCTGCTGTAGGGCACTGTGGCAAACTGTGGCTTACAACAGAAATTTCCTGTCTCGTGATTCTGGAGGCAAGAAATCCAAAAGCAAGGTGTTGGCCGGGCCATACTGCCTCCGGAGGCCGAAGCGGAGAATCTCCCCTCCCCTAGCTTCTGGTGGCTCAGGCATTCATTCCTTGGCGGTGACCACAAAACCCCAGTCTCTGGCCTAATTTCCACACAGCTTTGTCCTGTGTGTCTGTGTCCTCTCTTCATAAGGACATGAGTCATTGGATTTAGGGCCTGCCTGGACAAACGAGGATGATCTCATCTCAAGATTCTTCATGTAATCCTATCTGCAAAAACCCTTTTTCCAAACAGAGCCACATTTGTGGGCTCTGGAGGTTATGACAAGGACTCATCTTTTCAGGGAGGCCCACCATTCAACCTACCACAGGATGTCACAGCTCCTGCCTCATATGACTAAAAGGCTACACTGCCCAATGACTGAGACAGGCAAGTTGATTGCCAACTACAAAGACTAAGCACATTGAATCTCGAGGTTCTCCTTTAGATAACTTGCAGACTTTAAAAGCGTACACAAACCCTCGCTCTACAGACCTATCTGTGACTTTTGTGTAATGCGATGCGAAGCCGTTAAAATATTTACAACTACTATTAATCCACCGAAATAGTATGAATAGGGTGAAAGCAGAATTAATATTATCTGACTGCCTCACGGGAAAGAAACAAACAACAGATGGTGTCAAAGAACTGGAAGAAAAATACAACAGAGTTAGCGGTGCTATGTGTTTTCATTACCTTCGGCGTGGTGCGGGTCATGCGTTGCACAATTAACTAAGGTTACATTTTAATTTTTCCACTTTTCTGTATTTACACTTAAATAATGTGTTTTCATCACAGATGCATTCAAAAGAAAAGTCAAAGGCATATAAATATCACAGAACATGGAACTTGAGAGTGAGTCAGGGCAAGCCTTAGGTCATCTAGTTTAGTTTCCCTCCTTTCTGTAACATCCCTAACAGAAGGGCAATCTACATCTGCCTCTCCCTGCAAATACCTGGTGACAGGGACCTTTTTCCTTTACCATCTAACTCATTCTAGTGTTGACTGTCACCTATCTAAAAATTCTCCTGGGGGCGCCTGGGTGGCACAGTGGTTAAGCGCCTGCCTTCGGCTCAGGATGTGATCCCGGCGTTATGGGATCCAGTCCCACATCAGGCTCTTCCGCTATGAGCCTGCTTCTTCCTCTCCCACTCCCCCTGCTTGTGTTCCCTCTCTCGCTGGCTGTCTCTCTCTGTCATAAATAAATAAAATCTTAAAAAAAAAAATAAAATAAAAATAAAAATTCTCCTGAATTATGTGAACTGATAATTGCATTAGAAAGTCTTTCTTACAACTTGTCCATTGGTTATGGATGAAAAAATCTGTGGGATGAAGACCCAGGAACTCTGGAATTCAAGGTTAAGCTCTACTATGAAGCAATGACATGATTTTGGACTTGGTTCTCTGTTTCAGCATCTATCAAATGAAGGAGTTAGACTGCACGGTCTCTATGGTTCTTTCTGTCTCATACCTCCCCTAACATTCCTGAGTGCTGAGGAAATGGTTCTCTATTTTACTTACATGACTTTGATCAAATTATGTAACCATTCTAAGTTTCAACTCAGAGTCATCTACATTAACAATATGATTTTAAGTGGAAAAAATAAAAAACCACACCTTAATATGAAGAATATAGTGTTTAACAGCAGAGATTCTAAGGCCAGACTGCCTGAGTTCAAATTCCAGCCCCACCATTTCCTGTCTGTGTGATATTAGGAAAATCACTTAACCTTTCTGTGCTTCCATTTCTTCATCTGGAAAGAAAAAGGTGTGTGTGTGGGGGGGCAATACAGGAACAGTTCTTGCCTCAGTTTTGAGAATTAAATGAGTTAATGCATGGAGAGCTCTTAGAAGGGTCCTTGCTACCAGAGAGTACAATGTAAGTGTTGCCATTATTATAAATGGATCCTGAAATTGGTTGAAAATGAAGCAGTCAAGTATTGTTTTTTCTTTTTCTATCTGGTTATGTGGCATTGGTAATTTGTTCCCTGCTCTGAAAAGTTTGATTCATTGCAAAGAAAATAAAACATCTGTCACTGACGATTTTTGTTAGGGTTTCATACTCTAATCATATTTTACCAATTTGAACATTATTTCATTTTGCTTACATTACTAGAAAATGTGCGTGTGGGGAACCCTTTGGTTGGGAAAGTCACCATCTCTATAAAGTTGGGGTTTTTACTGTGCAGCTTTAATTGAGATATATAGTAAGAATTACATGCTTTTAAAATTTTTATGTAGTTAGATTTATATCTGTCATTTTACTTTTTGTTTCCTGTGTCTCATATCATTTTTGGTTTTTTCTGTTTCTCTTTTGCTGCTTTCTTTTGCATTCAGTGAATTTTTTCTAGTGTAATGTTTATACATTATAAAATTTATAATGTTTAATGATTTTTTTACTATATATATTTTAGATATTTTCTTAGCGGTAGCTCTAGGGCTTACCACATACATCTAAACTTATCAGACTCTGGATTTATACTAAATTAATTCCAGTGAGATATAGAAACATTATACCTTTATAGACCTATTCCCTCTTACCCTTTTCACGCCATTATTTTTATATATATTGTGCCTATATATGGTGCAAACTCAACAATACATTGCTATAATTGTCACTTTATTTAAGTATGATGCCTTTCAGTAAAGCTAAGAGAAGAGAGAGCAAGCATTATTTGTAACATTTGTTATATTACTCTTCTTACTATCACTTCTGGTTCTATTCATTTATTTCTGCAGATCTGAATATATATAGCTCTACTCCCATCCACCTCCTTTGTGTTATCATACCTTGAGTATGGAGTTTTAAAAATCATTTGAACGCATTTATAATGGTTGCTTTGAAGTCTGTTAAAGTTAACATCGGGGCATTCTCAGAGGTTTTTGTTGCCTGCTTTTTTCCCCTAGGTATGAGCCACTTTCCTGTTTCTTTGTATGTCCTGTAATTTTTTGTTGACAATTGGACATTTTAGAAAATATATTGCAACAACTCTGGATATTGATCCCCACCCAACACCCACCTTGCCCCTCCCTCACCCCCCACCCCCACCCCCTGACTCTGAAGCTTGCCATCGCTGTTTGCTAGCTTATTTGTTTAATGACAGGCTAGACTATTCTAGCTTAGTCTATTTCCCTCACAGTGTGAGACCTCCCTTACTCCTGTGAGGATACAGTCTTGCATGTGTTCCCTTTGAGCTATCCTTGACTGCCATTTTCCCTGATCATGGGCAGCTGTTGGGCTCCAAATGCCGGCTGATTCTTAATTGTTTTTGACAATTCTCTGGGTCATAAATTTCTGCACAGTCTGATTCAATTAAATTTGGGCTCTTTTGGAAGGGTTGTTTTGAAGCCACTGTTTGAGGTTGACTTGGACTCCTCAAGGGCTTGTCTCTCTGGCGAATAGTTGGCCAGTGGTTTAGCTTACCATTCTCATGGAACTGTGGGCCTCTTAATTGTTTATCACCCAAGTCTACATTTTTTCCAATTTCCTTGAGGCTTGAATTTCCTTTAAGGAGAACTTTGGAGCTCTCTGTTCTCAAGGCCTGGCTATCTCCCTGGGCAGAATCTATGAGCCATGATTCAGGAGATGGGGGTAGGCACACTGGCCTGGTTCTCTCTAAATGGCACTCTTGCTTTAGGAGAAGTGTTCAACTCAAGCATCCCAGAAGTAGAAGTTCCCACAAATGCTGTTTTAAGTAGAATGTAGTGGATCTTGGCTGCTCAAAACATCTGAACACAATTCCTTGAACTATGGAATCGTCCATTTCTGGAGTCTTGGTAAGAAGCAAAGCCCCCACTGCTCTCTTACAGTAGCTGAAAGCTGAGCCTGGGCATGTGACTTAGTCTTATTTAATAGGATGCCATGGAGAATTTGATTCTGGAGTGAATGGCACCCAGAAGAAAAGACAGTTGAGAATTTATTTCACTGCTTGGGGCATTATGGGTCCAGCTCTGGCACTCAATCTCCAATGGCAGCTGCCGTTGTCCCTGAAGTAGGTGGCTCCAATGATGCTACTTTAGTTGGTGTTTGGCCCTCTGCTTGGTCTTTGGCCATTTTACTAAGGTTCATCTTTTATCCTTCCTTTAGATTTTGTGATCTCCATCATATTTTTTTCTATTCATTCCCTCTCAGTTCCAGTTAACCAAAGACAGTTTCTGTGGTTTACAACGAAGAACGAAGATGTATTCAACAGAGACTGTGAATGTCCCTCAAGGAAAACCATTTCCAATAGTTACAAGTTGGGTGTCTTTCCTTTCACAGTTCTAGTTTGAAACTGAAATGCTATTGATGGAAGGACTACACAGTAAAAGTGTATTGCAGCCGGAGAGAACTGTCCTTCTTGCTCAGACACAGGAGATGCTGAGAAATGAAAGAAAAAGAGGCAGCTCGGATGGAAGAGAGGAGCAACACCCCCAGCACTGGACAATCCCTCAATTTAACCTTTGCTCTTTTCTAGCATAAATAATACACATTCTGCTCAGAGAAGTCTCTTTTAGTACCATCAGTTACTATTTCAAAACATGAAAAAAAAAGGTGCAGGAAATGATTGAAGAATGTCTTTTTCCTGCTCTAAATATATATGCTTGCAAAAAGCAAATATGCAAGAAAATATTGTCATGGTGGATTTTGCAAGCCATTTACCTACAGTAGTAGCTCCTAAATGGTGTTAAAATATTCAAGAAAGGGTACAAATTCAATGCTCTAGCTGAACATCAAGAGTGCTTATGTGCTCCAAGCCCAACCTCCAGTATGAAAAGTAAATAAATATCACTGAGAACCCAGGACACCTGACAGTTTTGAACATAAAACAGAATCCCATAGCATAGCCAGAAACCAAGTAGTTCCTTTACAGGCAAATTCCTTTCAACAAAAAGCCTGGGCCTGATTAAAATGTTTCCCAAGTTCAAAGACAGGCGAGATAGATGGGGCTGCACGCTGTAGATATGGACAACTTATCAGAACCGTTACCATTTTGTTTGGAAGCATTAGGGCAAATACGGAAAAACTCAACCTCATCTCTCACAATGATTTGCTATATTTATCTGGTAGGCAAATGTTCTTTGGATTAAAGTTGCTTCGCAACCAGAAGATTTATCTTAAATGCCATTTCAGAGAAGGCAATTTTTAACTTCTCCAATGATTCAGATAAAGAAAAGTGATTTCCAATTCTTATAAAGTACATTTTAACTTCTTGACATGTCTTCACCTCTATTACATCATTCCAGCCTCAAAATAATGAGTGAGGTAGTCAGGGATGGGGAGGGGGAGCTAATGTATTTACTGAGTGCCTACAACATCCTAGGTAACATATATCTTCTGATTTCATCCTCACTGCAGCTTTTATTTAATATCTTTAATTTGTATATGAAGACCGAGAGAGGTTAAGTGGTTGTTCTAGTTCATTCAGATCTGGATCTAGATCTTAGGTCACCTGTCTTCCAGGTCTATGAAACTTTCCTCAGACTGTTGTGACACTTCCTGGTCTACCTAACAGCACAAAACTAAAGTCTTGTGCTCAAGAGCAGAGACCAAGCCCCACATCTTTCTGTGTTCCCATTGGAAGAATGACTTTGCCACTGATTGGGTATCTATGGAAAACAGAGTCCATCAACAGAATAGGCAACTAGACTAAGAAATCAAAGGCACAGAGTCTGAATGACAATGATAATGGAAGACATTACATGGAGGCTACTGCCACTCTCACTAAAGGAGGTGTGAGAAGACCAAGTCCAATCAGGCCCCTGGACTTTTGTTGGTAAATGGGAGAGACTCCAAAATCACATTTACAAATGCCCCTGCTTAGTGACCTTGGGCAAGTTACTTAGCCTTTCTAGGCATCAATTTCCTTGGCTACAAAATCTTCTTCAGATGATCTCATTAATTTTCAGTCTGAAGTATAGGAGGACCTGAAAGGGTTAGGAAGCCTGGAAATTAAGAAGTATGGGTGGGCACAAGAGCTGACAAGAATGTGAAATCTCTGAAGATCTCTCGCCTCTCTGCTTGGAGCTTGTTCCTTGCCATATAATATTTCTTTTCCTCTCTATTGGAGGCGTCCATCCTGTTCCTTTCTCACCAACTCCAGGTATGAATTATGGACGTACACCCTAACCCACTAAGACATCTGCTGGGAAGACTCCAGATATTGGAACACCTGGGAGTTTAGGGAATATAGAAACATTTTTGGCTGTGTGAGCTTGAGCTGCAAACCTTCCCAAAGATATCTGGGTTTTATCAGGGTACTTTCAGTGCACCGTAAGACTAGAATTAAATGAATTTTTCTCCCTTCTTTTGCTCCCTTCTCTTGTTCCTTGCCCCTGCCTCACTGTTTCCCCAAGGTAAAACTAACAATTTGGCCCTCTGTTGTGATTCCTATGTGAGAAACCCAGAGATACAATGAGATGCAGACTTTAAATATCATATTTAAGTTTTAGTCCAAGGTCACTGGATAGTGCCTAGAAATTACAAACACTGAGAAAGAGTTCCCCAAAGGTTTGATACAAGTAGAAAATTAATTATGGACACACACACACACACACGCACACACATATGTATATGTCTCCATAGTATACCAGAACCGAGAAAGCCCCTCTCCACCAAACAACCTGATCCACGTTGATAAATCATTACACACATATCCTGTGTTGCTACAAAATATCTGAACATACAGATTCATTCCAGCTCTGTGACTAGACTTCTCTCTGACCCTGGGCAATCATATCACCTTTCCAGGTGTCAATTTCCTTATCCACAAAATGAAGATCTTGAACTGATTTATTTCTGAAATAGTTGGTAGTTCCTCAAATCTGAAAATCACTTCTTCTCTGTTACTCAAGCCCATATTATTTCCAAATGAAAAATCAATGTCTGCTCTTTTCCCCACTACTAAATAAATGATCTTTACATCCATTAAGTGAAAGAAGTGCAGAAAATACATAAATTTGAGACCGTGGGGTTTTTTTTAACTATCCAAAAGATTCTTGAGTTATATTTATTTAAATCCACAAGGGGTAGGAACAATTCAGAAATAAATATGTATTTTTGTGTAAAACAAATACCTTTACCTTAGAGGTTTATTCTCTGCAGGTTTCTTACGTCATAGGATCTGAAGATTGAACTAAGTCTATGTTCCAGAACAATTCTTTACATGGAAGTTTCAATTCCAGGCAATCAAGGTTTGAACTCAGTCTTCTATATTCAGATCTGTTCCAGAAAAGCAGCTCCCAGGGAGTGTAGCACTTAGGCTGTCAGATTTGATTCTGAAAAAAAAAGCACAAAGTCATTGTCCACTGTGAAGTGTGCCCTCGAAAAAAAATATGTCTCTATCCCTCTTGTCCTCATTTAACTCTTTCTTTATATATAATTCTACATCATAAGCATCTTGTGTTTGGTTGTGTCTCCATATTTATAACAATCCTATTTAAGGCCCAAGGAAGGAACTTCAGTGACCCTTTCATAATACAAATATGTTGTGGGCTTTGAGTCTCCTTTTTGCTTTACAGGAAGTCACCAGCAGGAGAGGACTTAAAAGAGTTTCTCCTCTAATCCCCCCCTGGTCCAGCTGTGCATTTTTCACATGAGAAGAGTGAGAAATCTCTCCTTATCCTAATACAACGCACCCATTCATGGTAAAATCTCCAGGGCATTAGAAACTGTTCACTTTTCTGCTCGAAATATTTCCAGTACTTGAATCATCTTCACTTCAAACAGTGTTCTAAGCAAATTCCACGCTACTTGGATAAGCATACATTTCCAAGGGAACTACCTAGAAAACTCTGACTTGTTTCAGTGTATAAACTCTGATATTAAAAAGTCATTAAAGGCAGCCTGGGTGGCTCAGTCAGTTAAGCGGCTGCCTTCTACTCAGGTCATGATCCCAGGATCCTGGGATCGAGTCCCGCATCAGGCTCCCTGCTCAGTGGGGAGTCTGCTTCTCCCTCTGCTACTCCCCCTGCCAATGCTCTCTTTCTCTTTCTCTCTCTCAAATAAATAAATAAAATCTTTTTTAAAAAGTTTTTAAAAAGTCATTAAAACGTCAATATTCTAAACAAATTCCACACTACTTGGATAAGTATATACTTAAAATGGAAGTACCTAGAAATCTGGTACTTGTTTCAACGTATAAACTCTGATATTAAAAAATCATTGAAAAGGCATATGGCCTTATCATTACATATTGTTTACTGTCGATAAAAGACAGAAACATTGCTTATTATTACTCTATAATGACAACACAAAGTTCAAAGAAATGAACTTTAATAGAATGTATATTTGTTGTGCAGATTAAGAATCAAACTCTGAGAACCACAGGAATGGGAAGATCTGGTTCAAGCATTTGTTTTGCGACCAATGCTCTAGCTGCCATTCATCAAATCACCCAGTCCCTCTGGGACACTGTTCCCTCATCCATAAAGGGAAGGGCATTTGGGAATTCTAAGTACCCTTTAATTCAGACACACTAGGATTCTCATCTCATCCATTGGCCTATTCCCATGACAAATGAGGTCTTCTGGACAGTTTTAAACGCAGAAAGAAGTAAATTGAAAGATTCTTTCTAACAGAAGAGAAATAATAAAACTATACACAGGACACTACAAAATAATATCAAAAGAGACCGCGGCAAGTTACTCACTTTGCGAAAATAGCAAGAGAAGGAGGGAAGTGAAATGCCGCGGGGGGATGGCGGTGGCTGTTTAAATTAAGCAATGGGACACTGAGTGGAGGGTGGGCAACGTTCTGGGACAAATGACATTAGAGAGGGAAGTGTTCAAAACGTAGAAGCTTTAGAGATGGTGATGTGAGGACGTGGAGTCAGTGAGCCAAGTGTGCAAAACTATATGCGACTGAAGAGGACGTGTTTGTATTTATAGAAAAATGCACGTCAAAGCCTCTCTCCTCCTCCTTCCCCAACAAGCCCAGCTTGGAGAGCCTGGTACTCTCTGTTACCAAAGGACAGTTCTGGAGATCAGAATCTTAATTAAGTCCCAACAACTTTATCACGAAGTCTCTCTAGCCTTGAAAAACTCACCTGGATTCAGGAGTTCATTTCTCAGGAGGCTGGTCAATGGGTCAAAGTGGAATAATCCAGAAGTTAAGATGTTTAAAGACCCACATAACTCTGGTGGCTTTTTAAAAGCAGAAACTCTGAGCTCTGGTGGGATATTCTCTGAAAGGCAACTTTTCAGTGCCTTCCTTGGCTTGCCAAATTACCTTGTAACTTCCAAACAAGGTTTAATAGCTGAATCCCAACTCCTGTTAATGGAGATGATTTCAATAGTGATGTTATGGAATGGATCAAGCATAGGAAATGTTCTAACATGCGGGTGCTTGGATGGAGTTTTAATTCACATTTGACAGTGGGGAACCCTATACTCCCAATTAATCCCAATTTTCTTTCTAGGTTTTCTCCAAATCACTCATTTCCACCACATGCAACTTCTAAAATGAAGACCTACAGAAATTTTCTGCTAGGATGTATTAGAAAGAAAAATGACATCATGAGGATTTAAATATGGAGAAGACATTTTAAAGCTTTCTGCTATTAGACTAACCCACTATCATCATCAGTTACAGTGCTGATAACTGTAACATGGTCTAGAGGATGAGAAATAGATGCCTTTGTTCCAATTCTACCTGATATTAGCTCACTGAGCAATTTCTTACAAGTTGAGCTCATGCCAGTCCCTATTATTAAAGTTTGATTATTGAAAGAATTCGTTCATTTCTAGCTTCACAGAAGACATATATGGAATATGGAAATGATTAAAAAGTGTATTGAAAATATGAAATATTCTTTTATTTAAAAAATTACTGCAGGAGGGGCACTTGGGTGGCTCAGTCAGTCAAGCATCTGCCTTCGGGGCAGGTCACGATCCAGGGTCCTGGGATGGAGTCCTGCATCAGGCTCCATGCTCGGCAGGGAGCCTGCTTCTCTTTGTCCCTCTGTACCTCTTCCCCTCACCCCCAGTTCATGCTCTCTCTTGCTATCTCTTGCTATCTCTCAAACAAATAAATGAAATCTTTTTTAAAAAGTTACTGTAGTATAATGTATTTCAATCTGAAGAACTCACAAATCTTTACAATTACTTCTTTTGGAGGCTTAAAATCTCCCTTCTTGTCAGGAAGATGGAAACGAAGTATACTGCATTGTTTTAGGTGACGTAGCTAGGTATGGTTTGGTTTTATTGCTGTTTAAGCAAACTCTTTCCATACTCTGGTTCAAAAATTCACAATCTATAGGAAACAAATTCCAGGAGACAGAGTAAGATCTATTTTAAAAGCAGGAAAAGACAAGAGCAACTCTAAATCCTCCATAAAATCACACCATCTGTAGAGACTTATCCATCTCACCAATTTTCTGGGTAGTAATCAAAGGTAATCTTGTTCTCTAATAATTTCTACCTGTATCATGTAGTTGAAAAACATGAAGACCATGGAGCTGTGACAGTATAGCAGTAGAGTTGCCTAGATCCATCCGTACCTATTAGACCAGAGCAAAACTTTATTCATTTATCAGAGACAGAGAGAGAGCACAAGCAGGGGGAGTGGCAGGCAGAGGGAGATGCAGGCACCCCGCTGAGCAAGGAGCCCGAAGCAACACTCAATCCCAGGACCCTGAGATTGTGACATGAGCCGAAAGCAGATGCTTAACCATCTGAGCCACCCAGATGTCCTGACCAGAGCAAGTCTTATTCAGTCATTTCCACAGGCAGCATATACCTCCAAAGGACCCATCTCGCTTGCCCAAAACTTCCAATCCGGGATAACAAGCCATTGTGCTCATGCAGGCCACAATCATTTATATAGAAAAATGTATCTAGGGATAAATCTTAATCTTTCCAGACCTCTGGACATAAATAAAATGTTCCTTGCTTGGATTAATCTACCCCCTCTGTATAAAACTTGAGCCATTAAGATCCCTTCTACCATTGTATCTCAAGTCCATGCCTAGCTCATGTTCCCTTTGATAGATAAAGGATAGTTCCATAAATGGGGACGTGGTAAGACTATGGAGAGTGGTCATTCTCTCTCGAAAATTATAGAATTGGACCAGACTCCCTGAAACTCTAGTGGGAAGCAACTAATCTTCCACCGTGCGTGATATGCTTATGTTCATTCACTCTTCCATTTAATAAATGTTTACTGAGAACCTACTACGTATTAGACTCTGCATTAGGCTTCAGTGGTGCAACATGGACAAAGATAGTTCCCTCACTGAATGGAGTTCACGGTCCAGTTTGGCAAAAATAGAAGTAAAGAGTCCAATTGCAATTCAGTGCGATACATGCTATGTTAGGTCAGGTACAGGGTGTTGGAGTAGGAAGGAGGTCAAGTAAGGCCTTCTGGAAAACTCTTGCAAGTTGAGTCTTGAAGGATAAGTAGTCATCATCTAAAAATGAGGGTGAAGAAGCTTGTTGGAGTCCTAAAAGTAGTTCAATATATACGCTCAGTGGTAAAGAAAAAGACAAGATTTCATTTTTTTCAGCTTCACTGAGATATAATTGACAAATTGTAACATAAAGTATATAATATGATGATTCGATATATGCGTATCTTGTGAAAGGACACCTACCATTGAGTTAATTATCATGCCCACCACCTCACATATTTACCTTTTTTTTTCTTTTTTGGTGAGAATACAAGTTCCACTCTCTTAGCAAATTTCAATTACACGATACAACATTATCAACTACAGCCACCGTATTATACAGTAGATCTTCAGACCTCAGTCATTCTATAACTGAAAGTTTGTACCCTTTTACAGGCTTCTCCTATTTCCCCCATACCCTAGCCCCAGCAACCACCATTCTACTCTGTTTCTGCAATTTCTACTACTTAAAAAAAATTCCACTTACATATAAGTATTTGTCTTTGTCTCTATAGCTTATTTCACTTGGCCTAAGGGCCTCCAGGTTTATCCATGTTATCACAAATAGCAGAGTTTTCTTTTTTTTTAAAGGATGAATAATATTCAATTGTATGTATGTATGACATATGTATCTATCTATCTATCGATCTATCTATCTATCATCACATTTTCTTTACCCATTTATCTGTCAGTGCACACTTAGGTTGTTTCCATGTCTTGTCTATTATAAATAACATCACAGTGAACATGCAGATATCTCTTCAAGATAGGGTTTTTGTTTCCTTTAGATATATATACCCAGAAGAAGGATTCCTAGATCATACGGTAATTCTATTTTTAAGTTCTCAAGGAACCTCCATATTGTTTTCCACAGTGGCTGGGCCAGTTTACAATCCAACTCCGTTTTAATAATGTGGTATATCACATTTATCAATTGGAATAATTGAACCATCCTTGCATCAGGAAAAAAATCCCACTTGGTCATGGTGAATGATCATTTTAAGATACCATTGAATTTGTTTTGCTAATATTTTATTGAGGATTTTTGCTTTTACGTTCATTAGGAATATTGGCCCATATTTTTCTTTCTTGTAGTGTCCTCGTCTGGCTTTTGGTATGATGGCAATGCTGGCCTTGTAAAATGAACTTGAAAGTGTTCCCTCTTCTATTTTGTTTAAGGAGTTTAGGAAGGATGGATATAAATTTTTCTTGAAATGTTTGGTAGAATTCACCAATGAAGCTATCTGGTCCTGGAGTTTTGTTTATTGGGGGGTTTTGATTACCATTTCAATCTCCTAATATGTGGGAGCCACTGTGGTCTCTGGCTTTCTCTCAGAGGACATTGCTCCATGGGAGGAGAGGAATTCAGGATGCTCTTGTGTTGACGTTTTGGTCCCTACTCTCTCCATTCTCGACATGGCCTCAACACTTTAGGACAGTGTAGGAAATGTTAGGTGTGAGTCAGCTATAAAGACAGTATATGTATTTTATGAATGCCAGAATTTAGAATTATTAAAACGAGACAAGCATGTTTAGACAGCAAATTATAGTCATAATGGGTCACTTGACATGCACTCAGGAAGAGCTAGATCCTCGCCTGAACTTGATTGATGATACTTTGATTAAAGAATGACTACCCATTCTTTAGATGAGGTTTAGGGTCTTTTTCACTCCTAATCTTTTTGGATTTTCAAATATTATACTTTCGAGTACAAATAACTTTATTGCCTACAAGTTTTAGAAAAGTTCAAATGGTAGAAAAATCTTGTTTCGTTTAATTGAAAGTAAGCCAACTTGGTATAGAGGTCCACCTGAGATCTTTCTGCATGAACTTTAAGATTTCAAATTGCTCCATGGCACTGAAGGTGTATTGGTGGGTACAGTGCTATTCCTAGCCAAAAGTCAAAGTGGCTTCTACAGGAAACCTTTGTCCACTTCCTGGATCTATTCTCTGTTTGTTTCCACCTTAGTATTCTCCTGTGGATGCTGTGGGTCTAGCTGCAAAGTGCTCAAAAACCCACATGCAAGTGTCCTAGATTCTCAGCAGAGAACATCTGATCTGGGTGAACTTTACATGAATCTTCAGTCACTGCACAAGGGTCAAAAGGCTTTTTTATTATTTATTTGTTTGTTTATTTGTTTATTCATTTATTCTTTATTTTTTATTGAGCTATAGTTGACCTACAATGTGACATTGTGTACATTGTGTTCAGGTGTTCAACATAGTAATTCAATGTCTCTATGCCTTACGCTCTGCTCACCACAGATGCAGCTAGCATCTGTCACCATACAATGCTATTATGATACCCCAGACTATATTCCGTATGCTGTATCCTTTTTTCCTCTGAATTATTCATTCCATAACTAGAAGCCTGTATCTCCCACTCCCCACGGAAGGGCTTTTAAAATCAATTTTTCTATTCTAGTCACAAATGTGTTTAAATTTGTTATAAAAGTGACCTCAGGGCTTGGGTGCTAATGTTTACTGAGAAGTTACTATGGGCCTTTCATCTTCCCAAGTACTTTACATATTAAGCCATTTGATTTAACATAACTCTATAATTGCTTTTATTATATTCCTATTATTTATCTAGGAAATGAAGAAAATAATTGGAGGATAGAGACATTAGGTAACTTGCCTGAAATTACACACCTAGCAAACTATAGAATCAGAATTCAAACCCAAATCACCTGATTTCACCAACTCCCAGCTAAACCACTATGCACATTGTCTCTCTAGGGTGAAGTTACAACCATTCCCGTCTTCGGTCTCCTTACGCTGAAGATACTTCCCATTTTGTAATGCAATTTCGTGTTTACAAAGGATTCTCATGTTTTACCTCCTCTGGAACTGACACAAACCTATTTGAGGTTATTGGGACAGATATTCAGATCTACATTTCAGAGCAATAGCTGGATGTCAGAAGGACTGACTTACCTAAGGTCTGGAGAGCCAGGACGACTGTAGGTCAACTGACCTAATAGGAACTCCTTTCCCTACTACACAACATATTTTTACTACATAAATAAATGAAGACAGAAATACTTCCCAAGGCCTTACAGTTTGCTTAAGGAGATGACTGGGTGCTAACACTTTGATGCAGAGAAATGTAACTTAGAACTACAAAGGACTATCGAGGATCCAGAACTAATACTATCAATGTCAAATGTGGACTCCAAACTCGGGTTAATAGCACCATTTATACCCGAAATCAGAAGTCATATCCATGAAATCAAGGAGTTGACACTATAGCAAAGCAGAACGCTCAACAGCATGAACAAGAGGCAGGATCGTATGCACTGAGTATATTAAATATACACTAACTCAGGCTAGGTCACTTAAAGTCGTATAGTTGCAAATGTTTGTCAGAAATGGAATTAGCTTGAACCACTCCAGGCAGGGTCTCCTGCGTAGCCAAGTAAGAGTCAACTGGCTCAGGTAACTAAATGAGGGAAGTGCTGTTTCCTAGAAGTCTCCAAATATTCCAAGAAAGGGAGTTGACCTAGGGTGGGAGGAAATGCCTGAGGAGAGGAATCAGGGAGACTCGGATTCCAATTCTGCTTTTGAATTGATTTGTGATGATGTCTTATGTAAACCATTTGACCTCTCTAGGATTACTTGACCATCTGGAAAATATACACGCCCTTCTTGCTATAACGGCCTAATGTGAGAATCATATGAGAAAGGTGTAAAAGAAATTAAAAAGCACAGATTTGGGCTATACATAAATGGGGTGAAGTGATCTAAGCAATAAAAGGACTTGCCTTTAAATGGACCAACAGTATGTCTGGGAAGAAACATTCACTGACAGTGTATAATGTGCCAGGCACTGTATTAGGCACTTGTCACAGTTCCTTGATAGTATGCTATTATCAGTTTATAGATGAGAAAATTCAGGTTCCAACAGGTTCAATATCTATCTCAGAATCACACAGCTAGTAAATCATGACATAGGAATTCAAATCTAGGTATGCCTCCCACAAAAGACACCGGAAAAGCAGATATCAGACATAAAAGAGGACAACCTGAAAATTCCAATATCATGATAGAAATGGAGGAGAAGCTTTGAAGGAGGAAAGAATTTGATGTTTGAGGCCTGTTATGGTCACTTGAAACCTTTAATGAACAGTTGCTATGAGTGTTATGTTTTTCTAGAACTCATATTTGAAGGCAGCTGAGGCCATCTGTTCATAGTCTTAAATAAACCATTTTGCTTTTGTTCCTTCACAATAAGAAGCTATGTTCTTCTCCCTTTGGCCCACCATCTTTATTATAATAGGGACCTGTGAAAAGATCAAATGGGTAGATCAGGGTGAATTTGTGACCATTCTCAGGAAAACCATCTCCAAGAACTTGTCCAGTGGAAAAAGGATGAGTTACTCCAAGTGCATTTTTCTTTTCTTCTTCCTTCCCCACCTCCTTCTCCTCGTCCTTCATTTTCTCCATCATCATCATCATCACCACCACAGTATCACATGAAAGCTGTACAACCTCCTCTGTCCTTGAATAAGTCAGTTAGCTTTCATCACTGTAAGGCCCCCAAATGTAACACAAGACTATTGGCTCAGATATCTCAGCTCCTTTCCCAATTCAGCAGCTCTAAATTTTTGAGAATTGTCGGATTAATTGTAATGAGCTCACACTACATAAGACAGAGAGCAAAGAATGTAACATAAATCACAATCCTCGCCCCCGAGGGGCTTAGAAACTAGACACCATCTGGAAAAGCTGGGATTCACAATAAAAATTAATTGAAAAATATCACTAGGAAATACTGAAATCTTGTTATATTAATATTTAATAATATTTATCATTGAAAGGTTAAATAGTGCTATTTGCCTCTTCCCTTTATCAGACCACCCTCTACTCCCCTACCCCTACTCCAAATACTCCTTCATTTCCACTTTCCAAAATTATATTCCTGATTGGAAGCCCAAGTCTCAAATGCCACTTCCATTAAAGGCCTTCTGCCCTCAACTGGAGAGGATCTCACCCTCCTTCCAATTCCGGCTCTGCTTCCCGTTTTGCCTGTATAACATCATAGCCTAAAGGCACCTGAGACGCATTCTATTTTGGGGGTCCTGATTCTGAAATCTGGTTCAACCAGTGATCAGCCAGTCGACTTCCCTAGGCCTTCGTTTCCTCTCCAGGAAAGTAAGTCTGATAATAATCTCTTCCACACAGAGCTGTTGTGCAGATTAAACAAGGGAACCTGCGAATGTGCTTAGGAGAGATTCAGTGAATGTGTCTGAATCCTCCCCTGGCAATTCGTTTATTCAGCTTTCTACTCCAGTCATTTGTGTATCTGTTTTATCTCCTTGGGGAGAGTAAAATCTGAGGACGGGAAACTCCTCTCACTCGTCGCCCCCACCCCTTCCCTCAACCCAGTACCTAGCACGGATTCTCATAGTTTCTGTGTATATTTATCAGGTCGGTCTCTGTACAAGCTGTCTCCTGGAGCCTGCTACGAATGGTTAGCATGCACACTTCACTATTAACAGGGGCAGCGTGGAAACCTCTCCTTTGTCTTCTCTCTCCCCAACCCTCGCTGCCCCCCCCCATGGCTTTGGAGAGGAGGCTGCAGTTAGAATCACTGCACCATAAGAAAATCATCAATTTTCTAATGAAAGCCCTTGTCATTAAATATCCAGCCTCTGGCACAATCCCTGAGGGAAAGAACCCATTCCCGCAATGCACTGGGCCAATTTGTGAGCCCTGCCTTGGTGAGCACAGACTCTCCCCTGACCCTGGAAGTCAATCAGCAGGAGCCCTGAACTATGGGGCATGAATGCTCACCACTGCGTGGTCTCTAGCTGACATACCAGCTCCTGTCACCGAAGGTCACCAGCTACGGAGCCTTGCAGAGAGTCGGTCACCATCTCTCTCCTCTCCCTCTTCTCCACACGGGGCTCCCACGTAACCCTTTCCCCTGTCATTAGACCCTTGCCACTTCCTGAGGATCTGGCAGCTTCCACAGTATCCAACCTACCAGGCTGTAAATACCCAACTAAGAAACATGAAATGTGTTTATAGGACTTCTCATGGCTCCCCATCTAAACCATAAATATGAAATGCGTTTTGACATTTCTCAGAAAACACACCATGTCCCAGATTCAGTTGGCAGCACAAATTTACTCCGCACGAGACGGCACCAAAATCTCCACTTTGCAGTTTTCAATCAAGCCCACGCATGCAGCTGCATTGTGCTAACACAAATGGAGCCTTGTTAAATCACATACCCTGAGTGGTCATGCCTGAGAGGATTATTTCCAAGCTGTAAGAAATTTGGTGGTATCTGAACTTCACAAACAGCTAAAATGGTAGCGTCTGAGATCTGACGTTCCAGACCTTCTCCAGCCGCAGCCGCAGTAAAGGTAGGCAGCTGTGAGTTTGCATACAACCACAGATTCCAGAATCAGGCAGACTGCTGCTCTGTGGCCTACGATGTGTCACTTGGGAAGTTAATGCTTCTCTGCCTCAGTTTCCTGAGTAAAAATAAAAGTAAATAAGCAAGAAACACTAAAACTACTGAAGAGAATGATCTGTGACACTAACATGCGTAATGTGTACGGATGTATGTGTGTGTGTATCACCTAGCCTGGTACTTAGCATTTATTAGACACTCGACGAAGGATGTCGATTGTTTAAAAGGTTTTATTTATTTATTTGAGAGAGAGAGAGCAGGAATGGGGTGTGGAGAGGGGCACAGGGAGAGGGACAAGCAGACTCCCCACTGAGTAGGGAGCCGGAGGCAGGGCTCCGTCCCAGGACCCCGAGATCATGACCTGAGCTGAAGGCAGATGTTTAACGGGCTGAGCAACACAGGCACCCCAAGAATGTCAATTAAAAAAGAAAACCTTATATCCATTACAAGATACAAATGGTAAAGCAAAAATGGTTACTGAGGCCTCAGACACTGTCTTATTCTGGTCGAACTACCTGGACTTGGAGCAACATCCAGGAAGATTTGATTTCACGTCCCTGATTCTTTTATTTTTTTAATTTTTAATTTTTTTTTTGATGTAAAGTTCTATGATTCATTAGTTGCGTATAACACCCAGTGCACCATGCAATACGTGCCCTCCTTACTACCCATCACCAGTCTATCCCATTCCCCCACCCCCCTCCCCTCTGAGGCCCTCCGTTTGTTTCTCATAGTCCATAGTCTCTCATGCTTCATTCCCCCTTCTGATTACCCCCCCTTCTTTATCCCTTTCTTCCCCTACCCATCTTCCTAGTTCTTATGTTCCATAGATGAGAGAAATCATATGATAATTGTCTTTCTCTGCTTGACTTATTTCACTCAGCATTATCTCCTCCAGTGATGTCCATGTTGCAGCAAATGTTGAGAACTCGTTCTTTCTGATAGCTGAGTAATATTCCATTGTATATATGGACCACAACTTCTTAATCCAGTCATCTGTTGAAGGGCATCTCAGCTCCTTCCATGATTTAGCTATTGTGGACAATGCTGCAATGAACATTGGGGTGCATATGGCCCTTCTCTTCACTACGTCTGTATCTTTGGGGTAAACACCCAGTAGTGCAATGGCTGGGTCATAGGGTAGCTCAATTTTTAACTTTTTAAGGGACCTCCACACTGTTTTCCAGAGTGGCTGTACCAACTTCCATTCCCACCAACAATGTAGGAGGGATCCCCTTTCTCCACATCCTCTCCAGCAATTGTTGTTTCTTGCCTTGTCAATTGTTGCCATTCTAATTGGCGTAAGGTGGTATCTCAGTGTGGTTTTGATTTGAATTTCCCTGATGGCTAATGATTGTGAACATTTTTTCATGTGTCTGTTAGCCATTTGTATGTCTTCTTGATCCTTTTCATTTTGTCCATTTTGTTTGTCCTGCATCCATTAGGTGCTGTGACCAGGCCAGGATTAACTAGGAATGATGCTTTAGGCCTCTAGGAATGATTGTATAACATAATTGTTTAGGTCTGGGTGTCTCCTGCTGGAAGGTAAGCTCTCAAGGCCAGGACCCCTGTCATTCCTTTCTTTATTCTCATTACCTGTTTGTATTCAACAGGAGCAGGCCACAGACTAATTGTCAGTGTCGGGCCAACTCTCAGCTTGGAGTTGACTGCCTTTCCTTCCTCGAGCTGTTAGCTGTTATTTATCTCCTAGGTGGAAAAGACTGTCAAGGCCCTTGGCATCACGCCAGGTGCTTCACAATTATCTAGGAGATAGACACCCTGGTTGTTCTGATACTACAGATGAAAGAATTTAGGCTTACAGGGATTAAATAAATTTAGCAAAGCTTATACAGTAAGTGACTGAGCCTGGATCCCAAACCAGACCCTACCGAGCACAAAGTACACTGACTGACTAAACACCCATTCACAAGTACTGACCACTGTGCAAGGCTGGACAGTCATCACATAGGGTTGTCAGTGGGTTTTATTATTTTTCAAGTTTTTGCAGGCATCTTAACCCAGATTAGACCAACCGACTCCCCTTGAAAGTTGGAGAGGTCAAAGCCACTTATAATTACTGTTACAAGCATCTCATATGACCAGAAAGTCACAGAGTCAAACCTGACCCTTTTATTCTCAGAGATCAATTCTCAGCATGAAAATGTACAGTATCAGTGTAAGTGCCCTGTATGGAGCCTTCTGATATACAACAGCGCATGTTCCCCACCTCACACATCCTCACAGGCCAGAAATTTCCAGAAGTAGAGCCCCTATGCAAAATGTTGGTATATTTTTTCTCCATTTTTTGGTGGCTGAGCTAAAAGAAGATTTTGAAGCTTAGGACGTGCACATGTCAGTGTAGAAATGAGCCAAACAAATCTCAGTGGATAGAAACATTGGACCTTAGCTGGAAGGTAAATGTCAACTGTCACCTAGAACACATCCAGGGGCCCCCACTTCCTACTTAAGTCCCTTCCAACTTTGAGACCCTAAGGGAGCTCTAGAGATGAGTCCAAGACTTCTTCTGTACTTGGTCCTGCCACAGGACAAGTTTATATTAATGCCCAGATGAAAACACACAAAGGAGGTTTAACCTATTTTTTAGATAACCCAGAAATCAGAGTCCGTGGGGAGCAAAGAAAAGTTTTGAGGATGGCAGAGTCATTTCCTTTATATGAACAGAAGAGGATTTTTTTCTGGAATCTGTACTTGGAAGTTCATAATGCCTCCCTAACAAAAATAAATCCTGTCCCCTCTGCCCCTCTTCTTCACAAGCCCTCAGTCAGTGCACATCTTCTATCCTCAGATGAGCCTGGCTAATTGATTCTCTGAACATTAGGAGTGACTTTCTCAGATGGTTTCCTCCTAACCTTTTTGCCTGTTTCTAATCCTATTAGCAACCTCCCATCACACAACATTAATGCAGTTGTATCCGATTTCAGTTTTTGCCAATACCCGACAAAATGCAGCAGCTTATTAGTGACTTTTATGTCATGTGGTTTTAGCAAAATTGAATGCTAATGAGATGTGATTGGGTGGAAAATTATAGCAATAGGGTGCCTGCCTTCTGTAATTGCAGCATGGGCTTTCGTCTGCAATGGGGGTACCAGGATTTCTTTTACTTAATAGCGATTTTCAAGGCACTGAAGGTACCGTGTATTTGCAATTATGCAGCAGATGATTAAGCGGCTTTCGTGGGTGGACTGTTGGACAGACTTGCAAATCATAGGATGGTGAAGGAAAGCAGCAAGAAGATTACAATTGCATTGTCTCGTCCGAAGCCTCATTTATTAAAACACCCCCACCTCCAAACAGAAAGGAAAGGGAGGCAGGATCATAGCAAAGATGGTATTCTTATCTAAAACAAACTTATTAAAAGAGATGGAGTCTTTATTAACTCGTCAGGAGCCAAATGATTAAACAGCTTTACTTGCCGTTGAATTCCGAGCAGAAATCAATGTACATTATACAGTTGCAGCCGCTGAGATTGCAAAAGCCCCAAGGACAGCACACGTACTGTGATTTACTGAAATATTTCATCACTGTAATGGTCAGGAGATGGAGTGCAGTTTGTCCATGGAGTATAACTTATATCTTGTTCATTTTTGTATGCGGTGGAAAAGCTACCCGCATAAACTCCCCAATTGTAGTATTCCTGTTGCAAAATCTGAAGTGTCCAACTGAAAAGGACTGTCTCCACATTCAGAGCATTTTAAAAAATGAGTCGTTGCTTTATGGAGACTTAAGTATTATCATTTAACTGTAGATGGTGCTACCCAGTGAATTTGGCATAGTTAACCATGACTAGGGGTTGTTAAATGCAGGGCTGGGTGTTCCCTGTGCTTCCCCCGAGCCCGACAGACAAGGGCAGAGAAGACACTGTCCCTTACGCTCTTACACAATCCAAACAACTAATTTGTTCTCATATGCAAAGTTTCTCTAACACCAACAGCTTTTGTGAATTTATACAAGTAATTATCCTTCCAATCTAAAATTTAGAGAAAGATATACAATTTTAAAAGAAGGAAAAATATAAACTCGACATGCACCATTCAGCACCCGAAGGATTTGCCTCTCCCAATGGTGTAAATGTGACATTATTTAATGACTTGAAAAATGTTTACTTCTACAAAGGATTTTAAGTGGCTTACAGTAAAAGCCATGCATCATCAAAGTTTTAGTTATCTCTCGCTAGGTATCAAACTACACCAAGACTTAATGGCATGAAATATAACCATTGTATTCTACACACAACTGTATGTATCAGGATCTGGGGAATGAAACCACAGGATGGCTTGTCTCTGCTCCAAAATGACTGAAAAGGTTTGAACACCCTAAATTGCTGGGACCATATGTCTAGAGTCTTGGGTTCTTGAGGGTTGCCTTGGGTCTTCTCCATGACACACCAGCTCAGGAAGGGATGTGCAAGGTGGTGTCTTCGTTCACGTCTGGCACTGCTGGTAGGACTGCAGTGGCTGAGGCTGGCTCCGTCTCCCTCTCTCTTCATGGATTCTCCCCAGGCAGTTTCCCCACAGCATACCAGTCTTAGGGTAGTTAGACTTCTTACATGGCGGCTAGCTTTCCTTTCAGATCTGAGAGGCCTGGGCAGAAACTGGGAGACGTCTTACGAATGACCCAACCTCAGAAGTGCCAGGGATGCCTGGGTGACTCAGGCAGTTAAGTGTTTGCCTTCAGCTCAGGTCGTGATTTGGGGTCCTGGGATTGAGCCCCGTATCTTCAGGATCCCTGCTCAGCGGGGAGCCTGCTTCTCCCTCTCTCTCTACCTCTCCCCCACGTCCCCCGCTCATGTGCACGCACTCTTTCTCAAAAAAAAAAAAAAAAAAAAGTCTTAAAAGAAGTCCCAGAGCATGGCCTCCGACAGGGTCTAGTGGTCAAACAAGTCACTAAGGCCAGCCTTGATCCAAGAGGAGAGAATGAGACACTATTTCTCAATAGAAGGAGAAGAACAGATTATGCAGCGATCTTAATGCACCTAGCCATGCCGTAAGTGCAATGATGATCATTTTAAAGTGTGAAGAGCTGCACAATTGAGGGAACAAATAATTATACTAGAAAAGCAAGGCTAATAACACATCCTGCTACGACCAGAGAATTTAACCCCAAGTTTACTCGTGATCAAGGCAAAACGGAAAGAACCAGCAATATAGCGTTCTTTGTTACAAAAAAAAAAAAAAAAAAAAATCATGCTTACTTTTCTTTTCAATTATTTTCCAAAGAATAAATCAATAACCAACAAGCATAGACCACGAGATGAGTTTCTTTCTACCTAACCCTCCTTTTCTGCCTCAATAACACAGTTCAGCCCTGTGGTGATGGTCAGTCTGATAGGAAACTAACTGATTAGAATGGGACCCGAGATGGAGAAGGGCAGAAGAAGAAAGAGCAGGAAGGAGGGTGAACCGAGGCAAACACAAAGCAAAGGAAAAACAAATGGAGGAAAAGAGTGGGAGGGGATTCAAATTTTGTTTTGCTTTGCCTTGTAAAGAGTTTCGCAGCTCACAGACTCCAATGCCTACGAGGTCTGGCAAGTACCGAAAATATCTGAAATACGTGAAGTAAAAGAAAGCAGAAAGAAGTGGAGCCCCTGCCAAATGTCTAAAAGCCTCAAATTATCTTCGATTAAGTTGATTATAGGTGCTGTATTGCCAAATAGACCCATGTCTGTGACTGGCTTCAGGCCGCTCTTGCCTGCCAGGTTTCTTCTCTTGACTTTGCTTCCATGGAGAAATTCTGAGTTCACAGGCTGAAAAATCAACCTACCGGGTTTCCTCTGTCCTTCTTAGCAGGGAGATCCTCCAGGATGACACTGAAGGACGGATCACAGGTATTTGCAGACGTGACCACTCTCATTTCCTGGTTTCCTATGATCTAGGTCCTATCACCTCCAGAAAAATTTACTGGGGAAGAAATGAGAGGAGAGATATGTATTGCTCATAAGGGATAAATTAATGAACTAAGCCAGGCTACTGCCAAATACCTACTCTTGCTCAAAGCCAGTCTTAGAACTGAGAAATGCTTTGGCATATTCTGGAAAGTAGGTTACTACTCTGCTTTTCCCTCTGACTGCTTCTTCGTAGACATCTAATGTCCGAAAAGCCGAGAAAAGACTCCAGTTTGATCTTCATGTTGGAAGGAAAGGGAATGTTAGCACTCATCAAGTTCTGACCAAACGTTTTATTTTCCCTGTCTTCCTCCACCTTTTAATGAGCCACCATGAAAACCAGTAACTACCCAGAAAAGTAGCAGGGTTTCCAGTTATCTGAACTCTCCTTAGACTAATAAAGTCTTTGATTCTGAGCTGAGTGTATGGATAACCCATTTTTCTTTTGCTAGTCTCTTCACATTTCATCACCCTATCATTTCCAGTAGTGAGGGGGTCAAGCCTATATCTCTGTCCCCATGGCTCTCCTTTCAGTGTGGTACACCACCGTGCCGTATGCTTTTTCGGTTAACATGGTGCCACATTCACTTATGACTGACTTTGTGTCCCAAACTGATTTCTTCAAAAGTTGATCAATAGCAATAGACAATAATATAAGAATATTAGGTCTCCCAGAAAGGAAGTTGCAGCTCAATGGGATCCTTTGGTACCTATATCCCACATTAACTAATGGTGGCTCTTTCAGACACCACTCCCGCCAAGTGGATTTGGGAGAGAGTCCACATGCCTAGTGGGTCATTTTGAGACACCTAACTCAAATGTCACTAGGTGTTGTTAGCCTTTGCTGAGGTAGCAAAAGCTCAGTCGAGTCCCACAAATGATGTGGATTCTCAAGAGTTTGGACCTTAATGTTTTCTTTGATGGCCAGTTTGTTCTGACTCATTGATTGGAGAAAATTAGGTGAGGTAGAAGAAATAGAAATTGTTACTCCCTTTAGATTGGGAGTGATTATCATGAATAATGAAGTGAACTTTCTAGCAAAATGGCCCTGATATTTTCCATTCATCTATACACCCATTAGTTCCTATACTTCATTTGAAAAAAAGATTGTAGTTCTTCCCTAGTAGCACATTTTATCATTCAGCCTTAATTACAGACATAGATGTTTGTAGATTAATGTAACTGAACAAAAGATACATTTGATATGAAAAGATACAAAAGATATCATGAAAAAATAGTTTTGAGAGAAGAGGAAGAATTCATTTTATTTTAGGAAGAAGAAAATGTGTTATAGGCAGGGGCATTCCAAATCCTTTGGTTTCGTGAATATTCCATCTTCATGATAACAGACAGCTGTGCTCTTATGAACTTCTAAGAAACAGCTAACTTTGGTCAGAGGTGGAGTTATGAAAGGTAGAGAACAGAGAAAACAGAATCTCTCCTTCTGAGTGGGCATTTTCAGTGTGGAATTACATTAACCTTTCTCATCAACCCTTAAGCTGACATTCACAGTAATGGAATTTATCATCTTTTACTCTCTACCATGAAGAGCCCAGAATTAAAAAGGACCTGTCCTTCATTGTTAAATACTGCACAATTTTCCCCTTTCAGGATCTTATGTGAAGATTCTGCGATTCCTATCGATACTAGTTTTCTTCTAATAGAAAATTTCTTTCCTCTGTAATTCATTTTAAAGGCCCTCCAACATGTCCCAAACAGGCAATACCTATGGGTGACCAGAGAAGTTGGAGCAAATTAGAGACCTTTTTTTTTTTGAGAGAGAGAGGGAGAGAAAGTGCACGTACATTCATGCGAGTTGGGAGGATGGGCAGAGGGAGAGAATCTTTTTTTTCTTTTTTTTTAAAAAGATTTTATTTATTTATTCGACAGAGATAGAGACAGCCAGCGAGAGAGGGAACACAAGCAGGGGGAGTGGGAGAGGAAGAAGCAGGCTCATAGCAGAAGAGCCCGATGTGGGGCTTGATCCCTGAACGCCGGGATCATGCCCTGAGCCGAAGGCAGACGCTTAACCGCTGTGCCACCCAGGCGCCCCAGAGGGAGAGAATCTTAAGAGTCTCCATGTCCAGTGCAGAGCCCAACATGGGGCTCGATCTTGCAACCCTGAGATCACGACCTGAGCTGAAATCAAGAGCTGGAAGCTGGGGCGCCTGGGTGGCTCAGTCCTTAAGCGTCTGCTTTCGGCTCAGGGTGTGATCCCGGAGTCCTGGGATCAAGCCCCGCATCGGGCTTCTCCACTGGGAGCCTGCTTCTTCCTCTCCCACTCCCCCTGCCTGTGTTCCTTCTCTCACTGGCTGTCTCTCTCTCTGTGTCAAATAAATAAATAAAATCTTAAAAAAAAAAAAAAGAGTTGGAAGCTTAACCGACTGAGCCACCCAGGCTCCCCAGAGATCTGTTTTCAATGAAGGTTCCAGGTATAAATAAATGCAGGGACCACAAGCAATTGTGTGTCTCCTGGAAACATGGGATTATATGGCCACTTAAAACTGGAGTTTAATAGGGTGTCACAGGAATCACCAGAGCCTTCCATTCCCTATGGGTCCAAGAAAGAAGCCAAGGTGTATGTCAAGAGAGTGTTGACAAGACTACTGAGGTTTCAGGTTGCCATTTAAGAAAGGGAATGAAACCGTAGCCCCATATTTGTGCCTATAAGATCTTGGTAAGATTTCATAAAGGTCTGCAACTTCTCTCTCTTTGTTATTTTCATTACCGACCTAGCTATTTCTAGAAATTTGTTAAAGGAGAAGGACTTGGGTAGCCTGCATCTTCTTACTGCTAGACTTGCAAGGATTAGATCACTAAAGGACAGAGTGGTGATGGTCAGTGAAAGAAGGAGAAAGAACAAAAACAAGCTGAATCCCTTGGGCTCCCAGGAAAGAGGCAGCGGAGGTGAGCTAAGCAACAGAGCAAGAGGTTTGCCATTCACAAGGTCCTTGTGGCCCTTCTGCCTTCATAATGCCCTAGTATAATTGCACAGTGTCAATTGTAATGGAAACAATCATGGCCCTTAGAATAGCAACTTCACAGAATTAATATTTTACAGTATTAATTAAGTAGTATTCTATCCTTAAGCCCAAGGTCTCAGAGCGTTTGTCGCATAAGAAAAGAATGAGATGTCATCTGTGTCTGTTATTTTTGAAATGTCTGTTTTGCAAAGTTTTAAGAGTAAGGCATGATTCGGCAAGGGTAAGATTCTTTCTTTAACGGTTTTATTTTTCTGACTCTGTTTATAAACAAGACTTATTTGGGATGGCCAAGTATATAAAGATTAAACAAAAAAGTCTATTTCTGAAAGTAGACATTGATTAGTGTTACAGGTTCCTCTTTGTACACAACCTAAACCAGGGCTCCAAATATCACTTGAGATGAGTATATTCAAAGTAGCCAAGAATAGTCACTGATGATGTAAACATATTTTTTATCAGGAGAAATACGCAATTGTGGATTTATTAAAAAAAGGAGAAGAACAAAATTAGCTCTTATTTATAAGAAGAAGAGAAAGAAAAAAATACAGAGACAGAAGGAGGGAAGAAGGGAGAGAGAGACAATGATATCGAAAAAACATTAAAACTCAATCACGGAATTACTAGGTATCAGATGAACCAATAAGATGACTAGATTTATCATAAGACAAAAAAAAATATCCTCCCAGCAATTCTTGTGGTACTTAATCTTCTATCATTAGAAATCTTTTACTCGGCACTCTTTAACCTGCTGATAGTTATGTAGTATTTAATACCATTCTAGAACACACTCAGCAATGTGTAATAAACGCCTTAAGACCAACAACTTTCATTTATTCTAGGAATTTTTTCCCTAAAGAAATATGCACACCACAGAAGCGTGTTTTATAACACAAACAAATGGGAGTGCCTGGGTAGCTCAGTGGATTAAGCGTCTCACTCTTGATTTCGGCTCAGGTCGTGATCTCAGGGTTGTGAGATTGAGCCTCGTGAAGGTCTCCACACTGGGCGTGAAGCCTGCTTAAGATTCTCTCTCTCTTCCTCTCTCTTTCTCTCTCCCTCTCTTAAAAAAAAAAAAAGAAAAAGAAAAACGAACAAATGGAAATGACCTAAAGTCATGAAATAATAGGTGATGGCCTAAATAACCTATAATATATCCGCAGGATTGAATACTGTGTAGCCATATACTCTCAGCCTTCATTACTCCATCTTCTTAAAGTGAGATCTTAGTTTAAAATAAAGCGGTGGGAGGGGGGAATAAATAATAAAATCAAATAAAGAATAAAATAGAATAAAATAAAATAAAAAGCAGGGGGCTCTCACAAATTGCTTTGGGGTCAGAGCTAAACATGGTCTCACCCTTATCAAAAGGATTTAAAGTGATCTGGTGAATTAGGCATGACCTGACATTATTAACCATCTCTGGTTAATACTAATATAAACAGCTATAGAAAGTGTTCCTGGGACATCTACGTGGAAGTCTATTTGCCTCTAAAAATTTGGACTACTGCCACCATCATAAAAAAGAGAGGTAGACTGGCTTACAACATGGTTTAGCATTTCAAATCTTAATGTGGAATAATTTTTCAAAGACATCTACTCCAATCGTTCTAAATGATGATCCACAGATAGATATCTAAGATTATGTACTTCAAACTCAATATGGATTTTTTCTTTTATTAAATAGTAATTAAGGTAAAATTGATTGTTATGATTTTATTGCTATATACCTTACTTGGTATATAAAAATTTACCAAAACTTTTACTAATTGGCAAAATCTAATTTTCTGGGAACTACTGATCTAATCTAAGCAACAGTCTCTTCCATTCAGTGATGAAACCCTCTCTAGTCCTTTGATCAATCATCTAACCTAACTTGAACTCCACTGGAGATGAGAAAGTCAACACTCATAAGCAACTCCACTCCATTTTTGGACACCTCCAGATGTTTGGTAGGTCTTTGGTATATACTGCTAAAATACATTTTGAGTAATTTCACCAAATAGTAATACTTTTATAAGACACATTGTACAAATAATAAAATGAGAAGAGAACTTACTTGCACCAACTAGTGCGTAACAAAGCTGGGACTAATCTTAGTTCCAATATACTTCAAACCCCACCCTCCCAACAAACATGACATGCTGCGTTTTGAGTCTTCCCTATTAACATCATAAAGAACACGTCCTCTCCCATGTGATTATCTTTCACAAATTTAAAGATAATCTTTATGTTTCTCTGGGTTTTCTCTTAGTTGGGATGAATACAGACAATTTCTTTAGTTGTTGCTAATATGACATGGTTCCTTCTTATCATTATTAGTAGACTGGTTACTCTTCATTATTTGTAAGTTGCATGGGTGTCAATGTCAGGTTGTAAAAAAAATATGGGCTTTGAAGACAGGCTCACCTGGGTTTGAGTGCTGGCTCTGGTATTGACTAGTTTTGGGCCTATTGAGAGCTATTTATTTTATTTATCAGAGTTGGGTATCAGTTTCCTTATCTGCAAGATGAGTAATATGCCCAAATGATACTGTGGAGATGAAAAGAAAAATTAAAACCTAAATGGCCTTTGCTAGTTCAGTCAGCAGAAAATTAAAGCAATGAACAAAAAAAAATAGGTGTGTGTTTATAGGTATCTGGACTACAATAGATAAAAATAATGTAAGAATTAACTTGATATGATTTGCTAGTTTCCCCTAGTTCTCTAAGATATCAAATAATGAGAGAAGATAAGCGAAGTTGACGTTTTCCTATTGCTCTGATTTACATCAGGATTCAAGGATTACTTACAATTAACTTTCTATACTTGTCTCCCATTGATCACTTGCTGCATATGCTTGCCTGGAATTGGATTGTTATCCATGCATGGCAAATTAAACTTCCGATTTAACAATTAAAACCATCAGGCTGACGAATGAGACTGTGAGGCTGATTTATTCTGGGTGAGATTCTGGCTCCCAGGCATAAATGAGACTCTCTTTGTTTTCAAGAGCTGCCTGGCAGGCTGGTTCAGGTGGCACAGCCTGCGACCAATCTCATTCTATAATAATCACCAGGCATCTCCACTCAAGGGATGAGGGTCCATAAGGTACTTAGGAGTGAGTCACTCATGTAGGACTGTGATGTCATTCTCTCTTCATGGCCATAAACGACTGGTTTACCATCCAGATAAAGTATTTTCTAGAAGAAGCTTTTAATTGGCTTCTTATTCTTTAATACAGAATAGATGATAGATAAATGGATGGATGGACAGATAGATTTGATAAAATAGATGATGAATAAATAGATAGATGGATAGATTTTATAAATTGGTTTCCAGGTTTTCTCTTTGGACTCATCACACCAAGTGAAACTTTCTATTAAAATGCTTATGTGGTACCCTAATCACATGAAAGCTTTAGCTATGATGCACTTACCTTTGGAATCAGATACATGTGGGATTAAATTCTGCCTTTAATACTCAATAGTAATTATATAACTTGGGTACCTAGATTATACCTTGGGTATATAATTTAGTGAGTCTGAATTTCAATTTTATCACTTGGGAAGTGAAAAAAAAATGTATTCTGCAGGATTGTTTTGAAGATTAGGGGTAATTAATAAAGTGTTCAGCCAGTCCTCCGGCCCATAAGAAACACAATAAATGGTAGCTTCCATGTAAACTGTTTCTGGGCTATCAAGACATACACAAATGATCAGACCATAGTCACTTGGAACATTTTATTAATTTTATGAAGTCAGACAACTATCTGGGCAAGAGAAATACGACACCTCAAACTCTTCTAAAAATTCAATATTATCACCCCTATCCTCACTGTATATCTAAAGGGTTAGACTTGAATCTGACTTTTCTGGAATTACATATTATTAATAATATCCACGGGAAGTAGAACTGGCACCTGTGGATAACTTCTAACCCCTTCAGATTTCTAGAAACCTGGCTGACATCTCATTTTTAAAAATTATAGCTTAACTCGTACCAGAAGGAAACTGAGAATAAGAAAAAGTAGTCCAAAAAACTAAACCAGCTTAACAGACGGAACTTATTCATAGAAAGTCTATATGCCAATGTCAGAGCAGTCAAGCTATTCTACCTTTAGCTGACTGTTAAATCCCCAGAGGGAGAAGGTAGATGAATTGCTAAATGTTCCTGCTTGCTGCATGATCAGCTTCATTGTTTCAATATTAAGCCTCATGACCTTAAAGTATGTTCGGAAAATCTCCCTCCCATCCCCTATTATGTCCTCAGCAGTCACCAGATAAGGAGACCCAATTATTAATATGCAACTGTGTGCAGTGAGCACAGCAGAATTATAAACATACATATAAAAAGATTCCATAATTCATTTCCAATAACTGAATACCTTCCATCCCCAGGATTCCTTGTTCTTTTGTTCCAGAATCATAGTTCTCTGTTCACCGGAGGGTCTTAAGTACCCACAGTGAAAATAGGCACATCACTGCTTTGATGGCTGGAGGTACCGCCATTATGGGAGGAGAGGGGGGGTGAGAAAAGTGAATGTTATTCTCAGATTATTAAACCTCTTTAATTTTTCCTTTTTTTTCCTGGTTGCAAGTGTTTTCACTTCCACACAAGTGCTCCCTATGTATTTCCCAGAATTGTGCAAAAGGGAATTTTCTGAGACATTTCCTGGTGGGTAAATAAAACTGTCAAGGAGATTCCTGATGCTAAAAGATTAATATTATCATAATTACTTTGTAAAAAATAAATTAAGAAAGTGCCAAAACAGCCTCTTGCTGGCTTTATGTCTCCGTAAAACGCAGCTAACCTGACGTCTACTGCCGGCCTGTGGGGTAGTCTGCTTTATTTGCTCCCAGGCTGCTGGATTTAAGGACTTAACGTGTCAGCAATTCCTTTATTGGCTCTTAGCTTCCAAAGATTACTAACTTTTCACAATGCAATCATGAATATTCACTGGAGGCTAAAATCGGGCAAACAGAACCTCAGGAGAGTACTGAACTAGTGTGTATAGCTAATACTTTGAAATCAAGACTCCCTAAAATGTTGAAAGAGAAACTGTGCAATTTAGCAAAAGCTAAACGACAAAACTCTAACCTGAAAGAGTAAAGAGAGCTGGTGTGCGTGTTGGAGGATCTGAATTAAGGCATCGCCTCCTCTGTTAATACCACCCTTGGGCAAGTGGTTTACTCTCTCCAAGCCTGCTTCCTCCTACCTAAAAGGGAATAAGATTTGTTGGATTTGTTAGATTTTAAATATTAGACTAGTGATCTAACGTCACGGAAATCTGGTCTCTTAATCTGTAAATTGGGAACAGTGACTCGTTTCTTACTCATCATTTCAAAATTGTTTGAAGAGTGGTATATTTAGGTCACTTTGAACAAAAGTTCTAACTAAAAAGATGTGTTGTTTGCACCTGAGTGTAGTTGGCCTTAAGGACACCTGAGGGTTTTCTTCACGTAGTTTCCTATAGGAAACAACAGAAGGACTAATGCCACATCCAGACCTAAGCCGTTTCTTAATCGTTAAAGCAAGAAGATACCAGGCAGAGTACCGTTGTGGCAAGACATGATTAATTACCTAGAGTTTTAGTTCTGTAGATGTTCCTGCCTCCATAAAGTGTTTTTTTTATACATACAAAACTCCTAAGAGTGTACCTTCTAGAAAAATACTGTGTCTTTTATTAAAAACTACTTTGGGGGCACCTGGATGGCTCGTCAGTTAAGCGTCTGCCTTTGGCTCAGGTCATGATCTTGGGGTCCTGGGATCGAGCCCCGCATCAGGCTCCCTGCTTGGTGGGGAGTCTGCTTCTCCCTCTCCCTCTGCCCTCCCCGCCCCCGCTCATGCTGTCTCTCTCTCTCTCAAATAAATAAATAAAATCTTTTAAAAAATTATTTTAGAATGGTGTGGCTCTCACTATCAATCTAAGTATCACAGGGTGTCTGTAGCCAGGAGTAGTGACATTGATGGGTCTCAGTCTTGATCTTCTTTTCTTTTCGCTTCTGCTTTTGCGCTCCTTCCTCATATTCCAGTTCTGGCAGGTGAGTTTTAACGGAAGTCTGATTTACTTCCGTAGAGCTCTCTGTCTCTTAAACTGCAATTGTTCAAAGTTCAGCCATCTAGGCTTGTGGACTTTTCCTTGGCTACAATGAAACTTAAAAATGAAGTTCCTATTAGCTATTGCAGAAACTCATAAACTTAAGGATTGCAAAAAAAAAAAAAAGGGGGGTTATTGCTCTGAGATATTTATGGCCACTCACTTTTCCTGCTATGGAAAGATTGCTTTTACAGGCATCTCTGGTTTTAAAAATGGGAAAGAAATATATTTCAGGTAAATGCTCCCCGGAAGGATCTTCCCCATTACTCAAATATCGTGTGCCTAAGGCTGCACCATCTAAGATGAAAGCTCTCCATTTGGGATATAAGGTTTTCCTTGACCCAGGGTTAGTTACAAATGGGCTTTTTAAACAACTAAGCAGGGCTCAAAATTGTTAGAAAAATCTCCCCCAAATGTAGGATCCCTGCTTCTTACCTAAGCAAGAAGAGACTTGAGATAATCTTTCCAGAACCATCTCTCCTCCTCTTGGCTCCCATCAGCTCTCGGCACGTTCTCTTCATTTCTATTCTTCCCACATCATATCTTGATTGTTTGCTAGCTGTTTCCCCCGCCAGACAGAACTGCTTGGGAAGGGACGGTGCCTTATTTGTCAGATATGTTTGGTGCTTAACATGGTGAGTAGCACACAGTAGGCACTCACTAAATGCTTATTGATGGTTTCACAAGCACCGATTCTAATTCCTGCAGAAGGTAGGAATGAGTACCGACCCTGTTGTAATACCCTGTTCATTGTTTTTAAAAATTCAATTCCTGATACATACTTGGGTCTTATGGCTTGGCTGCTGACATCTCCTCTCTGAAATGCAGTGCAGAATTATACATTCTGCTTGAGATTTTACTGTGTATGATTTTCAGACGTATCACAGTAGTAAATGTACTCTGAAATGCAAATCCGGTAATTAAGTTGGGCATGCTGCAAAGCTGGCAATGTCTTTGAAACCATATTTTCTAGAAAGTAGGCCTATCTTAGATTCCTTCTCCTAATTTCCATTCCATCCATCCAGACTTCACGAACAGTAACTTTTTCTCCATTATGGGTGCTTTGTTAATTTTTTTCTTATTCTTCCCCTAAGACGGATCATTACTAACCATCTAATGAGCTATTCTTTATATAGGGTTTCTATGGAAGCAGCACAAAGTATGTTCTATTAAGATTCACTGCAGAATATACGTCCCTAAGAAAAAAATGACCTGATACAAAACAAGGGGGAAAGAGCCTTGGGAAGGAATATTACCTAATACATGGTGGAAGTTTTCATAAAGAAGACCTGGTTTGATGATGAAAACTGATCTCTCCCTTGGACCTGTTCCATAGAGCCCAGGCCCGTCTCCCGCAGCGCAGGGCGTCTGTGTGCACAAGAACAGGGCATGCGTCTTTGAAGTTGCAATCCACCGTACGAATGAGAAGGCAAAAGTGTCCTGAAATAATTAACTGCTGTATTAGATCTGCAGATGTTTCTGTCTAACACATGCCGTGCACGCTTGCATGGCACACAGCAGTGTTGTCTGGGGAAACTGTTCATGTACCAGGGAAGTATTACATAATTGATTCAAATAATCTTAGGAAGCTGGCACAGCATTGCACTCTGCTTTTGCCAATGGGTGAGCCAGAGATGGGGATGCATTTTGAAAACAAAGAAATCTGGTTTCGTTTGAATTAATTATCAAACAGTCATTTGAATACTTACTCTATCAGTCACTGTCAAACCTTAGTGTGCAAGAGGAATTAGCTGGTATCTTGTTAGCAATTCAAATTTATAAACTTCCAGAAATTAAGATTCCCTAGGGTTGGTGGGGCCTGGAAGTCTGCATTTTCAGTAAAGCCAAAAAACGATTTTTATGAGCAGGACTCATCAGCTCCCCGCGTGAAAACTGCGGTAGTCTGAGTGTTTGTGTCTCCTCAAAATTCATGTTGAAACCTAATCCCCCAACGTGATAGTTTTAGAGGTGGGGTCTTTAGGAGGTGATCAGGCCATGATGGTGGAGCCCTCATGAATGGTATTGGTGTTCTTATTTTTTTGCTTAAGGTTTTATTTATTTATTTGAGAGAGAGCGAAAGCGAGAGAAATCACAGAGGGAGTGGGAGAAGCAGACTCACCGATGAACGGAGAGCCTGATGTGGGGCCTGATCCTAGGATCCTGAGATCATGACCTGAGCCCAAGGCAGACACTTAACCGACTGAACCACCCAGGGGCCCCTGGAGTAGTGTTCTTATTAAGGAAAGCAGAGAACTCCACCACTCACACCTTGTGAGGACACAGCAAAAGGACAGCCGTCTACGAACCAGGAAGCACGTTCTCCCCACACCCACTACCGATGACTACCATGTCTGACTTGATGGAATTTTGAATGTAGGTGTTGGGTGCAGGCAAGCACGTCAGCAGGCAGTTACTATTAGTATAGTAAGTGCTATGAGACACAAGGAAGAACTTTGGGTGGAGGACCTAGCCCAGACTTAGAAAAATCAAAGAATTCTAAGAAAAAACTGGTAACCTCAGAAGGACAAGTACAAATGTAATTGAATAAAGAAGGAACTGGGACGGAGATTGGCATGAGGTTAGACCTGAACACACCCGAGGCGAAGCATGTTCAGAGATTGGGTTGAAAATACCTGGATTACAGTGCGTTGGGGAGGGGAGGGGTTGGTACAGCAAGGGAAGTGAACATTGCTCCAACCATGCAGGGCCTTGGCTGTCTCATGAATGATGTTGTGCTTAATCATGAGACTAGCGTGGGACCCTCTGCTGGACTTGAAAACTACTCCTGGTTGAGTGTGAAGAATGGATTGTGGTAGGAGATGCCAGCATAGTATTTTCAAGGCACTTCCCACACTTTGCAACCTATCAACAGTGGAGTCATGATTCCTGCTTTGAAGTCCATGCTCTACCCGTATTATAGGGTTGCCCCCTAATCATTCTAGAATATAATCACAGCCTAAGACACACTTCCTTGATGATGAAGCCTAACCTCTTAACCAAAGGAATTAGTTTTAATTCTCATAGGAAGTTGACATAGAAGTCTTAATAGCTCATTCACCATGGGTGAATGGGTCAGCATTTGCAGGTGGATGGGCTGACCACCCCGCATGGCCTGCTCAGTTTTTGCAGGTCATAGGGTAAGGATAAGAATGCTGTTAATGAGAGAAGTTCTAAGGGGGAAATGAGGTTGTAATAAGCACTGCTTCAAGTGAACAGGGAGATTTTTCTCCTTGGCAGGAGTGTCTCTCAGTCTAGGAACTAAAGACCGGCCTGTGTTGCTCTTGCCTCTCATGGTTCAAAATAGCAAAAAGGCTGGAAGAAATAAATGTTCTTTGATCTGACAAGGCAGCAGAGGGGACAGCTCACTTTCAATGCCTCCCCTGGTTCCACAACCCAAAGATAAGGCAGAACTAGGGACCATATTCATACATTACATTGCAATCTTGTCTACGAGTGGTTTTCAAAATTGTTGCTCATGGGGGTGTCATTTGTTCAAATACAGAGTCCAAGCTTGTCTTTTGTACATGGTCCAGTTGTTCCTAGAAGCTGCCTTCAAATCAAAGTACTAGTTTTCAATTTTTGCAGTTGCCTTCACGCTTTTTGTGGTGCTGACCGAGGGCCCAAGTTAATAATGCCGGCAGCTCCCAGTGTTTCATCAGTTATTTATGGCATCTTAAAATAACTACGAAGTTTGCATTTATTTGTCATAATCTTGGTTAGATTTGTTCTTGCTATAACCTAAATTAAAATGTGCAACATCATTCATTAATGGTTACTGAAATTTTGCCATAGATTTAAAATGTTGAATTTAAAAGAGGTTATTATAAATGGGACTTGTGTGTGTGTGGATGAGAAGGAATTTGGAGGATGTTTACATAATAATGATATTCATATAATTAGTTTCTTTTAGGCAGGAATTATCTTCTTCATGTTCTCACACCAGAGATACTCAGTGGGTGTTAGCTGAACAAATGAACAACTGAGTTGTTAGTAGGAGTACTAATAATCCTTTTCTATTTCAATACAGCTTAATGACCTATTTATTGAACTGGATCATTTCATTTTTAATCTCATTTGAACATTTCAAATATCCTCTGAGGTAGACAGGATTCATTTAATTATCCCCATCAGAGAAGATACTACATTTGCTGATGAACAAAAGGGGATTTGAATCTAGGTCATTCCCTAGCCAATCCATTGCACGGGGCAGGATGTCTAGCCTTGCCTTAAGAACAAGACCTTGCTTCAGGAAAAATTGTGAAACAGACACAAATCTGCTTTGCCCCCTCCCCCCCCTTCACATACCCTTCCTCACCTTAGGGGTGTCTGGTAAACCCTGTGCAAAGCTCTCAGAGTCCTCTTGTCCCTCACCTCTCCTCTCTTCCGTACCTGTTCTCAGAAAGGATTGAGAAATGCCATCATACCAAAGCACAGCTTAATAGTGACCCCTTTTGGGGAGGTTATGTTTTTAACATTGTATGTAACGCAATCTGGGACTGTTCATCATCTTCCTGGCCCTGAAAGTACAATTGATTTGTCAAAAGTCATAATGCAAGCAGTTCCTAAGAGCCAGCCAGCTCTGGTCAACATCCTTAGGATGCGTACAGGCTCATTTGCCCTCCTGCCTGTCTCCTTGACCTGTTCTTAGAGCGCCTCCATCCTGCAGCGCCATATTCTAAGTCCTGCTATGTGACTTGGGACCTTACTGTTTTTTTCAGCTATTTGGACGTTCTTCCCCAGTTTCTCTATGTCCCTCATCCAGGCTAGTCCTACCATCAGCCAACAGCGGCCAGATATGGCCCAACTCTCCCTGACCAGAGGATTTCTGGCATCAGCAACCAATAGGAGGGTTTTAGGGAAATGAAGGGACATTCTAAAACTCCCGAAATCACGTTTGTTCTGCTTCTGCTTAAGGCTTTACTGCTACAACCTGTTTATCATAGCCAATTTCTTCAGCCAAGGGGAGGATGTCAAAACTGTGTTTAAATGTTTACTCAAGCCCTTTCATGAGCTCTTGTGAGCCTGACTTCTGTCCCTCCCTACACACTATCCCTGCTCCCAGCTCCTACCTCCAAACACAAGTGGCATCCCCAACTGGTTTCTGACCTAAACAGGGTTGGGACACCTGTATTTGAGCCTATCACACTTTTTAGGCCCCAATTTATCCAGGTAAGGGAGATCAGAAAACACCACATCCTTCTAGTGTTTTCTAATATTTGAACTCCTAGCTCTCAGAAACGAGGCATTAACAGAGCACCTTTTCTCCCCTGCCCAAATCTCTAGAGACAAATACAGACTCCATATGATTATTTTCACCCCCTCTCACATGTGCTCTGGTATGGTACTGCTGATCCAAGTATTGATAACGACAATAAGAGGCAACAAACTGAGCTTTGAGATGGTAACTTATGGGAGGTTTGAAGCTTAACACAAAAGCTTAAAATTCCACCATTTTCCTTCACAAAGGAACAGTTGAGATGCAAAGGCAGTTCACAAAAATCACATGTTTGGGGAAAAGTGACCGAACAATGAGTGATGATAAAGAATTTACAAAATATGTGTACGATCACACTTAAAACTAGGGGAAAATTGCTGCTGTTACTGAGACTGAAGCCTGGGACCAAAAGACATGTGTGATTAGGACAGAATAATAATCTAGAACGATCTATTCACGGTCTTGAGCAGCATGTAACAGGATCCTATTTTAGAAAATAACTGATATCTTCCCCTTCAGGGAAGATTTGTAGATTTGTTTCTCCTCCTGTGGGTTTGCTGTCCACCAATGTACTAGTCCCAACCCCTTGTCAATTAAGCAAGAGAACAATCATTGTAACAAAGAAAGAACTCTGGTACATTAAAAATACCACACTGTATACAAGGACAATGATGGGTCCCAGCTCGTGTGGTTTTTAGGCAATTGTCAGCTTCTCTCGCCCACTTTTTGCCCTCTGCTGTCCAGTCTTCAATGGTCCATTAGCTGTTCCCTGAAATGCAGCCAAGCCAGAGAATTCAGGCTAGTGCTCTCATGGTGAGAAAACATGGCTATAATTCTTAACCCCACCCTGGCAATTTTGATATTTTTTGGGGGGTAGTTTCACCAGAACTGAAAGGCTTTCACTCAGTATAACTTCTGTCTTTCCCCATGTTCCTTGGCTCATCCAACTAGGAAAAATTGCTGTTGTAGTGGGTACAGAACTCAGTCCCTTAAAAATATAATGTTCTCTATTTTACTATATGAAACAAAGTTTCCAGATTTAGTAACTGAACATGTTAGCTTGTTGGAATTGTATCTGGTAACAATCCAACTAATTTTTTTTCTGTGCAAATGAATCCAGAGGTTACTTTTTATGGCCTGGAGGGCATTACTTCTGTATCTAAACCAGCAATCTGATCCTAGCAATTTTTTGTTAAGTTGTGTAATAAATGCACTTTGAACTGGTCTTTACATCCTGCTGGTTCGTTAATGAGTTGAATAAAATTTTTGACAGGTGTTCACTTGATATTTGTATGAGGGTCACGTTTCTAACTTTTCAAAAATGATACTTGAGCAGTTTCAGAGGTTGTTCCACCAAAATACCTAAGCGGACTCATCTGACGGAGCCAATTAAACTGATGAGAAGAGTACCTCACAGGCTGCTTGAAGTCAGGCATGTGTCTTCTGGGCTCCCAGAGTGAATCCTAAGCAACAGAATTTTATCCTTGTTGGCTCTCTGTTTCTCTAGGCTTATTTGTTATTCTTTTCTGTTTTGGAGTATTTGTTTTTATCCCTGGTTTGCACATGACCTACAGGTTACTCTTTCTTGGTGGCAACAATGATGGAGTATTTGGCGTAATGATGCAGCCATTTGGGATCTTGGGCCCCTAGACGATGGAGATTGGTCTTCTGTTTGGTGGAGGTAGAGAATCTGATTTGGTACCTCTTTTTGCTTGTCTCTTTATCAGTTGTGAGCACAATCAATTCAGAATTGCGTGCCAGTTAGGGAAAAAATAGATCTTTATGATCTGGACTGGTAGGTTTACGTATTTCCCTGTTTATGTGTAGCTGCAGAATAGAAACTAAAAGAGCTCTACGTATCTATAGTTGATACAACCCTTTAACTCTCATTGTATACATATAAAATGTTTTCCTATCTCAAGACAATAATAATAAATTAAATTATAACATCTTTTAAATTAAAGATACTCTATATTTATAAAAATCTAATATTCTCCAATTTCAGGGAGAATAAGAAAACTGAACTGCTAATAGTTTCTTCTTGGTTAAGCTTAAGATCTAGACTTAAAAAACAAACAAACTGTGGAACCTGCTACCTCAGATACATGTTTTTAATGCGATAGTTCAAGTTCACACAATTAAGGTGAATCCATGGACATATTAGACTGATTTAATAATTTTGATTTTTCAAAGTAAGTAAGAGCTATACGCCTTCCCCTTAAGTTTGTCAGGATGGACTACAATATATGTATATATTTTTAAATAAGATTTGGTTTTGTTTTCTCATAACAAGTTTAGTTACTCTGATCTACACAAAATTCTTATGCTGCTAATTCATACGTCACATAAGCCAACATTTCTCCCATATAATGTAGGGATATAGTGAATGGGCCTTCCAAAGAGATATTACGTGTGTGTGTGTGTTTGCACACACGTGCACGTGCACTATCCACTTGAAATAGGAGTCAGGGAATACCATGGATATGATGTTTTAGAATTTAAAAAGTGCTTCCCATCAATTTTCATAAATAGAATAATCATTTAGAAGGTATAAACGTGAGGTGTTTCCTGTGCGTAGAAAATAAGTATTATTTTATTTAATCTCAATCCCATGAGATGGCATGGCAAATATTACACCCCTTTTGTTATGAAGAAGACTAGGAGTGGTCAAGGTTAAGTGACTTAGAAGACTGCACAAATAGGGGCGCCTGGGTGGCACAGCGGTTAAGCGTCTGCCTTCAGCTCAGGGCGTGATCCCGGCAATCTGGGATCGAGCCCCACATCAGGCTCCTCCGCTATGAGCCTGCTTCTTCCTCTCTCACTCCCCCTGCTTGTGTTCCCTCTCTCGCTGGCTGTCTCTATCTCTGTCGAATAAATAAATAAAATCTTAAAAAAAAAAAAAAAAGATTGCACAAATAATAAGTGCTGAATCAAGAAAATAGCAGACTCAGAGCCCGTGCTCCCAGCTAAGTGTCTTCTCCACTCTGCCACTGGGCTCTATTTTGAGGACTATAAACTCCTAACAATAACCACGTTTTGGATATGCATTCCTAATGGCTAAATATTATTCATCTATTCTGTATATAACCATATATTACATGTATTCTAAAAGAAGAAAAACAATTTTAAATGAGAAGATATAAAAATACAAATAGAAGTTCTGCTCTTTTCTTCCCATGCCAAGGGGACCACACACCCTCACAGAAATGTAATAGACATTATTTTGCCCCTTATAATTTGTATTAGCTCTTATCTAGGACCTTTCATTTGAGCATATGGCCAGATTGGGACCCCAAAGATCAAGGGAGATATAAAGAACCCAGAGAAAAAGGGATTCTCTCTTCTTGGCTCTATTTCCTCCACAGTTACCATCTCAGAAATTCTGTACTTATTTTTCCCAGCAGCCTGGGATCCAACACAATTCTCTCCCTTTCCCTTGGTTAATGTTCCAAAAGGAAATATATCACCACATTCCCGTGCTGGTTGCCTCTGGAGAATCAGCTTTAGAAATGATGAAGTCTCCACGTGTGCTCTGGCTATGCTAGGCCAACCATCGCTTATGCAACCACAAAGGACCTTGACTGTAGAAATGAATCATCCCTCCTGAAATGAATATGTGCTTTTCTTACATTTATCCCTAAAACCTTCCTGTAAGGTGTACAAATCAGATATTATTTTCCATTTAACAGACAAGAAATTTGAGTCTGACAGTTAGTATTATTTGCCTGGTACAGTTTACAGAGCAGGCTATTAACAAAATTGAGTTGAATGAATGAATAAATGAGTCTAAGTACCTGAAGCAGAATTATTGCTAAAATCAATGTCTCCTAACTCCTAGTTTGGGATCTTTTTTTTTAAAACACAGTTGTCCCAAGCAGGTGGATGACCAGGAGGAAAGGCCAGACTAAATTTGCAATAGGAAGATTCGGATCCGGTTTTAAGCTATGTCCTAGCTATCTGACTTGAACAGGTCTCTCAACCTGAGCCTTAGATGCTGTAAAATGATGTATATAAACACCTGCTTAGCCCATTTCAAAAAGTTGTTCACAGAGTCAAGTTGGACAATCTGTATGGAATTGTCTAACACTATTCTTGTCATCTAAATCCCCTAGATGACTGAGAGATAGGACTTTTTTCCCCAAAAAATGCCTAGATAAAGAAAGCCACAAGTGTGGAGCCTATTTATTAGCTATTGGGAGAAATCCATTTTTTTAAAGTTTAGTGAAAGTTTTTAGTCATCTCTGCACCCAATGTGGGACTCAGGCTCACAACCCCAAGATCAAGAGTTGCATGCTCTTCTGACTGAGCCAGAAGAATCAGAATTGAGTGTTTCATTCGCCGTCCAGTCACAAGATTTACTTATAATGAAAATAATTATTCAAGACATACTATCAGCTAAGCAGTAGAAATATAAAGTACAAGATGTTGATGGTCCATTCAAGGAAATAACCGCCTAGTTCGGAAGGCAAGTGCATTCATTTTCTAGGGCTGTCATAACAATGTACCACAGACTGAGTGCTTTAAATAACAGTTCTGAAGGCTAGAAGTTCAAGGTCAAGGTTTGGCTTCTTCTGAGGCCTTCTTACTTTGTCCTCAGCATCATCTTTCCTCTGTGCACATGCATCCTCATGCATTTTGTATGTCCAAATTTCCTCTTCTTATAAGGACACCAGTCGGATAGGATTATGGCCCACCCTGAAGGCCTCATTTTAATTTAATCATCTCTTTCAAGGCCCCATCTCCAAATATTCCGAGGTACTAGGTGTTAAGACTTCAACGTACGTATTTTAGGGGGACACAATTCAGCTCCTAACAGAAAGATCATCTGAAAGTACATATAACAAGGAAGTGGCAGAAAATTAGGTTGTATAAATTCTGAGGAAGGACAATCACCAAGGGCTGGGAAGTGTGTGAAAAGTTGGGGAAAATGGGAAAAGGAGATGTGTGGTGGGCTTTGAGGTGGTGAATTAGCAGAAGCTTCCCATCGGAAGAACAACGTGGGTATTCGATAGAAACAAGGAGGTGAGTGATGTGCTTGCTTACATAGTTATCTGCCCCGACTGCCCCTCAACGTAATAACGGGATTCACTGCTATGAGCAGTAGTTCAGCACATACAATATATTCACTGACATCCTCTCATTTGATCATAGTGTTAACCTCCTGATGACCTGTATTGCATGGATATGTCATTGTAGGTGTACTGACTCCAAAACAAATTCCTGCCACTGTATGACTTTTGTCCTAGCATTATGACTTTCAAAAGAGCACATGTGCATCTGTGTTTTGCCTTGGGACAATTCAGAGCAGAAAAGATCCAGATGTTAGTTCCCTGGAAGGAAAGAACCCAGGACAAACGAAATCGTGTTGGAGGGGAGGACAGATCAACACGGTGCTATTCGGAGAAATCCTTTTTACTTAGTCGAAAACACAATGGGCCTCCAAATTATTATTACTGTATGTGTTAAGCTGTTACTGCGGGATTTTTTCCTTTTTTTTCTCTGCATATGTAAATCAAGAGAATAAAAGTTATTCCGAAAGAAGTCATTCCTGTCAGCTGCCAGCTGTTTTGGATAATGTTTAATCACCTGACTGAGTTGGGTGTATATCTTAAGATATGAAGCCATTTTGGCTGATTTGGGGCTCCATATATTATCCGTGTGTCATATACTGTATTTGCATTCGGCACCAGGAATGTCTTCATAAATTCTTTCCTCAGCAACAGCTCTGATTCTTCACAAACTCAACACTTAAAATACTTAACTAGCATAAGGAAGTTCGGGCGTGATCAGATAGCTGGAATAAAATGTTACTTAGGGCATTATTAAAAATGGCATGGTGTCAGAATGGTGCGCAAGTCTGTAGGCAGGAAAAGCTGCAAAGATGGAATTGTACAGAACTTCATCAAAGAGTTCATTCGAAAATTCTTGCCAATTTGGGAATATACGCAAAAATGCATACTAAAATGTATACCATTGAAAAACCAATTATACTTCTAGTAATATATCCAAAAATAAATAAATAAACAAACAAACAACCAGTAGCACGGACAAATATTTATGTACAAGGAAGTTCATTAGAATGATATTTTCAAAAGCCACAGGGTACATTTCCAGCATATGGAATTAATTAACTAAATTATGGTATGTTTATAAGATAAAATATTAAGCCACTATTAAGAATCATAGGTCTGCACAAACTCTCATCTCTGATCTGGATGTTCCTTCACCCCATATAGCTCTGGAGCTTTGCTATTGCAAGTATGATGTATAGACCACCTGTATCAGCATTCGCCAGAAGCTTTTGGAAACGGAGACTCTCAGGTCCCACGCCAGACCTACCAAATCAGAATCTGTATTTTTAACAAACTTCTCAGGGGATTTAAGTTTGAGGGGTCACATTTGCACATTTAAGTTTGAGGGGTCACACCCCAGAAGACAGGTGAGTGTCACACACCCTGCTTTGCAGATAATGACACTGAGGTACAAACATTTCCAGCCTGAGACAAAAGCTGAGGTGGGGCTGCATTTAAGCATCTTTCTACAATGATGATTTGACGGAGATAATGCAAAGCCATTTGTTATTTTTGTTGTTGTAGAACCCTTCTAGGGGCCAGACAAAAATTCATCTACTAACACATAATAGGGGGCTGGCTACAAAAGTGGGGGTGAAGACATTTATCAGCTACTCTGTCCTCAGAATCTCAGGCTTCGACTTTGTCCCTAACTCTACTTCAAAGGTATTTGAGGTGCCACAAGGAAGCCACGCACAATTCCTCCAACCACAGTGTAACATTATAGTCAGAAGCAAAGAGAGCCAGCTCTGAACCCTTGTCAGGTATGAAAGAAGATTTCTGAAGATAAGGCTGAGCTTAAGGTGATGGATCTTGTAACACTCAGCATTCTGAAACACAAAGCCATTTCTCATAAAAGTGAATCCTGAGACCACTCCAACACCATACTCATCTGGATTTTCACAAAGGTTTTCCAGTGCCTCACTCAGCTAAGACCCTATATACATTTCCTTTCAAATGTTTAATATCCAGAGGATCACACTTACATATTGTCTCATAGGAAATCTCTGAGAAGCATATGACTCTGGCGTTTTATTCGTGTTAGCCACACGATTATTCATTCATTCGTTCATTTTTGAGCACCAACTATGTGCCAGGTACTGCGGATTTATGGCTGAATGCTAAATGATCCCTAGTCCTCCAAAATTCTCACAATCTAGGCAGATAAGTAGCAGAGTGACCGAACAGATTCAGTTCAGTGTGGAATGTGCTATCCTAGAGGCATGGTCCAAACGCTCAGGGGCGGCACTTACTTTCTTTCTGAGATGGGGAGAAGCGTAAGGTTCCCCAGAGACAGGAACGTTCTAGTGTGGCTTCCATTGCCAACCACTTCATTTATACCTTCCTTGTCAAGGATACCAGAGCCGTAGGATTTATTCTAACCCCACACCTAACAGAAAAGGACTATGAAAGACTGATTCTGAAAGACTGACGCAGGTGCCAGAGCTCCTGCTAGGTGTTTGTTTGTTTGTTTGTTTGTTTGTTTGAATTTGCATGCTTTTCTCCCAGTCTTTTGAATTTCAATTGGTGGTGCCAATATCCACCTCATTGATGAGGCCCAAAACTCAAGAATCATCCTTGAGTCTTTTCTTCCCCTTACCCTCACAATGAACCCATTAACAAGTCCTCTTGGTTCTACCCCCAACATATATCCCCAATGCCCAGTTCTTCTCCTCCCACTGCCACTTCCCTGGTCTAAGCCTCCATCAGCAGTCACCTAAACCGATACAATGGCCTAAATGAACCACCTTCTTTTGCTCCTCACCAAACCATTTTTCCTCACGGTAGCCAGAGTGATTGTTACATAATGCAGGTCATGTGATTGTTACATAATACAAATCATGTGACTCTCTGGCTTAAAGCCAGTTGATGTCTTCCCATTTGCCCTTAGAATAAACAGAAAACATCATCACAGCCTATAGCTACTCCTGTGATCTGCAACTGTATCCCTACAGCCTTACCCCCTATAATTATCTCCCCTCATTCTCCACTGGTCACATTTCTGTTCCTGATGTACTTCTTCACCTCTGAGCTTTTGCATGTTCTGGTCCCTCTGCCTGGGACTCTCTTCCTTCATCTTGCTGCTTGAATGACTTATTCCCATCCTTCTTGCCTTAACTTCTTGCCCATCTCAGGGAGACTCTCCTAAAATTGCATTCTCCCAAACACTGATCACACCATCTTTGTGATTTCCTTTATAGAACTTTTCAAAGGTATCAAATGTGATAGTTTAGGGAAGAGAATCTATGACCCCCTATAATCTCCATCGGCACTCTCGAAACCAAGTCAAATCACATAAAATGTACATTATAAACAATGGGACTGTCATACGAACATGATTTCAGGATAACATCCCCAATCACCTCACCACCCTCCAAACAGGTGACGGTGCTTCATACCTCTGTAGAATTCTAGAGAGGTCTCTCATCATCTTCAAATAGTGTTCTTTAACACATACATTTATTGTTTATTGTGTGTCTGACACACTAGAATGTGAGCTTCCTGAGGTTCCGAACACATCATCGTGTAGGCTCGATACATATTAGTTTAGTAAATAAATAAATCAACTCTACAGGCACAGCTAGACTCTAACATCAATAAAATGCGAAGGCCAGGATCCTTCCATTGCCTCTTGTCTCCTCGCCCTTCAGCTATTCATTCATTCCTTGATTCATTTATTCAACAAATAATCAGTAAAAAATTATGTTTTATGCTCTAAGGATACAGAAGCAAACAAAACAAACAAAAAGTCCTGCTCTCAAGGATCTTATATTTTAGTTGGAAGAGACAGACAAGTAAATATAATAAGTGAGTAAACGATATGATAAGTTAAATGTAGCATGGGAAAAAATAAATGTGTCATGCAAAAAAAATAAATCCAGATGAACGAATAGGAAGTACCAAGGGAAGGTGGTAAATTTAAGCAGGACAGCCATCACAGATGACACCTGAGCATAGAACGAAAGGCTATACATTGCGAATGCTGCTTGTCATAATCGGTTTCACCAAGTTCACTGAAGTGCTTGGACCTTAATCACAGAGTGTAAGACCAGGAAGGGGTCTTAGAGATCTCTGTGGAGTGGGAGCTCCCAGCTGGAAACCAAGCCACACCTTTCCCAAGGGATTTGAATACCTCTGAGGGTATCTCCGTGAACCTGACTGTGCCTAAAGTCCATTCACGCACACTCGTTCCTTGTCTTATTAGTTTGCTTGGCATTTGCTGTTTTACTTCATGTCACTATGTTTTATTTTGTATGGGAGCACAATAAATAAACAGAAGAGGAAAGGAGAGGCTATGTGAGAGTAATTTCCTGATCCAAACTCACAAACGTGTATCTTAGTCTCATGGAATGAATTTCAGCTGTCCCCTCTTCACACACTGGCTGATGCAAACTGAGCGTTTACAAGTTTGTAGTTAGCAATAACCCTTTTATTACTGTCATCGTCATCTCATTTAATCCTCAGCAGCATGTTAAAGGGTTCCTATTATTACTTCTTTTTAACAGGTGAGAAAACTGAGGGTAGAGAGATTGTCAGGCTAACCTCTCAAGTGAATCCAAACTAAACCAATATTCAAATTATACGGACCAATTCAGTTGCCACTTGAGAGAATGGGAACTTTGAGAAGATACTGTACTTTATGCTCCATCTCCTCTATCCTCCATTCATATTTTCAACAAGGGGAAATGAACAAATCTGTCTCCTCTTGCCCTAGACTTGTCCATAAAGACTGCAAGGATCTCCTTGTTCTGGTTTACTGTCACCCCACCCTAGGCAGGAAATCAGAATGGTTCAGAAGTGCTTTGTACATAGGATACTAGCTCTAGTCATGGCCCAGGGCCTACAAGATATATATATATATATACATATACATATATGTATATGTAATAAAAAATAATAAAAGAGACTCCAGAAATTTTAGAAATGTTAACACATTTTTAAACAAGGATAAATCAAGTTCAGGGATCCAAAGGTAACCACCGTGCCTCCTTGCTTTCAGAAGCATATTCGCTGCTAAAGGAAGGAACAGAAGGCTCTGGAGATGCTCCAGCAAGCTAGAAGGCAGCCAGCAAATGCACTAAAGGTACCAATTTGGAATTTCCTACTGTCTTCCCTGAAGATAAGTTTAAACATTTACATGTTTTAAAATTCCCTAATCTGACTTACCTCAATAATTCTATCCTTTTCACACTTTCTGATTTGTAATCATTATAAGTCAATTTCTCTCCCAAGGGCAAAATCTGTAGAAATACATTCATATATATACATATACATATATATATGTATATATATTAATATATATTCATTCCAAGGAAGCCTACAGCTGAGGTGTTTTTTCTCTCCTATTTTCATGTTGTAAAGAGAAAAGCTACAAATCAATGTAGTGCCTCTTTGCCACCTAGTGGGAAACTTAATTTTGCTATTTCTTCCCCATCTCTTGTTTGCCAAGAGATGATGGAAGTCTAAGCAAACCAGAGCAGAAAAGGGGAAAGCTATGTCTACGCTCTTAGCATAAAATATGAGAAATACAATGAATGTTCCAGAGAGAAGACTTGTCAGAGGTTGAAAGTGCAGGAGCAACATACTCCCAGTATATTCTGAAGTCTGATATTCTCTGATATCCTTGTACTGTTGTTTTCTGCATTCATCTTTCTGTATCCATCTGCATTTCACTGGATCAATACTGCACATAAGATCTTATCCTGAGGGTGCCTGGGTGGCTGAGTTGGTTGTGTCCAACTCTTGATCTCTGTGCAGGGCTTGAACTCAGGACCAAGCCCTTCATTGGGCTCCACACTGGGCATGAAGCCTACTTAAAAAAGAAAAAATAAGAGATCTTATTCTGAAGAGTACTGCCCTAATAAATTAGTTCTATCCAAATTCAGTGTGTCCATGGACTTCAAAGTCTCTTGAAAGGGAGAAAAAAATGCTAAGGCTAACTTGTCCAACCATTAAAATCCACATCACTAATAACGAACACTTGAATTTAATGAGAGCTTATGATGTACAGGACGCGATATTATAATGTCTGTGAGATGCTGAGCACGGCGGCTGTCACATAATGAGGACCCCAAAATGGAAGTTATTTGCTGCCAAATATACTGTGCTAATAATCACTTCACTACTATTATTTTGCTTTATCCTCACCGTGCCTTCAAAGTAATAAAAATCATTTTCCCCTATTTTACATACAATGAATTGAGTCTCAGAGAGTGCCACTGGTAAATGGGGGAAATCATGGCTCTTGTGTCTGGAACCAAAAATCTATGTTATAACCTGTACTCTCATTCCAAATTAATAAATAAATAAGCAAAATGAGAAATTTCTTGTAACAGTTATCTTAAGATACGATTCCATGGCAATATTACTTACCTTTTTAACAGTTATATATCTTTCTACCTCTAAGAGTGTCTTTATGTTGGACCAAGGATCAATAATATTTAAACTTACATGTCAAGGGCTGTGAATAGATCAATAATGATCTTATGGTATCCAGTGGCCTGCAAGAGAAAGCCCCATTATTTCAGATGCACATGTTACTACTCAAACAGTGGGTATCACCATGGTGGTTCGGCCACCATAGATTGACGGGTGAAATGTCAACATGATGGAGAGGGAAATACAGTTTGTTGTCATGTAAGAGCCCAGTAGGATAGTAATTATGAGCATGGACTCTGGAGTCAGAGATCCTGGGTTTGATGATGTCTCTGCCATTTACTAAAACTGACTTAATGCAAGCTACTTAACCCCTATTTGCCTCAATTTCTCCATCCTTAAAAGTAAAAATATTACTTCCTATCTCATGGGGTTATTGAAAGAACTAAATGAGTAATTCAACTAAAGCCCTTAGAATGATACCTAGAAAATAGTGTCAATGAATCTTTAACACCATAATCAATATATCTTTTTCTAGTCTGTGACTGTTCATATCCAAGCTGTTTTTCAGTCTGTGGGGAAAAAGAGACAGCCCACTAGATTCAAAGTGAACTACACTAGTAATGCTACGGAGAAAGTTATATTAGGAAGCAATTTCTCCCAGAGAGAAAGCTCCATCGTTAACCACAAACATAGACTGATAGGCGCTTGATGTGAACTTCGGGCCTTCCAGATTTTCAACACAATCTACAGGTCTAGGTGTTAGCCGCCACCTGGTTGTTTCAGAAAAGAGGTAAACTGTTCTGCACAATCAAAGAAGAGTGGGAAATTGCACTGGGTAAGGAGCTGCGCAGGCGCAGCAGGGAGAAAAGAGGAATTGGAAAGGCGTAAGGATGTTGGGGAAAGGGTGAGAGAAAAGAACTTGGGAGCAGCAACAGCAGAAGCAAAGAATGTTTGAGAAAACAGAATTGGTTAAGAGGATTTTTTTAACGTCCCCTAAAATATCTGAAGTAAATTCTACATTGCTCACTGATGCTTTTGTGTGAGGATATTCTTCGGGGAAATTCAAAGAGACATTTATTCCTGGGTTCGAGGGGATGCCAGGGAAACAAACCAAAGCAAACAACAACACAAAGGTGCAGAGGAGGGACCCAAAGACAGGGAGAAATTGCAAGGAGACATGTCCCCAGGTATAAGGAAAAATTGGGAAGAAATCTTCAGACATTCAAGGGCATGGAGTTGGTTGAAATCTTAGTCAATGGCACTAAACCTTCCTTAACTTCAATGACCTTAAAGGTGTTTTAAAGCTGACAAACGATCAAAAAACATTTTATTTTATTATTGCATTTTTTTAACTGCAGTAACTGGCAGGACAATTGTAAGACATTTTGCAAAGATACGATATGATATGGCATAGAGATTATAGACTGAGAATATTCTACAGAGAAGGAAAATAAGGGGCAGAAATGCAAGCAAAGATTAATGAGACTCGTCATGGTAATGAGGGAAGTTAAAAAGCTGAGTGGAGATTAAAGTCATCACAATTAATAATAGACATTTAAAAATTTCACAAACATGCTCACATCCATTATCTCATTTAATCTTGTTGCTAAGCCTTTTATTGAGACAGGATAGGGATTATTCCTCCCACTTCTTTGAAGCAGACTCAACCACCTCTAATAAATTACATCTTTAGCAGAAGAACAAAGCAGAACAAAATTGGGATGCAAACTTAAGTTGTCTGACCACTGGTCAGGAGTTCATTTGTTCTTTCATGCAGCAAGTTTATATTGAGAACCAACTCAGTGTCTTGGTCCGCGTTGGGGGCTGTAACTGAGAGACCTCTTGACTATAAACTATGCCTTCTGGGGACTAATGGCGAGTGGGGCCACGAGTTTGTAGACACATAGCTGGGGTAGGAAGTGAGTGAGTTGTGTGTCCAGAGATTCTTCCTACTCTTTGTACCTCTAGAGCAAATATACCCTGGTAATAGATGAACTTTCTGCCAGCCCACCCACCAGACTTGGCCCTAAAGAACATGTCAGGAGATGCTTGGATATCTGTGGCCAGGCATATGTTGTGGGTAGTGCCTTATTCCTGTTGTTCTGTCCCAGAGGCAGCTTGTTAGCTAGGCACTGAATAATACTGCTCAATTTCAAGGTAATTATCATTGCTTTGGACTGGTTTAAACGAATACAATGTATGTGCTCCCCGGGACTAGTTTCAATAGTACTTCCAACAGTCCCACTGTAAGTAGATCCATATATCTGATCCTCACTTCCATCATCTGTAAAATAGGGAGAATGATAGTATTCAATTCATAGGGTTACTGGAACACTGGATAGGTTTTTGTATAGAAGTAGCTAATTCGGGGCGCCTGGGTAGCGCAGTCGTTAAAGCGTCTGCCTTCGGCTCAGGGCGTGATCCCGGCGTTCCGGGATCGAGTCCCACATCGGGCTCCTCCGCTGGGAGCCTGCTTCTTCCTCTCTCACTCGCCTGCTGTGTTCCCTCTCTCGCTGGCTGTCTCTCTGTCACATAAATAAATAAAATCTTTAAAAAAAAAAAAAAAAAAGAAGTAGCTAATTCATGTGTTTAAAAAATGTTTTTTGTTACTATTATTACTAGTAATATTCTATTACACAGATGAGAAGATTAATTACTTAACCAAGATCCCACGAGTAGTAAGGAGTAGCAATTTTAACCATTCCTCTATCCTGAAACAGAAATGTAATTATGTCTGGCAATGAGACTGAAGCAGAGGGTCAATGAAAATGAAGTTAGTGTGGTGAGCATCAGAAAGGGGGGAAAACTGTAAAAAACCTTTACAATAACTTGACCTGATATAAGCAATGACTAGATTCAGTGAGAAGAAATACAAGCTAACGAGCCTTAGGGCAAAAAAGTAAGAACAGGGATTATTATCTTAATGGCTCATTTGCTTCGAAATATTAAACCAGTGAAGGATGGAGAGAATATTAGGGGCTAACACACATCAGAAACTTTCTGTACCTCTAAGAAACCAGAGACAGCATTGAAAGGCAACATGGGAAGATATGATAAACTGAGAGAGAAAAGGAAAAGAAATTCACAATGGATATTTTCACACAAAAACTAGAAGAAAACTCCCGAATATACGTGAGAGAAAAAAATAAGAATGGCCTTATAGATTAGTGTTCAGGAAAAAAAATTATGAAAATGAAGATAAAAAACTGTGCAGCAAAGGAAACCATCAAGAAAATGAAAAGGCGATCTAAGGAACAGGAGAAAATATTTGGAAACATATCCAATAAGGGGCTGATATCCAAAGTATACAAGGAACTCGTACAACTCAATAGCAAAGCACAGCAAAGCAAAACAAAACATCCCAATTTAAAAAATGAGCAAAAGACCAGAACAGACTTTTTTCTGAAGACGGACAAATGGCCACAGGTTCATGGAAAAGTGCTCAACATCACTCATCATCAGGGAAATGCAAACCACACTGAGATATCATCTCACCCCTGTTAGGATGTCTACTATCAAAAAGACAAAAGATAACAAATGCAGTTGAGGATATGGAGAAAAGTGGACTCTTGTGCACTGCTGGTGGCAATGTAAACTGATATAGCCGCTATGGAAAACAGTATGGAAGTTCCCCGAAAAATTAAAAATAGAACTACCCTGTGATCCAGCAATCCCACTTCTGGGTACGTATCCAAAGGAAACAAAATCATTATCTCAGAGAGTTATCTATACCCCTTGTTCATTGCAGCACTACTCACGGGAGCCAAGATATGGAAACAACAGAAGCATCTGATGACAGAGGGGTGGATAAAGAAAATATAAATACACACACACACACACACACACACACACACACACACACACACTGGAATATTACTCCACCATATAAAGAAGGAAATCCTGCTATTTGTAACAACATGGATGAACCTGGAGGGCATTATGCTAAGTGAAATAAGCCAGATAGGGAAAGACAAACACCGTAAAGTATCACATGGAATCTAAAAAGAAAAAAAGCTGAACTCATAGAAACAGAGAGTAGAAAAATGGTTGCCGAGGGCTGGGGGTGCGGGAGAAAAAGGAAGAGATTGGTAAAAGGGTATAAACTTCCAGTTATAAGATGAATAAGGTCTGAGGATCTAATGTGTAACATGGTGACTATAGCGGGTAACACTGTATTGTATCATTGAAATTTGCTAAGAGTAGAACTTAAATGTTCTCACCAAAAAAACCCCAATAAGTATCTGAGGTGATGGATTTGTTAATTAACTCAATGTGCAAATCCTTCCACAATATGTACATGTACTAAATTATCACAGTGTATATTTTAAATATCTTATAATTTTGTCAATTTTACCTTAATAAAGCTAAGAACAAGAAAGATAAAGAATATAATAAAAAGTCCTGATGACTCCCATAATGTTTAGAAATATGTGAGGTTTCAGTGTCCTTAGCAATGACTGTTTTTAATACACTTTTTTCAAATAATGTGATCTTTCAGGCAAAAGACAGATCTATGAGAGTATATCCATTACTTATTATACCCCACTTACAGACATCAATATTTCTTTCAGTTGTCTAATAGGTATCAATATTTCTTTCAATGGTCTACCTTATGACCCAATACTTAAGGGCTTTAAATCAACAATTTATTATTTCTCACAGTTCTGTGGTTGATTACTTCTCACAATTCGTGCTGGTTTACCTGAGCTCACTGATGTGTAACATTCATCTGCCGGGGGCAGGGGGTAGCTTGGGTACAACGAGGATGGTTGCATTTCTATTCCCATTCTCGATTCCCTTTTATCCTTGGCTTTTTTTTTTCCCTCTTCTCTCTTGAGGGCTGTTTTTCAAGAGGTCAAAAGTAGAAACTGCACTTTTGGTTTGCACTTCTTCATGTGAGGAGCTTGGAAGCCACCATTCCATCCTAACAAGAAGTAAAAAGCTAAACGGACAAACAATCCTCAACTCTTCTAAGATCCACAGATAGGTGAGGACATGGGGTACGTCACTGCCCCCAAGGTTGGAGACACTAACAGGCAAATACAGAGCATAACAATTTACCAGAGTGGAGACTCAAGAGCAGAAATTACCGTAGGGGGTTGCGTGGGTGGCACAGTGAGTTATGCATCCCACTCTTGGTTTCAGCTCAGGTTGTGATCTCAAGGTCGTGAGATTGAGCCCCACCTTGGACTCCATGCTCAGCAGAGTCTGCTTGAGATTTTCTCTCCCTTACCCTCTGCCCCTCTGGCTCATGCATGCATTCTCTCTCTCTCTCAAATAAATAAATAAATCTTAAAAGAAGAAAAAAGAAACTCCTGTAGGAACCAATGCTGGGGTAATTGATGATTACTGGAGGCTCGGTGTAGACAAGTCTGAGAGTTAAAAACTCCAGCGGTATCTAGGCATAGGGGCCACCAAAGTTTTGTGAGATTTACCTCCAGGGGCTCAAACATGTTCCCACAGTAAATATGAGAGAAAAATCCCTAATTCTTCAGGCAGAAGAGGGAAAAGAAACCATTTTTGAAATATGCCAGAGTACTCTGTTCTTCTTAACAAAGTCTGACCTCAAAGGAACTAGTTAAGCAGAGTTAAACCTCTGATGTATTTTCAAAGCATAACTGCCCTGGGTGAAGGGAACTACCCAACTCCAGCTAGCTGGAGCCTTCTGCTTATAAGAAGGGAAACACTCAACTCCAGCCTACTGCAATGAAAGCAGTTACTTAGAAACATAGCATTGAGTGGATACATTAGAAAAGAAGAAACATCTGAAATCAATAATCTAAGTTTCCACTATAGGACTAGAAAAAGAAGAGCAAGTTAAACTCAAAGTAAGCAGAAGAAAAGATATAATAAAAATTAGAGCAGAAATCAATGAATATGAAACTGGAAATTAATAAAAATGGAAGTTAATGATACCAAAAGATGGTTATTTGAAAGATCAATAAGCCTGTACTCAGGCTACCTAGGAAAAAAAGGGAGAGGACATAAATTACTAATATCAGAAACGAAAGCAGAGAAATCATGACGGATGCCATGAAAATTAAAAGAATAATAAGGGAATATGATAACTAATTCTATGCCCACAAATCTGATAACCTAGAGTAAATGGACTAATTCCTTGAAAAACACGATATCCCACAGCTCATGCAAGAGGAAATAAACAATCTGAATAGACCTATATCTAGTAAAGAAATTGAATCAATAATTAATAATCTTCCAAAACAGAAAGTACCAGACCCAGATGGGTTCACTGGTGAATTCCACTGAACATTTAACGAAAAAATTATATCCATTGTCTATAATCTCTCTCAGAGGATAGAAGCAGAGATAATGTTTCCTCATTCTATGAGGCCTACATCACCTTAATACCAAACCAAAGATATTACAAGAAAACCACAGACCAACATCTCTCATGAGCAGAGATGCAAAAATCCTCAACAAAATTAGAGAATCAATAAAACCAATAAAATTGAAAAATCAACAATATTAGAAAATTGAATGCAACAATGTATGTAAAAGAAAATTGAGGGGTACCTGGGGGGCTCAGTTGGTTTAGCATCTGACTTCAGCTCAGGTCATGATCTCAGGGTCCTGGGATCAAACCCCACATCAGGCTCCCCACTCAGCAGAGAGTCTGCTTATCCTTCTCCATCTCCCTCTGCCCCTCCTCCCCGCTTGTGCTCTCTCTCTCTCTCTCAAATAAATACATAAAATCTTTTAAAAAAATGATATAACATGACCGAGTGGGATTTATCCCAATGATGCCAGGCTGGTTCAACATTTGAAAACTAATTCATGTATTCTATCACATCAACAGACCAAAAAATAAAAATCATATTAATAAATGTGGGGAAGTATTTGACAAAAATCTAACATTCATGATAAAAACTCTCAGTAAACTAAGAATAGAGGGAAATTTTGTCAATTTGATGGAAAAAATCTTCAAAAAACTTACATCTGATGTCATAGTTGATAAAGAACTCAAAGCCTTCCCACTAAGGCCAGGGAGAAGATGAGAACGTCCCTTCTCACCACTCTTTCCGTTGCACCATAAATCCTTGCTAATGCAGTAAGAAAAGGAAATAAAAGCTGCACTGATTGGGAAGGAGGAAATAAAAACTGTTTTGTTCATAGATAACATGATCATCTATACAGAAACTCCCTCCACCACCAAAAAAAAAAAAAAAGAAAGAAAAAGAAAACAGAAAAACTCCTGGATTATAGCAAGTTTACAGAGTTAATATACAAAAGTCAATCACTTTCCTAGACACAGCAATGAACAAGTGGAATTTGAAATTAAAAGCACAATGCTGTTTATAGTAGCACCCTCAAAAAGAAATACTTAGGTATAAATCTAATAAAATATGTACAAGATCTATATGAGAAAAACTATAAAACCCTGATGAATTAAATCAAAGAACTGAATAAATGGAGAGATATCCCATGTTCATGAATGAGAAGACTCAATATTTGCCACATGATGTCAGTTCTTCCCAACTTGATCTATGGACTCAACACAATGCCATTCAAACTGGTAGCAAGTTATTTTGTGGATATCAACAAACTAACAATAACATGTAAGTGGAAAAGCAAAAGACAGAGAATAGCCAACACGATACTGAAGAAGTTGGAGGACTGATACTTACCCAACTTCAAGAGTTACTCTAAAGTTACAATAATCAGACTAGTGTGGCACTGGTGAAAGAATAGATAAATAGGTCAATAGAACAAAATAGAGAGCCCAGAAATAGAGCCACATTAATATGGTCAACTAATTTTTAATAAATAGGAAAAGGCAATGGAGCAAAGATAGCCTCTTCAACAAATGGTGCTGGAACAACTGGACATCCACATTTAAAAAATGAACCTAGACCCAGACTTCACAATCTTCACAAAAATTAACTCAAAATGGATAATAGATTTAAATGCAAATCTGTGCATTTTTTAAGATGCAAAACTATAAAACTCTTAAAAAAAAAAACTCTACAAAAGATAACAGGAGAAAGTTTAGATGACCTGGGGTATTGCAATAACTTTTTAGATGCACTGCCAAAGACAAGACCCATAAAACAAATAATTGATCAGCTAAAATTCATTGAAATTAAAAACTTCTGCTATGCAAAATACAATGTCAAGAGAATTAGAAGACAAGCCACAGACTGGGAGTAAATATTTGGAAAAGATACATCTGATAAAGGACTGTTATCCAAAATGTATGAAGAATTCTTAAAACTTGACAATAAGAAAATAGACAACCTAGTTAAAAAATGGGCCAAAGACCTTAACAGACATGTCACCAAAGTAGATATGCAAATGGGAAATAAGCATATGAAAAGATGCTCCACATCATGTGCCATCAGGGAAATAAACATTAAAACCACAATGAGATACAACTACACACCTGTTAGAATGCTTAAAATCTGGAACACTGGCAATAGTAAATGCTGGCAAGAATGCAGAGCAACGGGAGCTCACACATTGCTGGTGGGAAGCAGAAGAGTGCAGCCACTTTGGAAGACAGTTTGGACATTTGTTACAAAACTAAACATACTCTTAACCATATGATCCAACAGATGGGCTCCTTGGTATTTATGCAAAGGAATTGAAAACTTGCGTCTACACAGAAACCTGCGCACTGATGTTTATAGCAGCTTTGTTCATAATTGCCCAAACCTGGACACAATCAAGATGCCCTTCAGCAGGTGAACGGATAAACAAACTGTGGTCCCTCCAGATGACGGAATTATTCAGCACTTGAAATAAACTATCAAGCCATGAAAAGACATAATGGAAACTTCAAGGTATATCACTAAGTGAAAAAAAGCCAATCTAAAAAGGCCACACACTGTGTGACTCCGACTATATGGCATTCTAGAAAAGGCAAAAGCATGGAGACAGTAAAAAGATCAGCGATTGTCAGGGGTTGGGTGAGAGGGATGAATAAGTGGAGCACAGAAGATTTGGGGGACAGTAAAAATACTCTGTATGGTATTGTAATGATGACTCTACGCCATTATACACCTGTCCAAATCCACAGACTACGCAACACCGAGTGAGCCCTAAGGTAAACGATGAACTTTGGGTGATTATGATATGCCAACTTTTTTGCCAAGGTTCATCCTTGGTAAAGCAAAACAAAACAAAACAGTGCCACACTGATAAGTGTTGTTGGTAATGGGGGAGGTTATGCATGTGTGGGGGCAGGGGTATATGGGAAATCTTTGTACCTTCTTTTCAATTTTGCGGTGAATGTAAAACTGCTCTTTAAAAAATCAAGTCCTTAAAAAAAATAAATAACAGTTACAAAGCCCTAACACCTACGTTACATTTGGGTGGTCAAAGCAAGTCACCAGGCAAGCCCAAATTTGAGGGATGGGGAAGTAGACGTTACTCCTTAATGGAAAGACCTGCAAAATATGATGGTCATTGTTTTCAATCTACTCTGGAAATATGATAGTTTGAAAAATAGCAGACGGACTTCTGATTGGTCTTCATTTCTTCCAAATTATATAATTTAGTGATCTGAATAATCCCTGGAAAATCTGAAATCCATGATTGCCACATCTCCTTCAAGACTAATCACTTCATTTTACTTTTTCCTATATACTCTTTTTTGGATGATATTATGGGGAAAAAAATAAAAGCAAGGCAGACCTTTTTGCTTGATCATTGGTGGATCCAGATTTAAAATAATATGAAAGAAATTGTATGGTTTCTTATGAATATCTAGATTCTCCACATTTAAAGAATTAAAGATTAACTGCATGGACCTGATAGATCACATCTCAGATCCTTGGCAATTCTTTCCCTCGTGAATATTATTAGGTCTTATTTATGGAAGAATTGCTATGTACAAGACTGAAACTGCTAAATTTCTTTGAGGTAGAAAAAATTAGTCAAACATTCAAAGACAAAATGTTATTCCTCTTAAGTGACATTTGGGAATCAACTTTTACAAATGTTGGCCCGGACTGTTGTAAATGTTTGAAAGAAAGTATGCGAAGGGTATCAATTTACTATATTAATCTTATGTAACTGCTCCCTTTCACCCGGTGCTGGAGAGGCCCTATCTTGTGTGGTCCTTGGAAAAATGCAATGGTAATTGAATTTAAATAAAAAAATTTTTTTAAAAAAGGAAAAATGCAATGGTAACTGAGACCACCTTTGGGTAGAATCAAAGTGTGTCTAGGCAAAAACAAAACAAAACAAAAAGCTAAATAAATGCTTTTTTTAAATGCCCAACATGCAATAAAATCACTCTTTCTACTTTCAAAGAGGACTTGTGAATTGATTAGGATAGAGTGTTATTGTAGGAACATCTCTGAATTTAGATCTACTCCCAAAATGTACTTTGTTCACAACACTATATATATCTTCTCAAGCTAAATAGCCCAAACTGTGGTGTCACAATCCCAATAACTACTTAACAGGATCCGCACTGATGTGTGCTGCCTAATCCATGTTAGCTCCACACCTCGTAAACTGCACACTAGCGTAGCAGCAAAACTGTCACCAAGACACAACAACTTGTTTACTGTCCTATGAGTCGTTCTTGGATTTTTTTTCACAATGTTCAGAAACACTTTTCAAGTTTCCTTGGGATTTTTCCCCACCAACAGTCTATATTCCTAATTCCCACCATTAAATTGAAGAATGGTTAAATGAGAAGTCTCAAACCCAGCAGTTGAGAACAATTTCAATCAATTAATTTAGCGAAAGTGACTGGAAGCATTATGAAGACTGACTCAGAGGGCCCAGCACATACGAGAGCACAGGGGAGGTGTGCAGGGGTGGTTCCGGAGAGGACTGGTGGATGGCTGACTCGCACCGGCACAGAAAGCCCACTTGGAAGGCTAAGCACGCTGGTGCAGACACCTGGCTCATCTGGCAGCAGCAGCAGCAAAAATCTATACCTCCTGGGATTCACCTGACGTGTGGCACAATACGCATGGCACATCTGAACCTCAGACAGAAACAAACTCGAAGTGTCCCTCGAGAAAATTGGGAAAATTGCAAAATTTTGAAATCGTATGTGAAAACCTATGCCAATGCCACCAAACTGGAGGGAAACACGTCAGGATTTCATTCCATGGTCATGTTATTTATTTGTAACTTACTGGGATATTTTGAATAGTTAACATAAAGACCAAATGTCTTAGGTTCACTTATGATCTCATCCTCGAGAAGTCCAAAATGAACTAACCCTTTTAGCAGACTATCCAATGTACCTTGACCATCAGAGTCTAAATTTCTGGCGCATCCTTTGTATGTAAGCATCCCTGGCAATGTACTAATTCTTAGGCACTCTTAGACATGGTTTAGGCTGGACAACTATGTGTGTTTTTCTGTTTTGCTTCCAAATAAAGCTAGTGATAACAATGACTATTTACAAACAACCACTAAAGTTTTCATATGTTGTTTTAAGTATTCACCTATGTCTAGCAAAGGAGAACATAAGGAAATTGGCATCAAATATGGGACATTTTCTCTTATATGGACCAAGATGAAAGTCAACCAGGATGTAGCTACCTTAAATGTTTGTTATCTCATTTCAGTTGGAATTTTGTGGCCCTTCCATTAGAGTGTGGTCTAACATCTTGGTTAAACAAATGATCATCATAAGTATTGCATTGTGGTAGCCTCTATGTATTCTAGCTTTTAAACACTTGAGGCTTGTTGACAAGTGCGTTGAAAAAACAGTAATGAAACCATGGATCATTGTTAAGCTCCATACCAGTTATTATACAGTGACTCAAATTTAATCACATGGATGATTAATTTATGTTAAACTTTTTCAACTTCACTCTTTTCTTGGCAAACAAATGTATGAAAGCTATTGGTCTGAGTGGGCTCTGAGCTAGATTCAGGCCTCATAAAGGTGAATAATACAGATGCTTTATGTCCACAAATATATATGCTATCTTACTGCAATTCTAAGCTTTTTGTTCTCAAGATCATTTTATACTCTTAAAAACTATTGAGGACCCTAAAGAACTTTTATATATGTGGTTCACATTAAATGACATTTGTCACATTAAAAATTTCAACTGAGATGTTTTGTAAATATTTTTAAATAACGATACTAAGCCCATTACCTATGAACAAAAATAACATATTTTGTGAAAAATATGTTCATTTTCAAAAAAATATCAACAAGGGTGGCATTATTTTCTATTTTTGAAAATCTACTTAATGTCCGGCCTAATAGATGACAGCTGGATTTTCCTACTCATTTTAGCCTTCAATCCTTATGACATCATGTATCATGTAGACTCTGGAAAACTCCACTGCACACTTATGAGAAAATGAGAGTAAAAAAGGTAAATAATGTCTAACTATTGTTATGAAAATAATTCTTACTTTCTGCAGTCCCTGGACCACACTTTGAGAATCATGACTCTATTGCATTAAACAAATTATATAAGTAATCACAACGGTATAACCAAAGTCATAGTATCATCACTCATAAACTATTATTAGGGCATAGGAGGAAATTATAAAGCATCCACCACCTGAAAGAGCTCCCTAGATGGAGAAGAGTGATGGTACTCGAGACAGAGAGGAAAATACCATGGACAAAGGCTTGCAGGGAGAAATAGTGTATTATATTGGAATAATAGGAAGAAACGCCACATAAAAAGAAAGAAAATGTAATAGATAAGACAGGTAGAGCAGATTTGGGACAGACTAAGATTTCTGTATGTCTTGATTAATCGTATTTAAGCAATATATAGAGTTGTTTTTTTTTTTAAGTAGGGAAGTAAGAAGTGTGACATGTTGGCTTAGAACATATTTAAAATTCTAGCAAAGTGACATGAAACAATCAGCCTCTGAGCAGTCATTCATAAAACAGAAACAATATTATCCCTTTCCATTCTCTAAGCAAACTGTAGAATTGTTTGGACACTAAAACAAGTTAATGAGTTTAACTCACTTATCTCAGTCCTCACACCGTATATAGGCTCCACAAATATCAGTCATTGTTGCTGTTATCATGTATATACTTAGAGATGTTACTCTGGAAGCAGAGAGGAGATGTTATGGGCTTGAGGGAGGACAAAGGCAAAGGGACGTTAAGAATTCGAGCAAATAAGCCTCGCTAAGTTTCTCCCAGTGCACCGTCACTGCCTCATACTCAACCTATCGTATTCCTCCACAAATGTCCACTCTTCATGCAAACCCAGCATAAGAATACACAGATCTGTTTCTCTGGCTCTTGATTTCCTTATGAAGTTTCTTGTGTCACATGAAACTTACACCAAACAAATTTGCACACTTTCCCCCTGTTGAACTGTCTTTGTCAGTTTAATTTTCAGACCCAGCCAGGGACTGTAAGAGGGTCAAGGGAAACTTTTTCCTCCCCTATATCTCAATGTGACTGTATTTGGAGACAGGGTTTGGGGGAGGTAATTAAGACGAAATGAAGTCATTAAGAATAGGGTCCTAATTTGGTAAGAATAGGAATTGAAAGCCACCTTTTAAGAACAGAAAGAGAAAGAGCTCCCTCTCTGTCTACATTCAAGTGCTGAAAAAAGGTCATGTGAGGACACAGTGAGAAGGTGGCTCTCACCTTGATCGTGGACTTCCCAGTCTCTAGAGCTGAGAAAAATACATTTCTGTTGTTTAAGCCGTCAAGTCTCTTGTGCAATGTTATGGCAGCCTGAGCAGATGAATGCAGTTGGCCAACCGAAAGAGCTTGCAATGGGCTAACCTGAAACAATTTGAGCAAAAAGTCATTAAAGTAGCATTGGATTATAACCCAAAGTCCAAAATAAATGCCCAGGAATCCATATAAATGTAGTTATTGAACAAATAAGGAAGTGGGGAAGAGATAAATCTCCATCCAGAAGGATTCTAAATAATTTATGTAGCTACTTTGCCCTGTAGAAGGTGAAATATAATTCATCAACTCTAAAGTGTGCCTTCTTTTCAAAGAGGACAGTATGGAAAGGAAGAGGGAAAGAGTGAATTTATAGTGGAGAAAACTGAAACACACAATCTCAGACAGATGATCAAAGGCAACATCAACAATACTAAGTCATGGTGATAGTACGTATCCTCATCCTAGTCATGAGAAATACTAGATAAATTCCAACAGAAGGACATTCTACAATATATCTGACCAGTGCTTCTCAAAACTGTAAAGGTCATTTAAAAAAAAAGGAAAGTCTGAGAAACTGTCATAGCCATAAAGAGGCTTAAAAACACATGATAACTAAATGTAATATGGTATCCTGAATGGGATCCTGGACTAGACAAAGAACATCGGGTAAAAGTAAAGGACGTTTGAATAAAGAATTGGCTCCAGTTAATAATAATGTATTAATATTTGTTCACTGATTATAACAAAATACCAAGTAATAGATGATAATAATTTAGGAAGCTAGGTGTGAGGTTTATAGCAACTCACTGCATCACCTTCACAGTTTTTCTGTAAACCTAAATCTTTTCAAATAAATGAAACTTTTTTTCCCCTAAAAGGCAGCATGTTGAGAAAAGAAGTCAGACACACAAAAGCATATGCTATGTGCTTCTGTTTATATAAAAATCCTGAACAGATGAATCCTTCATAATAGAAGTAAGAATAGTGGGGTTTAGAGTGTGAGGTAGGGATTGGCCGGGAGGAAATACAAGGGAAATTTCTGGATGATAAGATGTTTCGTGTGTTGATTGGGATGGGTGTTACATGGTATGTAAGGAGGAGCCCGACTCCATCTTTTGATCTTTGCTGACACCTTTTAAGCCTCCCCCCTCACAATCTTCATTCTCTTGTGCTCCACATCTGGGCAAGCTTATAAGGAAGGCCGGGCAATTCCTCCTTTCACACAGGCAGAAGATTCGAACCATGTAAACCTCTGCTACACCCCAGGAACTCACACCCTGACCTCACTCCTAACCACAATATGCCAGGCCAATCTGCTTTCATTGCTCTCTTGAGTCATTTCAGACCCGCTTTAGGGTACTGACCACCTCTCCCCAAAGAGCTCTATTATGAAAGTAATAAGCCTTCCCATACCGTCCTGGGGGGGGTGTGTGTGTGTGTGTGTGCATGTGTGTGTGTGTGATTATCAGTCTCAATATCCAAACAAAATTCCAGGTAGGGGTCCACCTACCTTTGTAAGTGGCCATAATTATATGGCTTGTCAAAACTCATCATCCTGTTCACTTAAAAACAATTATGTTTTATTGTACATAAGTCATATTTGAATTAAAAAAAAGAGTATTGAGGAAAGTAAATATTTCTCTCCAACATTTGATTAGTAAAGTGATGTTAGTTTAAATAATTCTTTCCATTTGGTGTTTTACCCATGTTAATATTGCTAAGGTTCTGAAGCTAGCCAGGTAATTAGCCATACCGATGAAAGCTTAAACCAACAGGAACTTAATGAATACATTGTATAAGAGACTCAGTGTATAATGCAGTAGATCGAAACACCCAGATGATGCAGACTTTTGCTCATGACAGACAATGCTCTAGACTTTGTAACTCAAGCTGGATAGAAAAGCAAAATTCTATTATTGTAGTGAATGTGATACAATGTATTACTGAAAAAGTAATAACCATCAAGCTTTGATGTGAGTAATGGAAATGATCAATTTCTTAAGCTAACCTGAAATGAGAAAGATCAGTTAGGAGATAGTAACTATATTCCAAGCAAAAGACAATAGCACCTGGTAAAAGTAATTGGACGAATTGAAGAGCACGGATAAAGATTTTGGAATACTGATATTCAGAGGCAGTCCCCTGTGAATGCTGAAAGCCAGAGATCATCTGCTTTCTTAAATTTTAAGTGGTATGTGAAATTCAGATTACATTTTTTTGTTTAAAGATTTTTATTTATTACTCGACAGAAAGAGAGAGAGAGAGCACAAGCAGGGGGAGCAGGAGAAAAAGAAGCAGGCTCCCCGCTGAGCATGGAGCCCAATGCGGGACTCGATCCCAGGACCCTGAGATCATGAGCTGAGCCAAAGGCAGACGCTTAACCAACTGAGCCACCCAGGCACTCCCTTCAGATTACGTTTTATTAAGATATTTTGTATTTCCTCTATATGATTATTTCTGGTTTTGATTCTTCCAAAAGCCTTACAAGGTTTTCTATACTTGGAGCTATATTTTTAAATTTCTTCTAAGCTAGGTTAATTAAAAACAGGGAAAAACTCAACCTTATTAATGTGCTTTATAAATAAATTTTAAACTATTTCATTACAAGGGTGCCTGGGTGGCTCAGTTGGTTAAGCGTCTGCCTGCAGTTCAGATCTTGATCCCAGGGTCCTGGGATTGAGCCCTGCCTTGGGCTCCCTGCTGAGGGAGCTTCTCCCTCTGCCTGCCGCTCCCCCTGCTTGTGCTCTCTCTCTCTCACTCACTCTCTCTCAAATAAATAAAATCTTTAAAAAAATGTATTTCATTACATGTGACATAGAACATGGAAAAATCATAGCAGCTTAGAGTTCCGCAGTTGCATACTGTCACCCAACGGCCGACACTCCTTGACAAAAGGCCGAGTTGGTATTCATCCAGCCTGTGCATGGATAGGGTTTTGGGTAACTCAGTCTTGCATACCCTGTTTCACATGGGGATAAATTAGATGGTTGGAAAGGTCTTCTTTAAGTTTACTTTAAACCTCTTTCACTATAGATTTTGGTACCATTCAGCGTTCTAGAGCAGAATTTTTCCATTTCGGCATTATTAATATTTGGGGCTGGATAATTATTTACTGAGGGGGCTGCCATGACACTGTAGACTTTTTCGCAGCATCCCTGACCTCTACCCACTAAATACCAGAAGCACATCCTTACCCTCATTCACAACAATAAAAAAATATCTTGAGATATTGCCTGCTGTCCCCTGAGGTGCAAGATCACCCTAGTTACGAACCACCGCTCTAGAGTAATCCAACAGAGCCAAGGCCATGAATTAGTAATGACCCCGTCTCCAAATCTCAGTCTGCCAACGGCGTGACTTTGGGCGAGCCACCTCCCTTCTCTGAGACCTGATTTCCTTACTCTTACAGTGGGGCTAATAGTGGCTAATCTCACGGGGATAAGATGCGGTGAAACAGCTGCAAAGCATGTAACATGCTTCCTCGTACTCAGTACATGATCAGGAAAAGCTAGTGCTTTTCACAGCCTCAAAAATTCTTGCTGGTTGGTTGACCCTGGTACAAGGCTGTATATCAAACCACATACAATCAGAAGAAAAACTTGAGAAGTATATGATACAGACTTACACAAATAGAAATACTCATTCCTATTTAGAGGGAGTATAGGTGTACATTCCCCCTAAAAAATATTCAAGATAAAACTGGATTCCAGCCCACAGACCCAGCTATTACTTTTATGGCATTAAGGGCATTGCCAATGTTGTTGGCACTACAGTGCTTTCCCTGTAATCTATTTTCAATAAATGCTACGCTTGCAATTAGAAAAAGAGAGGACTTTAAAGAATGGGAAGTATGCATTTTGGTGAATGAAAAAGCCCCATGAAGTTTTCAAAGGCAGGGACATTGCTAGAATGTACCAGAATTAATTACATTCAAATGGCACAGAATATTTTAGCGCAATTTAGTTTGAATTGTGTACATTTCTTCAGTTTGAGAAAGAATTTGCTGCTTTCAGAGCAATTTTATAAACTCTTTTCTTCTTTCCTTCAACATTAGGGTTCTAGAAAACATACAAGACGCTCAACTAAATTTGAATTATCACGTAAATGACAAACTTTTAGCATAAGTATATCTCAAATGTTGCCTGGGACATGCCCGTACTGAAAGATTAGTCACTGTTTACCTGAAGTTCAAATTTAACCGAGCATCTTGTTTTTGGGTTTGGGGGTTTTGTTTGTCTGATTTTTCTAAATCTTGCAACTCTACTCGATACTGCTATACGTCTAGCTTACTCCAGGTTCTTATCAGATTTGCCCTGAAATACACAGACCTTGTCTTTCCCTCCAATCTCCCTACTCTAAACTACACAGAACGACATGTTGCTCTCCAGGGACAGAGCCTAATGTCAATACACAGCATCCTTCAAACCAATGTACCTTCCACTTGCCTTGACTGCCTTAACTACCCCTTCTCCTCCAAAACACTTTTCTTCCCCTGCAAGTCTGTGCTCCAGCCACATCATTGCTTTTGTAGGATGTACCTTTTGCTTGTGACAAGCTTTCCTTTCTGCATCCTCCCATCTTCTGCCTATTGTACACCTGCTCATGTAACAAGTGCAAGCTCAAATACTGCCCCCTTCTGGGTAGGCTTCCATTCCTCCAGACCAACTTAAGCCTCTCCTCTATGGACTTGGGCTCTTAACAGTATACTTCCTATTGCAGCACTTTATATTTAAATCGTAATTCGATATATATGTCCCCACAATAACAAGAGATCTCGTATTGCTCAGTTGGTAATTAGCTACTTCACCTACTCTCTGTTCTTATAGTGGGACAGAAGGTGAGCTAACTTTTCGTATAGGCTCACCCTTCGGATTTGAGGAAGGCTATCTCTGTACAGACGGAATTCAGGAACTTTACAGTAATGTTACCTTAATTTTATAAGAATTGATGTTTCAGGGAGCCCACTCATCAAGTTAAAGCAAGGTATTGTGTGTTACTTTTTCCCCAAAATGTTTGCCTTTTTGAACAATGAGTTCTGTGAGTGTGACAGCTATGGTTTATTCATCTCTGTGATCTCAGAGCCCAACGTAGTGCCCGACTCAGGAGAAATAATTGATAGAAGATTCCTGGCATTTGTTGAGCGACTAAATGAAATATGGGGTATCACTTGATTTGTCAAAACTGGGAAGATATTTAATCTGGTTTTAGTATGAATATATAAATCCACCCAACTTGCCCAAACATGCCATTGTTATCATGACTCATTTTCAGCACCATTTATTTTTCCAATAAAAAGACATTCTTAACATTCACTATGCTGGCAAATAGGCCTTCTTGTGTAGACTTTGATAATGCTATCGCTGTGTACTAAGAACACCATGCTTGAGAGGGTGTATTTGTGATAAAGGCACTACAGGTTCCCATTAACACATCTCCAGTGGGTTTTTCTAATCTTAGCAGCCAATAAGGTGTAGATTACAGTTAACTTGTATACACACAAACTGCACTGTTTGCCCTGAAGTATTTGGAATAATAATTTAAAAAATAATTTCCAACGTAAACACCACTACCACATCTCCTATTCAGGGATGGTGCTCTGCATATGTATTCAAATGGATAAATCATGCTAAGGAAACTTGGTTTCTTGACCTCAGTCCACAAGTTGCCTCATTCTAACATGATGATGCATCTCAGGATTTTTTGTAATGGACTCTATTCCAAGGATCTAAGTATTTCTTTTATTGATTAATAGCTATAAATTTACTAAATGTTCTTTTCTAATCTTTTCTTCTATTCAATGAAACAATCCCATACAACTAAATATGATTTAATTTAAATATCTTCTTAGGAGTTTTCAAATCAATAAATTCACTTTTCAAAAAATATCTCCTAACACCATATTAATTGCTTTGTTTCAGAAATACAGTAAGCAACAAACCAGCTCCAGCCCATCCAACATTATCCAAAACACTATGCATTATTCAACATCAATAGGTGCTTTGGCTTAACATTTCTTGGATCCTTTGGTCTTTCCTTCATTCATGTCATTCTCTATCTTCTTTTTCTTATTGGCCTAACCTAGCCGCAAAAGCTGCATGAAAATGAAAATGAAAAAGAAAAAGAAAGAAAGAAAGAGCCTGCCAGCCCCCCCCCCAAAAAAAGCAAAAGTGTGCTATCTGCTTTTCAGAACAATGCTGTATATTATATTACTATGACATAGATTATAATAAAAATGGAGCTCTTTTCTCCTTATAATGAACATAATGAGAATTATAAATGGATTCAAATACAATCTATTCAAAACACACTGCTCAGACTTGTTTCCCTCTTAGTTGCTCTATATAGCCCCGTTTCATCATGTCATTATCTTTTTTGAAATTAAAAAAAAGAGAGAGACTGATTAAAGAATCTGTCACATATACTTTATATATGTGTACTACAGTATCTCCAATTTAGGAGACATTTCCCTGTCACAGCACTGCTCTTTCAGTACGTACTCTGTTTGCCATTGAGTTAGGGGAATGCGAATTTCTAAAGACGATGTGTAGGGTAGTAGACCACACTAGCCGTCAGCTGCTGTTAGTTTCAGCCCTGTATTCATTCTTTATTGCCATTGTAATAAGTTAACAGAAATTTCATGGCTTAAGAGAACATGAATTTATCTTACAATTCGGTAGACTAAAAGTCTGACCCAGGTCTTACTGAGCTAAACTCAAGATGTCAGCAGGGATGTGTTCCTTTTGGAGGCTCTGTGGGAGAATCGTTTCCTTGACTTTTCCAACTTCTAGAGGCTGCTCCCATTTTTTTTGTCTTGTGATCCCCTCCCTCCATCCTCAAAGCCAGCAATTTTGTATCTCTTTAATCATTTTTTTCCATAGTCACATTCCCTCTGACCCTGAACTCAGCCAGGAGAATTCTTTTAAGGACTCATGAAATTAGATAGAGCCCAGCAGATCATCCAGGATAATCGCCCCATCGCAAGGTCCTTAACTTTAATTACATTTGCAAAGTCCCTTTTTCCAGGTAAGCTAATATAGTCAGAGCTTCCCAGAATCAGACATGGACATGGGAAGGAGGGCATTAGTTTGCCTACCAAGCCTCATCCTTAGCACTTTGTGATCTTAGTGAATCATTTAACCACTTTAACTCTTGGTTTCCTTCTCAGGAAAATGGGGACAGTTAATCACTCTGCCAACCAGGATGGCCTTTGTTTATTTTATTCTCTTTGCTACTTTACATAAGAATTGTCCCAAGGACTAAATAAGATAATAAATGTGAAATTCTTTGTGTATTAGAAATCAAGTTATCATTAGTCCCAGATTTGCATAGCGATTTGCTAAATTATTCACTAACTCATGTATTCAGTTACTAACTATGGAGTGCTTCCTATGTATCTAACTTGATTCTAATATTTTACAGATATAGCGATGATAGATAGATAAAATGCCTACTGTCATGGAATTTAAATGGAAAGATAGACGAGTTATGTAATTGAAAGAACATTGGGGGGCTACTCCAGTCAGGGTGGACGAGGACTACATTTCTGAGGAGGGAAACTGAAAGCTGAATGATGAGATGAGAAATAAATTCAAATGGACATTGCGAGACAGGAGAGACAGTATCCAAGCATGGAGGAAGCACCTAAGATGAGTTCAAGTTTCATATGTTCCACGAACAGCTGGGAAGCCATATTACTGAGCATAATGAGCAAAAGAGAAAGTGTAAGGAAGTGAGACAGGAGGTATAGGCAAATAATTGATTGAGTCTAGTAATTAAGCAGTGAGAAATGGTGAGGACTGGAATATATGTTCATTTAGAAGAAATTCACCTACGTTTCCCTTTTTCAATTTTATTGATTTTAAAAGGTACACTAAATAACTTGCCTGGAGAGGAATTTATAAAGATAATGTTTCACTATCTTCTGGCATCAATTTTTATTGAAGAAAATAAAATTCTATTTCTTAGTAGGTAACTGATCTTCCTTTTCCTACTTTTTCAAAAAAAAATTATTATTTTCTCATTGTCTTTGGGTTTCTGAAGTTTCACTATGAAGTGTCTAGAGTGAATTTTCTTCAGCCTCCTAAAAATCCAATATGATTTTCAAACTGAGGAGATATATATCTTATATCTCTCAACTATTATCTCTGCAAATATTGCCTCTTCCACGTTCTCTGCTTCTGGAACATCTGTTAGGTGTATGCTCTATCTTTCATGCCTTTTTTTTTTTTTTTTGAGACAGAAAAAGAGAGAGAGCATGAGTGGGGGGAGGAGCAAAGGGAGAGAGAAACTCAAGCAGACTGCCCACTGAGCCCAGAGCCTGACGTGGGGGTTGACATGGGCTCGATCCCAGGACCCTAAGAGCATGACCTGAGCCAAAATCAAGAGCTGGCCATTGAGCCAACCAGGTGCCCCAATCCTCCATGCTTCTTAATCTTACATATTGTTTACATTTCATATTACAAGAGAGGCAACTCCTTTTGTTCTACCAGTTTAGGAAGTTTCTCTTAAATTAATAATAAATAACAATTAATAATTAATAGCAAACACTTTTAATGAGCTTCCTAGGTGCCAGGCACTCTTTGAAACCCTTTTTATACATTAATTCATTTAATCCTCACAACCTCATGAGCTTTGGTACTATTATTTCCCTCACATTATAGATGAGAAAACTGTCCAACTTGGTGTTTAACATATACTGAATTTTAATTTCAATGTTCTCCTTTATCACCAGTTTCTAGTTGTAGCCACCTTTCTTCCTTTGCCATCATATTGTATTTAAATGGATGCCCTTTATGAAAAAACAGTGTGTTTATTATTTGTGTGTAGTTTTGATTTTAAATAGATTATGTTTTCCATAGATCTCATAGTTTCCTACTTGTACCAACTCACACAATTTCACACATCTACCTTCAACTCATTATTATGGAGTTGAGATGAATTGCTATTTTTTATGTGGATATCTAGTTTACTGTTTCTGAAGTATTTCACTTATTAGTTAGTACAGATTAGATTATTAGATTATGCTGTGGTAACAAATGATTCCATCTCAGTTGCTTACAACAAAGATTTATTTCTCAAGATGCTACATGTCCATGATCTTCTCCTTGAGCTGTCTCTAATTGAAATGTTGGCACTCGTTGTATTCTGTTGGCTAAAATAAGTCATGTGCACAAACTTGACTTTATTGGAGTATGGTAGAAGTCCTTCCCTCTCTCTATATAATTATATAACTATATAACCATATAATATATATTGTGTGTAATCATACATTATATCAACGCATTAATACTTATTAATTATATGTAATTTATATATAAGTATATAATTTTATATAATTATGATACAATTAATGTATTATTAATAAGGTATCAATATTAATATCAATATATTACATACAATTATATATTTACATAAACAAACATATGTACATATATTTTATATAATTATCTATACAATGAATATAATTTATCCCACACCAATTTATGATGCCACTCCTGTTATACACCAACTTCCTATATCTGCAAAGATTTGTTTCTGGGCTCTCTGCTCTGTTCCACAGAAATCTGTGTTCCTTTAACAGACCTCACTTTTTTTTTTAAAGATTTATTTATTTATTTTAGTGAGAGAGAGAGAGAGCACAAGAGGGGGAAGGGGCGGAGGGAGAGGAAAAGGGAGAAAGAGAATCTCAAGCAGACTCTGCTCTAAGCACCGAGCCCAAGGCAGGGCTTGATCTCACAACCCAAAATCATAACCTGAGCCAAAACTAAGAGTTGGACACTCAACTGACTGAGGCACCCAGGCAGCCCAGGACCTCATTTTTTAAATGACAATGACTTTGTACTATCTTAATATCTGGTAAGTCTTATTTTCAAAATTACCTGATATATTTGAGAATATTTACTTTTCCATTTAGATTTTGAATTACTTAAAATTTTCTATTTGATTAGAATCAAAATTGAATTTAAAGATGAATGATTGATTAAGATCTTTACATGTTAAATTATCCTAGCCATAGGGGCGCCTGGGTAGCGCAGTCGTTAAAGCGTCTGCCTTCGGCTCAGGGCGTGATCCTGGCATTCCGGGATCGAGTCCCACATCGGGCTCCTCCGCTGGGAGCCTGCTTCTTCCTCTCTCACTCCCCTGCTGTGTTCCCTCTCTCACTGGCTGTCTCTCTGTCACATAAATAAATAAAATCTTTAAAAAAAAAAAAAATTATCCTAGCCATAAATATGGTGTTTGGGTGTCCTCTTATGCCCTGTAAGAGTTTTTTTGTTTTGTTTTGTTTTGTTTTGTTTTTTCCTGTACCAAAGTTTGTATGCATCTTTGAATAGGTTAATTCCCAAATAATATATTTTTTAAATTTAACAAATAATATCTTTCATTCTCTTATTTTTATTTCACTATTTTGGTATTGAGAAATGGCATTAATTCTGTGGCACACTAATCTTGTATTTCACAAATTTCTAAAGGTTCTTATTAATTCTTATAGATTATTATTGGTTCTAATGGGTTTTCTATGGAAATTATATCATCTGCAAATAATGGCAATTCTAATTCTTTTACATATTTTTTTCTCCATCATATTGTATACATTTTTCAGAATCTTCAGTATGTGGGTGAACAGTTGAAGTGACAGATGAATCATTGCCTTAACTTCAAAGGGAATTTGTATCAAGTTAAGGCTTTCTTCAGAGTCTTCACCAAATTAAGTTCTATCTTTAGTTTTCTAAGAGTTCTTTCATCAAAATTAAGTGGGAACTTTTTCAAATGGTTTTCTGAATCTGGCAAGGTCATTTGAATTTTTCTCCTTAAGTATATTAATATGGTAAATCATAATAAAACCCATCACAGGTTTTTCCCTCATGGCTAGTATTTTTCAAATCACACTTAAGAAATCTTCCCCACCCAGATTTCTCACAGATTGTTTCCCATTATTGTTTCCATTGGCTTTATGTTTTTATTTTTCATGTTTCGGCCTTGATAGATTTTCTAAGCTAAGCCATCTTTATATACTTACTTTTATAAATGTTATTTATTTTAGCCTAGTTAGGATATTTGCAGATAAGTTTAAGAGTGAAATTATTCTTTTCTTCTCTCATATTGTCCTTATTCAATTCTAGATTCAAGGCTATATCACCCATATTAAATAGGTTAGGTGATTTTCCTATTTTTTATTTTCCAGAACAACTTAGATAAATATTAACTCCTTAACAACATCTGTGTGTGAAGAATTTTGGGAGAAAGAAACTATAATTTCATCTCCACTGTTATTGTTCTATTTTTTTTATTGTTCTATTTTCTATTTCTTCTTCTTTTTTTTTTAAGATTTATTTATTTATGAGAGACAGAGAGCATGGTGGGAGGGATAGAGGGAGAGGGAGAGAGAATCTCCAAACAGACTCCCTGCTGAATGCGAAGACAGACGTGGGGCTCAATCTCATGACCCTGAGATCATGACCTGAGCCAAAACAAACAGTTGGACTCCTAACTGACTGAGCCACGCAGGCACCCCATTTTCTATTTCTTCTTATGTCAATTATTCCATTTTATTTTTTAATTCTCAATTTCATCTTTCAAATGTACTAATACTTTGCAATATTCTTTTACAATAATTAATCTCTTAACATAGCTGTAATCGTTGCCTCCTTTGTCATTCTTAATTTTTTCTTTTTAGGCGGAGGCAGTTTCTATCTTATCTCCTCCTGTCCCCTCCTTTTTTTCCCTCAGTCTTACCGAAGGTTTATCAATCTTTTGAGACTTTTCAAAGAACCATGCTTTGGCTTTATTAATTTTACCTATGTTTATTCCCTATTCTTTTACTCTTGTCCTTAACTTTGCTTTTTTCTTTCTTTCCTGATTCTTCGTGGTTACTCTATCCCATTTTTCTAGCTTCCTTTGTTGCTCACTTGGTCTAAATCATTGCTGTTTTCTCATAAACATAGTCAAAGCTTTACTTTTTTTTTTTTTTTTTTTTTTTTTTTTTTTTTTTTTTTTTTTTTTTTTTTTTTACCAAGTACTGCTTCAGATTCATCTCACAACTTCCACATGTGGTGTTTGTATTGTCATTCGGTTCTAAGTATTTCATCATCTTATCTTCATGGCTTCCTCTCCAACCAAGTGATAATTTCATAGTATGTTTTGTCTTGTTTTAAGTTTCAAGGCATATGGGATTTTAAGCTATTTTTTGGTTACTGATTTCTAATTCTAATGCGCTGTTGTCTTGTTACCAGAGAATATAGTCTGTACCATACTCATTCTTTTGATTGTATTGAGGCTTCTGTGATCTCCTATAATGGATCCTGTGATGCCCTGAAAAGTTGGGCTCTTCAGGGCTGACTCACGTCTCCTCAGCCTCTTACTAGAAACCACCCTGAGGTGCAAGAAAATGCCTCTGGAAAGATTATGTCCCTTCCCTGGCACAGCTTGCAGCCAGTGGCATAGGAAGTCCCCTCATCTCAGTTTAAAAAATCTCCGAAGGTCCTTCCCAACCCCAGAGCTTCTGTCAGGGTTGGTTGAGCCGCACTTGCAACCTCACTGTGGGTCAGCCTCCCGCTCTGCCTAACCCTGCCACTTTCGTGTATGTACAGGCAAGCCCCTAGAAGCCTGTATGTCCCAATGAACATTCTACATACAACTCTCCACCTCAGGTTCTGTTTCTATGGGACTCAATCTAAGACATTTGTATAAATTTAAAGTTTGTAATGGTGGTGGGTATGTTAAAGAGAATGAATATTCTGTTTATGGGTGTAAAATTCTATAGGCATATTTTATATTGAGCTGACTAGTTTTTATTATTTTTGTCATCTTGATCTTTCATTTTTTGAGGAGTTGTTAAAATCTTTCAACTACAATTGATATTTTGTCTATATCTTCGATTACCTAGATCATAACTTTGTGTATTTTGACGGTATATTGTTAACTGCGTACGTAATCAGGAACTTTAGATAGAGATAAGAGAAGATAGCCAGGGATGGCTATCTAATTTCTCTCTTCCAGGTGTGTCAACAGCATGTCTCTGCTTTGCCCTGGGTAGACATTTCCTTCCCTGTTCCTGTAATGGAGCAGGAAAGACAAAGTTTCACCACCCATGGGTTGTAGGGTAATAGCCATCCTGGGGTGAGCAGCCAAGAGGAATGTAATAGTCCAAACTCAACATTTTTGAGGAACAACATTAATATGTTAGTTAATATTTATACCAGGACAGCCACCAGCACCCAGGACTGACCTGGATAAATTGGCATGTATGGTCACCCTAATTCTTCCCTCACCTCCCACCTCCATCCTATAGGCTAGGTAATTAAAACAGTGTTATTGAGAGAGAAACCCAAAGAGATGGAATAAAAGAAAAAGTCTAAAATTCCATTCCCAACTGAACAAAGCAATATCTATGGATACAGAGCTCAATATATTGCAAGAAAAATTAATAAAGCACAGTGCATTTCTAAGTATATCCCAGAAAAAGCTCTGAATTAGACAAATGAAGAGAAAAATCCAGCAAGTGTCTATGCAGAAAAAAGTTAATCTACCAAAAAAAAACCCCATAAAACAAAACAAGACAAGAATTATGCCTTCCTCAGATCCCATCTTAAGATGTTTAATGTCAGAAAACAATGAAGTAATTTACAGAGAATTTGAGAAGGGAAATGATAGAATCTTTAGAGACTACAGTCAGCCAACTTATCTCTTACACACTAATAACAGAAATAAGGACGTTCTCAAATATATAAGAACTAAGAATATGTCACTCACTTAACTTGGGCAACCAGGAAGGCAAAATAGGAGAGCACAAATGAAAAATTCACAGGGTAAGAAAAGCCCGCAGGATGTTCTTATGGGACTCTAAAGAAATATAACCTCCAAGTCATCAGAGTAGTGCTAATACCAGTGAGTACTATGGAGATGAAGACTGTCATAAAATTGAGCCTGCCAGAAAGTAGAAGTATTTAGAATTCCTTTCACAATGACACCAAAATGAAGCTTAAAAGTAAGCACTCATTTTAAATTATTATCCTGTTCCATAGGAATAATGCGATGATAATGTACAAAGAATTCCCCCATAAAAGCCATTTTTCTCAGGCATGTTTATCAACAGATTCAAAAGTCCAATAGATATGATCACAGCTTTTTTACTGAAGGACTGAGGTCCAAAAGCCCTACAAAGAAATATACCAGGATGTTGATGTGACTTTCCTTAGTTATTTGGGTAAAATTGACTTATTTCTTTATGATGCTTTTCTGTGGTTTACTATAATAGTGAACAATATTACTTTGTAAATGAGAACATAAAACTTCAAATGAAGAAGAATAAAATGCCCAAATCTAGATCTCCCAGAAAAACATAAATTATTAATTATAAACTTAGGTCACCACGACCCCATCCTCATGTTATCTTCCTGGACTACATTTCTAGGAATTGTTTTTAATCTATCAAAAAGGCAAGAAAAATATTTTAAAAATTAAAACAAAAAAGGCAAGAATGTCTCTCTAGGCAATAGAGTATATATGACAGAATATACAAAGTAGAAGGGAACCTAGAGACATTTTATTGCAGTGGTTCAATACCAGGAGGGATTTTGACCCCAAGAACACATGCAATGCCAGGGGACATTTTTGGTTGTCGTACCTGGGCAAGAGGTAGCCTACTGGCATCCAGTGAGTAGAGGCCAGAGATGCTGCTAAACATTCTACAATATACAGGACTGTCTCCCTTCCCCCTATACTCCCTCCCCACTCCCACAACAAAGTATTACCCAGCCCCAAATGTCAATAATGCAAAGGTTGAGAGAACCTAATATAATCCTCTTTTTTTATATTTTCAAAAATAGGCTCAAAGACATTGCCACTCTTGTCCAAGTTTGAAAAACTATTGTGTGATAAGGAGAGTGACAAGGGAAACCATTAGGACACTGTAAAAAGAGAAAATTACAAGGGATTAGATATAAATGCAGTAGTTTTTAACCTGGAAGCAGAGCGATGGCTGAGTTGAGGCTCCATGTTGTTCGCACGGACAGTTTGTATCTCTTCCTTAGGCAAGGGCCCATCAAGTCCCCAAACTGGCAGATGCAGGCTTTTCCTGCTGTCCATCTGTCAGCTAGACCACCCCATAGGCCCCTGAAGTCCATCAAGGTGGTCGTTCCTGCCTGCACTTATGAAAGAGAAGATGCTTGTTCTCAATAGTTAATGAGAACCTACAAAAGGTGCAGAGTCTTAAAGTCTCTGCCAGATGTTCTTTAATAATATCATCCTTCAGCCTTTGAGAAGACTGAATTCTATTTGCTGTTGGCCAGGTCATCAGCCCTAAAACTTTAGTTTCATTTGTTTTCTTTATGTGGATATAGACAAGGCCCAAGCTTTAACCCCCTACTTGTTTTTTATAAGCACATTTTCTCAGGTCATTAGATATAGGCAGATATAACTGGGTTGAAGCTATTTTGGGCCAAGGTAGTATTCAGCTTTTTAATTTCTTGGTGTTAATGTCAAAGAATTATACATAGTCCCTCAATGAGAACTATCAATTTTGAATCATGTTCCATTTACTCAGGGATTAACGCATCTGTGAGGCTATTGTGTGAATGTGCTACCCGTAGGGAGGTACCAATTTGATGAGGCTTCAAGGAGAAAATAAACTAATGAGATCAAGAGGAAGCCCCAGTCGTATTCAGGAAAATAATGTCAAGTCCCAACAAAGGTAAAACAAGACATAAGAGATGTAGCAATGAAGTGAGATCAGATGTTTCAAGAGCAGGACAAAGTGAAGTTCAGGTCTAAAATATGAATAGGTTAAGAATTCTTCTGTTTTCTTTTTATGGTGTTTTTTCTATGTCACTGGGGGGGGGAAGGAATTTTCTTAAAAGGGCTGTACAGAGCTCAATAATTAGGATTCAATTTTAGTTTTAACACAAATTTTAAGTGCCAAAATTTGAGGAGTCTTGGATTTCTTTGGTCCAGTGTCCAAACTAAGGGAGCTCAGAGGTGAAACAAGGGCCTGATGGTACATCTCAGACTCTCCCAGGAAGGAGAGATTGCAGTGAGTGACGTCCAAATGAAGTTAGTGTGAAACAGACACAGATTCTAAAAGAGTAAGCAAACATGACTCCTATATATTCAAGGAACTCAACTGCTCTGAATCCAAGCCTGGGTCAATATAAAGGTCAAATTTGAGAGGGAAGATAAAAATACTGGGATGGACAGCTCAGGTTGCTTATAAGTCATATAATTTAAAGTCTATTTCCATGTAAAAGAAATAAGGAGGTGAGCGTGGCATAGAAAGCATGTGTGTTTTGGAGCAGAACAGATCTGGAATTCAACTCCGTCTCCCTGCCCCCCCCCCCAATTGTTTCTTACTCCTCCTTTATTTCCATATTTCTCATCTGTGTCATGGAGAAATTAATGCAAATCTTACCTAGCAGTTGTGTCAATTAGATGGCTAGTAGAGTGCCTGGCCCAATAAATACCTTATTTTGTTATTGTTATTGTTAAAACTTACACATCCTACCTCGTGCCTAGGCTTCACGTACTTAGCTTCCAATCACATAGGCCTTGCCACATACTCATCACGACGTGTCCTGAGTCATTCCCTAAATTGGACACTGATCATAATACTTATTCCTGTGCTTGGTTAGACTTTCTACCGCTTGGTGCATGTCCTAGTCCCCTTAGACACTCAATGCATCCTTCCCCTTAGCCATGCTTTAATCTGCTCTTGGCTCAGTGTATTCCCAGGCAACTCGAAAGGTGATGACCTTCCCAGCTTGACCTAGGCCCCAGAACTACAGTAACCATACATCCCAGTGTACCGAAAACAGTATGCATTGATATGTTTGGTTTCCCATCCAGTTAAGATTTTGTTTCTTATTTCTCATCTTGTATGAAGTTTCATTATTAATAGTTATTACAATATTATAATCACATTATAAGTAACAATGAGAGTATGCTGGAATGGATTTGGCAGACTTCCCTCCACTTCGGGCTCCCAGTTTCTGCTGTGGTTTCTCCCCGCAGTGTATGAGTCATGTGGGCAATTAACAGAATACTCACTATAATCGGAAGATAAATATGAAATATGACTAGTGATAATCTCTCTCTGGTTTCATGATCTCTCCCAGGAACTCCATTTCAAGGACAGCATATAGGATAGGTGTTCATAAAACAAAGGGAGTTCCAGACCCAAGCAGCCAGGGATAGCTAACTCCTCTGGTTTGGGGTACTAGGGGACAGTTCTTTGATTCCGTGATACCTCTCAGCTACTGGAGGCATTAGTCACTTTTACTGTGCCATAGCATGCAGTGTAAAATTCCGCCTGAGCACCAGTTAGTGAGGTTAGTGGGAATCGAGAGATATTGTAGTCGAGTTGTATTTGCAATATGTCATATGTGGGATGTAAAGGCTGAACCATCCTGCTGTAGACCAGATAGAAGACTCTCACTACAGGGCGCCGGGGTGGCTCAGTCAGTTAAGTGTCTGCCTTCAGCTTAGGTCATGATCCCAGGGTCCTGGGATCAAGTCCCACCTTGGGCTCCCTGCTCTCTCTCTGCCGGCTGCTCCCCCTGCTTGTGCTTTCTCTCTCTTGCCCTCTCTCTGACAAATAAATAAAATCTTTAAAAATTAACAAACAAACAAACAAACCATGGCTGAAAGAAAGAAAGAAAGAAAGAAAGAAAGAAAGAAAGAAAGAAAGAAAGAGAGAAAGAAGACAATGTGACTCTTGATCTAGGGGTTGTAAGCTGGAGCCCCACATTGGCTGGAGAGATTACTTAAAAATAAAATCTTTTAAAAGTAAATAAATAAATAAGTTAAAGCATTTAAGGAAAATATTTGTTATTGTGATGACAGATTTTTTTAATAGATATTTTGGTAGACCACAATGTTATCATTGAAAACACTGTTCTTAAAAATCTACGGAACAGAAATATACTTGGAACTAGATATACTAAAAATCTAATTCACATCTGTATTAAACTGTGTTATTCTATTGACTCAAAAGTTGCAAGTTGTCAAGATTTACAAACCCATGTGTGTGTATACATTCACAAAAATATACAGAAACATATACACAGTAAACTACAATATATTTTAGACAAATTTCAGCATTAAATATAAAAACAGTGCTTCAGGGTGGCAAATCATTGCCTTTCATCAGTTGGAGTTTTTTAGAAATGTATGAGCCCTTTAAGAACTATTCTGTCAAGAGCCATAAGGTCCTTAATATTATTTAACTTTTTTTTTAGAGTCTTCTCTCTTTCTTATTTTCAAAATCAGTTTGAAAATTTTAATAAAACTAGTCAACAAATGGAACACAACCCAACAAAACAACACTACATAACAAGGGAGGAACTGAATAAATTAAACAGTAAGAACTCAAACGGAGCACAAATATAATTTTGAAATTCTACACTTGCACTTTAATATGGCTTGACTTTGCAGAGTCTTTTGATGGCACTCTTATTTTCAATTATATATATTTATATTCTGTGCCAAATTGGAATGAAACTGAGAAGGCCTACCATGCTAAACATCTAACTTTGATGAAACTTGCCAAAAACAATCATTAACAGAGACAACTAACTATTTGACCCCGTCTTGTAAAAAATATGTAAGGAGGTGAAATACTATGGCGAAAGACACAAAGAGTACAGTTAAGATATTTGGGTAGAACTATTTATATTGTTACAAAACAAAAGCTTGAATTGAGAATGTATTTCATTTAGAACAATTTGCTCTGAGCCTACCAAGCACCTCTGTACGCAGTAGAAATTTTTTTCTATGAAAAATATGACCCACAATGGACCCCTGGGTGGCTCAGTCGGTTAAGTGTCTGCCTTCGGCTCAGGTCATGATCTCAGGGTCCGAGGATCAAGTCCTGCAGCAGGCTCCTTGCTCAGCAGGGAGCCTGCTTCTCCCTCTGCCTTCTGCTCCCCCTGCTTGTGCTCTCTCTCTCTCTGACAAATAAATAAATAAAATCTTAAAAAAAAAAAAAAGACCCACCAAAGAAAAGTCGACTAAAGATGTCAGCACTTTCAAATTTATTAACCAGAAGATTGCAAGCAATTTTATTAAAACTTTAATAAGACGATATTAAAATACATTTTTCAGAAAAATATCAGTGACACAATCCTAGAGATAGGTATAGCCGAGAAACTGATTAAAGTATATGAAAACGTACTAAGAATAATTGTCATGCTTATCTTAATTTTTAATGCTCAATCAACATAATGAAGGGTGGAGTGTTATCTATTTATTTGATTTAAATTTCAGGAATATGTTATTTTTATTTTTTTAGTTTATTTTTGAAAGTAGTTTTTTTTTTTTTAAAGATTTTATTTATTTATTTGACAGAGATAGAGACAGCCAGCGAGAGAGGGAACACAAGCAGGGGGAGTGGGAGAGGAAGAAGCAGGCTCATAGCAGAAGAGCCTGATGTGGGGCTCGATCCCAGATCGCCGGGATCACGCCCTGAGCCGAAGGCAGCCGCTTAACCGCTGTGCCACCCAGGCGCCCCTATTTTTGAAAGTAGTTTTAAGCATACTAAGAGCGATTTGGGAGTAGTAGACAAATATTTTTTAAACACATAATTATTTTTAGAGCATCCTTACATTCTTACAAAGAAATGTCTTGCTTTGGGTAAGATACAGTTACATTGCCTGAGATGACTCTCTTCTCACAAATTAGGTTTATACAATAAACAAAAACTCACCTATATATAAGCACCATATAAAGAGGGGGAGGGGGAGGACAGCAGAAGAGGAGGAGGGAAAGGAGGGAGGGGAAAGAGGGGAGAGGAAGAAGAACAAGGAAGGAAAAGACCTCAGTCTCTGGGAGAAAAACTGTCAAAAGTTTACCGTGGTGTGTTATACCGTTTCCATTTGATCATTCTCTTTAGTTTTTTTTTTAAAGATTTATATATTTATTTGAGAGAGAGAAAGCACAAGCAGGAGGAGCAGAGGGAGAGGGAGAGAGAATCTCAAGCAGACTCTGTGCTGACCCGGGGCTCAATCTTAGAAGCCTGAGATCACGACCTGAGCTGAAACCAAAAGTCGAGGGCTCAACCCACTGTACCACCCAGGCGCTCTCTTTAATTTTTTTAATTGTGGTCATGTTAAATGTTAAAAAAAAAAAAAAAAAGCCAGTTTCATTGCTCTCTCCCTCATTTCTTCGTCACCACTTCCCGTTCACACCAGCACAAGGAATGCCCGACTGTTGTTTAATTATGTGGATTCCTTGGTCAAAACACTTATTTCCAGATACACCTGATACCATGGTTTCTAAGTGCCTTGACTTGAAAAGCTCTTCGGTTTGTTCCTAGAGTGGCACACGTGCCTTTTAGCTGCAATGGTGTGCGCTTGGAAAAGTTCTAATTTGGGAAACTGGGCACAAGTCCTTCCCCTGACTGGCACCGTGGGTGACCTTGGACATGTCACTTATCCATCTTTGTTCGTCCTTGTTCTTAGTGTCCCCATCTATCAAATGATGGTGTTGAGAGAGTTGATTTAAAAACCTTGGGCTCTGACATTCTAAGATTCAGTGAGGGAACTAGATACTTTGCCTTGATTAAGTGCCTCTGCTTCATTATCCATTAGTGTGTTGGAAAGGAGAGAAAAGAGACAAGGGTTTTCCCCCCACCACTGCCTTCATTCAACCACTCAATCCAATTAACTCGAATTAAAATTTGTAGTTTTAATTAGTTTGTCTGATAGGTTTTTTAAAATCCTCATAAGTGTAAATCTTTGCCTTCCCTCTTTCAGGCTTGGCAACTGTCTTGCTCCTTTTAATTTGAGCTCCTTTCACCCATTCGTGCCGCTTCTGATTCATTATTCTTTGTTCCTGTTTATTGATTGCCTTTTTTTCTCCTTTTCTCCTTGCGCTGATAACACATTGCTTAAATAGAATTTTAGAAGCAGAGTCACAAAGATTTTAAATTACCTAAAATCTGTTTCATTCATGGGAGAATTCAGTATTGTTAAAGGACTTTGAGCCCAGTTGAAATATGTCAGCATCCCAGATACATGTTTTAAAACTTCGCAGCCTGTATACCATACGTCATCCTCTCCTGACTGGTTAAAGCTGACACCTAAATCACAAGTTCTGAGGAGCGTCAAGGAAACCCTCACACCTAAATATATTTCCTACAGCAGCACATGTTCACTGATGCTTGGTTTGTAAATTTCATGTTTGTTTATTTCCACTTTCTTGTACTTACATACAGCTAAATAAATTTATTAGGACTCTAAGTTTCATGAGGGCAAGGGTTTTTGTCTGCTTTTTTTTAACTTCCATCTTCCCAGCAGCTAAAACAAAGCTAAAAAGTAGTAGACCTCCAATAAATAATTGTTGAACGGATTAACAAATTTATAAATTCTTAATGAATGAATAAACTAATTAACTGTACTGTGTAATTTGTTATTTCATGTCAAAACTCTTATCTTCTATCCTTAAGGATTTATTGTGGTAACAACATACCTTGAGTATTTACGACGGATCCGCTACTGTGCTCAGGGTTTCGTAGGCATTCCTTCACTCACGGCTCACAACAATGTTGTGAGGGAGTGACTGTTATTATTTTCATTTTTAAATTATTAAGTTCAGGTTTAGAACGGATGAATAACTCACTGAAGGTATCGGGGTAAGTAAGCGGCAGAATTGAACTTATGACTCAATTACAAAAAAACATGTATCAGAAAAATTTAGACATCGAGAAAGGAAAAAAAGAAATTACACCACCATAACACAGCTACTATGAGAATTGTGTCATAATTCAGCCTAACTTTTCTTCTCATGAATTTTTGTGTTCATATCATGATATCAGAAGATATATCTTTAAAAATTATGTTCTAAGTCTTGGAGCTGGTGGTACCTTGTCTTTATATCTATCATTTTAATGGTTGCATATGCTGTTATTTACTTACATATCAGAGCTCCCTAGAATGATCACTAGCTTAGGGAATAATCCCTTCTCCTGTCAGGCCAAAATCATTCTCACATAAAGGCAAAAATAATGATTATATTATAAGGTACTATTACTGTCGTTCTTACTATTACTAGTAGTAATAGCTAATATACCAGAAGTCTACCGTGAACCAGATATTGTGCTAAGCGTTTTAGATGCAGTACCTTAGGTAGCAAAAGAAGCTTTTATCCATACATTAGGCCTTATTAACAAATTATGCCTTTACCAATTAGTGTGAATGTATGGGTTCTTTCTCCCAAGGAAAACATTGAAAGAAGAGAAAAATGGGGTGGTAAGAAAGAGACCACAGGTAGAACAGTTGGAAGAATGAAATAACCTGTCTCAGCTTTGCTGAGAGACGTAATCAACAAGTTCCTTCTTACGAAGAACTAAGCTGGACAGAAGCTCTTATATGAATATCATTTGTCCAGCCTTCTAACCACTACATCTTTTCCTCCTCTATCCTTTCCATCTGTGCTGCCATAACCCTACTTTACCTCTTCCTTCCCATCAAGCAGATGTTTACAGCCGACCTTTACAGCAGATTGTCTTCCTAGCTCATTCCAAGCAAATGTATGTCCCTGAAACGTAGCTTGGCTTTATTAACTAACCCAAATTCCCCCCAGAAGCTCCCCACTGCCTACTGCCCAGAGAACCACCCACAAACTCCTTTCTTCTCCACAGAAGGGCAAGTTTCACATCATTTCCTCTTCCCAGATTATCCCCAAAAAATGCAATGTCGCAGACTTGTCACCAAGCATTTTTTCCTAATTCTCTCCTCAGTGTATGCCTACCCAGCCCCACGTTTCAAGTCCTATTATGTTCTTCCAAATACAGTAAATGACGAGTAATCCACATTACCATGTTCTGTGCCATATCTTGAGCCACTCCTTCCAATCCCTATGTACACCCAGACTTGGCTCAAAGGAGGAGCTGTGGCCACAGGCTCAGGAAGAGTGGGAACGGGGGAGGGGAAGAGCTGGCATGGCCTCAGTGCCAAAGTCCCTTGAGTGGCAGGGACTACGAGTCAGCCAGCACTATCACATTATTGATGAAAAACTAGGCTTAACGAGGTCACACAAATGCCTCACACTTGGGACATTATAAATTGGAATCCCAGGGTGTGGAACAACAGAGCCCTATTCTTAATCACCATGCTTAATTATACTTGTCCGCTCTACCCCCGCCCCTCCGGGATGCAACCTTGTTGCTTTTCCTTTGTGCGTGCTTGCTTTTCTTGGCACCCTGTTTCCAGCCATGATGTCAACCATTTTGTGATGATAATCCTGACCTGCCACTCTGGCGACACGCTTGACTCCACTCGGCCCACGGACCTGCTCACTGTGGCACACGGATCATGAGCAGAGATCCTGATCTTCCAGCCCAGAGCATCCCCCAAACAAACAAGCAAGCCAACTAGGCATCCACCCACTTCCTAATGTACAATAATCCAGATTTCGCTAGACTCTCTTGGGAAAACCAAACCAGGCTTGAAGGAGATTCCGGTTAATATTAAATAATATTATGTGAAAGCAGAGAAGGAGGAGTTGGCCTTGGCTCTTACATGCGCGTGAGCATCCTTCTGTCAGTAGTCATTTAATGCTTCATCTCAAATTCCAAGGACTTTCTTCCCTCCTACTAGGATTTTTTGTTTTGTTTTGTTTTGTTTTAGATTTTTTAAATTTATTTATTCGACAGAGATAGAGACAGCCAGCAAGAGAGGGAACACAAGCAGGGGGAGTGGGAGAGGAAGAAGCAGGATCCCAGCGGAGGAGCCTGATGTGCGGCTCGATCCCATAACGCCAGGATCACGCCCTGAGCCGAAGGCAGACACTTAACCGCTGTGCCACGCAGGCGCCCCTCCTTCTAGGATGTTCTAATCACTGACTTTTTGAGCACAAAATATATATTTGGAGCTTTATTTCCTCATTTAATATAGTTTTGTTCCACACCTTTTCTTAAACCGTTTCCCCTATGTTGCAAGACAGGCCGTGTCTTTTCTTCTATTTCCTGGCAAATGTTGGCTAAAAACCAAAGTGGCTATAAAATATGGGCAACTCATCACTTTCCAATTTTAGAACTTTTGCCATTTTTATTAAAATAGCCTTTTAATCCCATATCAAATATTTAGTAAATGCCCCAAATAAGATGGCAAACACTTGTAAATTACATTTATTGAGTATTTACTATGTGCTAGGTACTTATGTAAACACTTTGCATGTAGAACACATTATTCCTCACGAAAGCCCTATGACACAAGGTACTTCCATTATCACCACTTTACTAATAAGGATAGGTTCTCGAAGCTATTAAGTGAGAGCTAAGGTCTGAACTCAGTCCATTTTCAAAACCTAGACAATTAACCGTCACTCTATAGCTCCCTTTCTCTATTTAGCCCACACTTGAAAGCACATCTTTTTTCAATGTTGCTAGATGCCATCATCACGAAACAGTTGATTTAAATATCAAATTAGGGGGTGCCTGGGTGGCGCAGTCGTTAAGCGTCTGCCTTCACGCTCAGGGCGTGATCCCAGCATTCTGGGATCGAGCCCCACATCAGGCTCCTCCGCTGGGAGCCTGCTTCTTCCTCTCCCACTCCCCCTGCTTGTGTTACCTTTCTCGCTGTGTCCCTCTCTGTCAAATAAATAAATAAAATCTTTAAAAAAATAAAAAAAAAATATATCAAATTAGATATTACTACCAAATATATAAGAAACAGGGCAGAGGGTCATAAAAGAGAGGGAAAACTGAATGGAAGTCATCAGAGAGGGAGAAAAACCATGAGAGACTCAACTCTAGGAAAGGAACTGAGAGTTGTTGGAGGGGAGGTCCGTGGGGGGATGGGGTAATGGGGTGATGGGCATTAAGGAGGGCACATGGTGTGATGAGCACTGATATTATATGCAACTGACAGATTGTTGAACGCTACATCTGAAACTAGTGATGCACTATAGGTTGGTTAATTGAATTTAAATTAAAAAATAAATAAGTAAATAAAAATAAAACCGAAAGGTATTTGGTCAATCATCAAGTCTAGCTCAGCTCATTTTCCAAATAAAATAAGATAAAATAAAATAAAATAAAATGATACATAGAAAGATCATAGAGTTTCCAAAAGTCATGGAGATTATCTGGGGCTTGAACCCAGATTTCCTGACTCCGTGCTTATTTCACGCCATCACAAAAAATCAAATGTACCCAATCTTTAAAGACAGTATATCTTTTGATTTCACTGATTAAGATTCTTAGGTGTTTTTTGAACATTGGATCATCGCATCAGGACAAAACTCCCTGACCTACCAACCGCCTTCATTCCTTTCTACTACAAAGCCAAGTTAAAAAAAAAAAAAAAAAAATGTCATCCTAGGATAATTAGAAGAATAACATTTTTATAGCCAATCAAAAAGAAAATAAGTAAATTAGTCTTACTTACACATGTCATAAACAAAACTATGTACCTAGTCATACTGTAAACAAAAAATTTGTTGTTCCCTGGAGAGGAGGATGAAATTGTAATCCATTAATATGGTATATATTTTAATTTTCCTCCTGTCTGAAATATTTCATTCCTCAGCAAGGTATTTTCCACACAGTAACCAAAACTTTGATTCTTTTCTGCTAATTTCTTCTCCATGGTTCTCTTTTAAATTCCTCTCCCCTGGGAGGCCCTCTCTGGCACCCACCATTCCGCTAGTATGGTCAGACACCGTTCTGTGTAATGCCATAAAATCATGGACTTGCCTTCTGGTATGGTCTTTATAGCAGTGCACCTAGTGTTCCCAGGACACTAAAATAGTTTAAGTTACACTGTGTCTTATGTCCCCATACTTAGGTCCTTAAAGCACATTTCTTGAATGAATAAATGAATAAGCATTGTGAGTTTGCACTAAGCCATTCCCTACCCAGCGGGACACCAGTCATTGGCAGAGCGCTGGTGACCATGGACTGAAACAACGGCAAGAGGCCTCAATGAACGTAACTCATCATCTTGGGCTTAGATGTCCAACACTCCTTCCCAGAGCAAACTTCTCCACCCCACAAAATCTCTCCAAGAACATTAAGGTGGTGATTCTCCATCTTCCATATTCTTAGGCACACATTAAATTCTACAATTTGCACCCTCCCTTGAAGATTACATATTGTTCACAGGTCTCCACTATCTATTTCTTCAGCCCCCTTTCAGCGCCCTGTCATTACTGAATAGAACATTTGACTACATTACTTCCTTCACTTGACAGAGATCCCTTGTGTTCTGTAAACTTGCCATTTCCACGTTATACTACCCCTATATAAAATCTTGCACAAAGACTTCAGCTCAAAATTCCATCTGCTATATGCCAAGTAGAAATAAGCATCCTCTGTTGCTTCTAAAGCAAAATTTTTCACACATCATTTAAAATTTGATGGCTGGCCCAATACTGAGGAATTTGCCTGACATGTATGTACCAGAGCTGGTCTGTTGAAATCCATATTCCTAAGAGGACTCTTCCCAACTGTACATCTTTGACCACCAGTGAAAATCATTTCACCATGGCCCTTTGAACTCAGGGGCTTGCACCTTCCTCAAAGAGTTTTAATGGCATAGCTGCAAGCGGTCTCTGAATAGGGAGTTCTTGATTTTCCATCCCAGTAAATTGTTCCACAGCAGCACTGTTAGCGTAAATATTCCCATTTATGCTAACATATTTTATCAGCTACTAAATTGGCTTTTTGGAAAGAGGAAGGTGTTCAAGAAAGAAATCACAGAAAGTTGCCTCCTTGTTTGGAAGTCTCAAGGGGAATCATTCTGATCCTCTCTTGTCTGTCTTCTCACAGGTCACGATACACAACTTTGGCTCTCTTTTCCTTTTGGGGAAATGAATACGTGAAACATCAAGATTTAGCTAATACAATTGATTAGAAAGAGATGTCGGGGCACGCACTGGGATTTATTTCCCCTCATTCTGTAAGGCCCAAATCCACATGAGGCTTCTTCGTCACTCAGTATGTGCATGGGGGAGTTGTGAGAAGAGGGTAGGTGCACAAGTGGATATGGGTGGCTGTGCCAACAGTTCTTAACATTCAGTTCTTCCTATCAAGAACCAGGTTTCATCTTTTTCCTTAAGAAAGAGAAAAAGGAAAAAAAACACACACACAGAGAAATCATCCAGTGTCTTAGAATCCCAGCCAGACTAGCGGAGTAACTGGATTTCGTAAGCAATAATTGGCCTATATCCATACTCTCTGATGAGGGAAACAAAGGCAAGAGAAACGTGGTTTAAATTACATCTCCTTACAGCTTGCGGCCACTGACAGATCCCTGAAACAGCAGAGCGTAACCTTCCTCAAGGAACCCACGGCTGTCTTACTGTCTTCGTGTTTGTGTCTTATTAAAGACTTCAAGTCACCTTATCGTAACAGCAGCTGGCCCCTCAAGGTCCTGAAAGCCTTGCTTCCAAATTCCTTAGAGACTTACATTATCCCTAACCCCTACTAATGAAAAAGTATATAATCAGTCACCCCTCACAATCCCAGTGCAGCTCTTTCTGCCCACGGGTCCTGTCCCTGTGCTTTAATAAAATCGTCTTTTTGCACCAAAAACATCTCAAGAATTCTTCCTTGGCTGTTCGCTGATGAACCCAAAAACTTCCAAATTTCATCACTGTCCATCCCTCCCTCTCTTATTATCCCCTCTACTGTTTTCCGTCATGAAAACAAAGACTCAATTTTACAAAAGTTAAATTTAACAAAAGAAATGCAACACGCAAGGTATTTAAGTGACAAAAATGATACGCAGGTGGAAAGAAGAAAAGCACTTTATTTTTATAGCCCTTTTTCCAATCCTCTATTCTAACATTTAGCATACTGAATGGTAAATAAATAGAATGCGATGGCTTGCCCACCTGCGTTTGATAAATGATGGATTGTAACGACCATGGAATGTTTCATAATGGCATGAAGAACTGATCTCAGTGCTGAACAATTATTAAGAATTGGATAATCCAGATGTAGAGAGCAACCTGAATAAAGATACCGGGAGGGAAGGAACTTTGCTCACCAGTGGGACAGTGTTGTGTGCTGGTCTCAGCCTATCACAAACCAGTACTGTGGCTGGACTAGACTGTGATTCTTACAACAATTGCAAGACGGCCCCAGAAATAACCATTAGGAAATGGCGGGGGGGTGGGGGGAAGTATTACTCACAAGTCCCGGAGCTAGGAGAGAGGCACAGCTGAGGGCACCGGCCTGGAGAGGGGGACTTTCTGAGAGCTTGGGAGAGAGGTGGGGCGAGCCTGGGGTTCTGCTTTCACTGAGGTCAAGGGTGGGCGTGGCCTCTCTCTTTATTGGTGAATTTAAAACAGGAGAGCGGGAATTTAAGGCTCGGGAGGAAGGGGAGAAAAAAAACCCAAGCAGTTCAAAGGGTCAGTCTTTGAAATCAACCAAGATCTCTAAAGCAAAAGGAGTCTAGGGGGAGGCGGAGGCGGCTTACTCTTTATCTAGCCTTGCGGCTGGCCCTCTGTTTATCTGAGATAGCCACCTTTGAAGTGCATGCCTGAGCAATCAGAGCTTAAATCAAGTACTTGCATTACACAAAAGAAAAACCAACTGTCGGAGTTGACACCACAGACAGTAGATTAGCCCGGAAGTAGGGGGTGGGGTGGTTAGAATCTGTCTTCTCCAGCCAATTTCATCTCGGTGGTACATTCTTTTCTGGTAAGGAAAAATAATTTACAGTCTTTTCTACTTTTATTTTCTGACCCCCATACCTGTAGCGAATGATTCAGGTCCTTTGGGTTCCTGGTGACCATCCATTATATGGAGGTTACAAAGGAATGTGAGTAAATAAAAGGAAAATCTGGAAGGACACATTTGTCACAGCTCAATTGAAGTCTTATTTAGGGGGCGCCTGGGTGAAGCAGTCAGTTAAGCGTCCAACTCTTGGTTTGCACTCAGGTTGTGATCCCAGGGTCATGATCTCAGTGAGATCGAGCCCCCCATCGAGCCCCATATCGAGGCGGCGCTCAGCATGGAATCTGCTCGAGTTTCTCTCTCCCTCTCCCTCTGCCCCTCCTGCTCGTGCTCTTTCTCTCTCTAAAAGAAATAAATAAATCTTTTTAAAAAGACTTATTTAATAGGAAATAAAGTTATTTCGTTAAAACAGCTTCATTATTTATTGAGAAAATGTAAATAATGTGGGAAAATACTTTATGGATAACTTGGGAGACACTGCCTTGCTAATGGCAACAAACTTTCTTGTAGTAAAATGTCATCTGGCATGTTATCATTTAAAACTCAGTAATTAAAAAAAAAAAACACCTAATAGGACATTTAATGTAATACCAGAGTCAGGGGAATAAATGTCACTTGGGTGCAGAAAACAAGATCTCTTCTGGCATCTATCATTTAATTTGGTTTTGCCTCAATCCTAGCCCTTAAAAAGTGAAAAGCCCCTAATCACAATCTCTAAATCTACTTAGGAAGCTTCTGTGCTTCAGTAATTTCCTATTCTATAGCAAGTGCTGTTAGTATCTCTGAGGTACTCTGAGCCTCCACAGAAACTTGGGTAAAAGTCATTTCTTTAACCAGTTTGTATTCACTGAGCACTTACTATGTGCTGAGTCTTGCAGGTCTCTGAGGGGCTGAGAAAAATGGCAATGGTGAAAAAAAAGGTCAAGTGGGACTCAGATGTCCACAGTCTTGACCTTGTCTGAGCCCTCCAGACTTGAGACTGAGTTTGAACTTAGTGTCCCTTTTTCAAAGCATCTCAAGGCATGTCATGATATTGTGAAGGCATTACCCTGTCTTCCGGGGCATCCCCGGACACCTTGGCAAACCCTCAACTGTTCCTTCTTTCTCATGCTGCCTTCATGGCACACATTTCATGGGTCAGTGCATCTTCTCAACCTTCTTCAGACGGTGCTATTTCAGCAGTTCCTGCTCTCTGTCCCCGCAGCCAAAGGCCTTGCCTCATGCTTTTCTTCTCGTTGACCTAGACTCTTACTGTCTATTCTTCCTAATGGGTCTCTCAGCCCCTTCTCCTGGTAAAGAAAAAAAATGTGTGTGGGTATATATATGTGTGTGTGCGTTTGCAGAGAATATTAATTTTACAACAAATAAACTGGAAGGGAATTGCCATTTATCCCTGATCTCACTATTCATTTATTTATTCATTCAACAAATTCAATGCCTAGTTCCTGTTCTTGGCACTAGGAAATAATAATGAGTAAGACAAAAATGATCCTTACCAATACGTAGCTCACAGTCCAACTTAGACACCTAAATATATAAAACCTAACTCTCTTCTTTCACTGAGAAACCTACAAGTATATTTGTTGCTACTAGAACAGAAATTTGCCCTAAATCTGCCTGACAGCCCACTTACACTTAATAATTCCCTAGATTACACCTAGACTTAGAGTGTAAGTGCCTAGGGGTCAACAGTGTTAAATAACCTCACGAAATTACTTCAGGTAATTGGAACTAATAATAATATATTATTTAATAATTATTTTTGCATTATTGTTCTTAATAAGGTAAAGATATCTATCATATGGAGTTGTTAGTGTGAATAATAAATGTGTGTATAAATCCGTGATATCCAGCATGCAGTAGACACTCAAAAATGTCGAAACAAAAAATGTTTTCACATTTTTTCTTCTTGTTAGGACTCATCAAAAAAGCATTAACTATCTCAAGTATTGCTACAAAATATCTCAGAAATGCTACCGTGTTTCATCAAATTATACTCTTTAAATAGGTCAGCCTGTAGTAATTTTGATAACTATTTAACACTTTTAATATTAAAATGATTGCAGAATTAATTATCAAGCTTTTGATTAAAAGATCAAATACTTTTTTTCACCCTGTCCTATTCTTGATTCATAAGAGTAAAGGGTCTCCGAGGAGGCTGTATCCTCTGCACCCCGTTCAGATCAGTCTATAGCTTATAAGAAAATAAGGAAGCTCATAAGCAATATACATGAGTGCATTTGCCTGAGCTTCAAATGCCTAGAACTAAGGCTGCTGGAACATATTTCTTATTGGTTTTAGACAGAAGGATGAGATTTGAAATCCTCTACTTTTCTTTTCTATTATAAAGGCAAGTTAGTTCATTACACAGATTTCTCTCTACTTTGTCGGATTCTGCTTCTGGCAAGTTGCCCACATTGGAGAAGGTTCAGAGTAATACCTGCTATCCCAGGGTCTGTGTTTCTCTGAGTTTTCCTAATCACTTGGCATCCCTTTGCTGTCCTGAACTTTCCTCATTCCCTCTAGCAGAGACCTGCTCTCCCATTCAAGACATGGCGTATTTTGACACTCCAGGTTTCACATGTGGTACAACCTGCCTTCACGGCCGCACCTTCCCCTAATCCCATTCCCAAATAGTCACGTCACTTGGCAAATGACATTCATCATCTGTGCATCGTGCCTTACAAGGTCTGTGGCTGCTAGAGGAGACATCGCTAGAAAAAATCTAACACTCGCGTTGATCTGCAGGCGTCTGTCATGGCCTGGCAGCCATGGCCATGGGCAGGAATCCAAAGACAGAACAAGAGGGCAACTTGCCATTTTAGCAGATGGACCTGCAGCGGAATAGCCAAGAGCTTCATAACAAGCACCACGGACGTGGAGGCAGAACGGGACATGCAGCCAATAACTTTCAGTTGGCTCTTTATCTGTTGCTTAGAAACCTCAGGTTCAGGAGCAATGTCCTTTCTAATTATGACTTGAGCTGAGGACGTTCCCATCGTAAGAACTAGGATCTGTGACTGTCATGGATACGTGGGGGCAGCAGGAGGCCAGCTGGATCTCTGAAACCAATAGAGCAGCTATAAAATCCACACTGGGGATGAGAATGGCCTCTCCTGGAGCCAAGTCAGCAAATGCAGTCTGGTCGTCAGAGCTAAGAGGTAAGAAATAAAGATGGATCATTGCGTGCTTGTGTTCTTTTCCTCTGCTTTCACTCAGTGTGAGCAGGAAAACCAAGTGAGGCACAAACTAGTCAAGAATAAACCCTTCCTGTAATGGCAGGCCAGATTGCGCTGATCTGAGTCAGTCTAGAAAGAATAGAAAAGCAAATGAGAGAGACAAGCAAATGAAAGAGACTGGACACTGAACCAAGATATTAAAGAATGTGTAGAGTATCGTGAGGCTTGGACTCAGAAGTCAAATCATGTAAGTCCGATCCCAGTACCCCACTTAATTTGTAACTATGGCCAGGTTACTAGAATTCAGAGCTGCTCCTGCCTTTGTTTTAGAGATCTTGGTTAATTTCCATAAGTAACTATTTGGGTCACTTGCCTTTTCTCTTTTCACACTTTAAATTCCCACTCTTGTGTTTTAAATTGACCAATAAAGAATGAGCCAGTGAAACCCTAGGCCCTCACCTTGACCCCAGTAAAAGTAGAACCCCAGGCTTGAGTTTTTCTCCTTCTCTCCCCATTCCCTGGAACATCACTGTGTGGCCCCAGGTGTGCCATGCAATTTACAGGACTTGTACAAAATAAACCTTGAGTTTTCAAAGTTTCCTAATAGGTGTTGCTGAGAGTGTCTTGCAATCATAATAAGAACAAGGGCACCTGGCTGGCCCAGTCGGTGGAGCATGAGACTCTTGATCTTAGGGTTGTAGGTTCAAGACCCACATTTGGTGTAACGATTACTTAAAAATAAAAAACAAAAAATGATCTTAAAAAAAAAAAATAGAACCACAAGGGCAAGTCCAGTCGCAACATTGGTTATCGATATACTGAGACGAGCACAAAACACTACTACATCGCACAACATCCAGTACAAGTACCAACAATCCAAAAAACTATCACCTCCCTTCTAGATTATTGAAATAGGCTTTCCCCTTCTTTTTCTGTCTCTTAAAAAAGTAACTATTTTTTATGTTTCTGCTTTATCTCCTTTATTGGCTTCTTAGCTCTACCTTTTGTATGATTTTTTTCAATCACTGCTCTAGGGGTTACAGTACCCATCTTCGACTTACCATGGCCTAGCTTCGTATAATATGATAGCACTTCGAGTACAGTGCAAGAAACTTAAAACAATAAATCTTCATTTCCTCCCTCATCTCCTTTGTGGTCTTGTGATCATACATTTCACATCTACATAATTATAAATCTTCTTAGGTGTGGTGGGGTTTTTTTTGTTTTTTTGTTTTTTGGGGGATTTCTTTTGCTTTACACAGTCAACTATTTTTAAAGACATTAAAAATGAGAAAAATTGTATTTTATTATTTCTCACATACTTACTATTTTCCATGTTCTTCATTCCTTTGTGTAGATTCTTATGTACATTCCTTAAGTAAAATTAGAATAAGAATAGTCCCCAAGGGGCGCCTGGGTGGCACAGCGGTTAAGCGTCTGTCTTCGGCTCAGGGCGTGATCCCGGCGTTATGGGATCGAGCCCCACATCAGGCTCCTCCACTACGAGCCTGCTTCTTCCTCTCCCACTCCCCCTGCTTGTGTTCCCTCTCTCGCTGGCTGTCTCTATCTCTGTCGAATAAATAAATAAAATCTTTAAAAAAAAAAAAAAGAATAGTCCCCAAAATTACAGAGTTGCAGCCAGAAATAAATGACACAATGAGTGTAAAGCACTTTGCATACATTTTGTCATATAGTACATGTGTATTAAATATTAGCTTCTATTAATTTCTTACAAAGAAATACAGCAGATATAGAAAAAAAAATGTAGCTTGAGAGTGAAAAGGGTTTACTACCAAAGAAAGGGGTATCTACAGTAATCTCAAAATTAAAAAGAAGGAAAAGAATAAGCACTGTGTCAAGAGTATAAAGACAGACGTTTAAGTCCTGGGATTTTCCATGTTACTCTAGGTCTTGTTTGTGTTAGTCAGTGTTCTCCAAAGAATTAGAACCAACAGGATACACACACACACACATATATACATATATATACATATATATATATACACACATACATATACATGCATATAGAGATAAGAGAAGATTTATTACAGGAATTGGCGCACATGGTTATGGAGGCCAAGAAGCCCTGTGATCTGTCATCTGCAAGCTAAAGAACCAAGAACACAGGTGGTATAATTCAGTCGGAGTCTGGAGCCCTGAGAATCAGGGGAGGGATAATGTAAGCCCCAGACTGAGTTCAAAGGCTGGGAACCAGGAGCACCAATGTCAGAGGGCAAAAGAAGTTGGGTATCTCAACTCCAGGAGAAAGAATTCACTCTTCTTCCACCTTTTTTGCTCTATACAAGCCCTCCAAGATTGGATGATACCCATCTGCATCAGTGAGGGCAATCTTTACTCAGCCTACTGATTCAAATGCTAATCTCTTCCAAAAACACTCTCACATACACTCAGAATTAATGTTTTACAGCTATCCGGGCATCCCTTAGCCCAATCAAGTTACACATAAAGTTAACCATCCCAATATTATTAATGGAAGTCTTACAGCCATAAATAAAAAGAACAGAAATGTCTACTCCAGATGTCACTGATTGTCATCAATTTTGTATCAAATAAAGATGAAAATAATGCAGACAGAGGTACGTTGGTTAAGCATGAACCCCTAGACATGCAGAGAAAGAGGCAGGGCTAGAATTTCAGATCCTTGACCCCATGCCCCGTTCTCTCTGCACAGTCTCAGAACTGTTACAGCCCTTCTGAAGTCCGGATCAATGATGGCACTTCACATTCTGGTCATGAGAATAGCCCTCTCTGTACATGTGGGATGTTTTGCTGCTGGCTGACGAGCCCAAAGCTACACTGTGCAAAACCCACATATCTCCCTTGCGGTCAATGATATTGACATTTTCTGCTTGATTTGGAGGTGCTTTATCCGCAAGCACAGTAAATCTGATTTAGTCTCTTTCTCCATATCACTGATAATTCTCACTTTGGCAGGAGCATGTGTCATGCCAGAGAAACAAAGGGAGGAAGAGGAACTAGATTCTGAGATATGAGTGTGATATATGATGAAGGATCCTATAGTTCAGCTCTTGGTTTGTTTGGTGTTTTTCACCTAGAATGAGGTTACCTTCAAAGAAACTTGGAAATAAATTAAAAAACACAATAGATCAAATGCCACCCGAACAGGTATTTATCACCTTCTTAGCTGGCTTACTAAATAGTTTGTTCAACCAACTGTGCAAACTTAGTCACAAAATCCCCTTTGTATTTGGTGACATAGGATAGGGGAGGCTGTTGGGGAAGAAAAACAACAAAATTCATATTAATGAGAAAATTCAGAGTGTTTTTAGAAACAAGGTAAAAAACTAATTGAAAGATATGGAAATAGCCATTGCTTTTTCTCACAGGGCCCTTTGGGTCTTAGGGGTTTCCAATCATAGTTCATGGAACATCATAAATGTAGACAGAGCTTCAAAACCAGATTTGCAAAGAAGCACACAATGAGAGCTTCAGTCCATCCCCTTCCTCCCATTTGTAGTGAATAAATCTTTAAAAAAATCTTTTGTGTCACTGAATTTAATATTCAGAATCAAGCTGGCTTCCAGATATGTAAGCCAATACATTCTTCTTTTAGCTTCAAGAGTTTATTTCTGTGGCTTTTGACTAAAAGAGAACTAATATGGTATATACTGGCGTCTTTCATGATCATAATCTCTAGGACCATGTTTTTCCATTGTAAAATAAATAGAAATCAATTTGTTTCTGATACTAGGGGACGTGATTTAGACAAAACCATTTAAGAATATGGGACGGAGGCCATCTTTAAACCATCTTTAAACCCATTTTTATTGTCTTTAAAAGAACACTGAGGAACCAAGCCCAGGAGACACAGCAGAGACATAGCAATGAATATTGGCCCTCTTACTGTTTAGACTATCCTCCTCTCTCCACTCTTACTACCAGTTTTGATTAAAGTCGATAAGAGGTTATTTCATTAGTTGCATTTGTTCTATGTAAGCAATGGTCATGGCAGGATTATTTTGCTCTAGAAGTGAAGCAAAGCAATATTTTGAAATATTAATCAATGGTTTTCCCATGATATTTCTCATTATCTAACCCCTTCTCCTCATTAAAGCAAGTGGACATCTCGTCTTTACTATTACAGGAATGAGATAACGCAGCAAAATGCCTAGTTCAGTTTGTAGCTTTTGAGCTGTAAAAGTCTAGAAGGAAGAAAATCAGAGGGAATTGGAGAGAACTGAGAAGTGGAAGAGATTCCTGAGAAAAGCGCCCCCAGAAACACTCAAGTACAAGTACTGCGTGATACATGTTTGATACAGCCCCTTGCCCTCCCCCCCCCAATGTCCAAGCTTCAGAGTAGGCAGGACAAGCAGTCAATGGGGTTCCATGCTCCCAGGAGGGGCTCTGAGGCAGCAGAGAGTCAGACCTGGAGCAAAGGAGAGCACAGTAACAATCTGCAGGACTGATGACCCAGAACCAGACCAGATGACTGACATCACAGAAGACGTCCGCATGGACGGATGACAGTCAGAAATCAGACGTCGCTGTGCCCTACAACATGAGTTACAGAGTTTAGCCAGCATCCTGGGGGGAAGGGGCAGGACCTTGAACTGATTGAGATCTTAGTTCCTGTCATCAGGGGAATGAGGTCTTGAAACAGAATTATGTTGAGTTATAGAAAAACAAAGGTTCTGTTTCAGAAGAACTAAAACTTGAGGGTAGGCAACGATTCATACTCATTACTGAAATGTTAAAAACACTTTTTCAGAGTAATGGAAGCAACAAAAACATTTCAATCATTTATTTGATATTTACATTTGACATCATGGATCACCAAACTTAAGGTTTTCTGTTAAATAAAAAAACTCTTTTGTTGAAGACAGCACCCAAGTTTATGTCAGCCGTGGACTCCACAGCCCTGCGTCTCTTGGACTTGTGCCTGGGGATATTTCCTCTTCAATTTACCAGAGAATCCTCGATTCCAGGCTGGCAGAGCATAAAGGTTAACAAGCCAGAGGGAAGGCTAAGCTAAAGGTGGCCCACTCGGTATTCCTATCATACGACTGTCAACTCTAAACCCACCCACATCTTCAACGGAGTGTGGGCAGAACCCATCTGGATGGGAAGCAAGGCGTGAAGTAGAGGAAAGCAACTCCCTGCGCTCCAGGTCAGCATTGCCTACCACAAAGAAAAGACATCTTTGCTCTATCCAGCTATGATGACACATTTTCCTTTTCTTCATTTTAAGAACACAAAATAGGGGTGTCTGGGTGGCTCCGTCAGTTAAGCGTCTGCCTTCAGCTCAGGTCATGATCCCAGGGTTCTGGGATCGAGCCTGGCTAGGGCTCCCCGCTCAGGGAAGTGTCTGCTTCTCCCTCTGCCCCTCCCCCCACTTGTACTCTCTCTTGCGATCTCTCAAATAAATAAACCCTTTAAAAAAAAGAACACAAAATACGCATCAGGAGACACGCTAGCTGCTTTACGTGTGTCGTCTCATTTAATCCGCACGTCGGCACTGTGTGGTAGGTTTTATTATTCCCATTTTCAAATGAGGTGAGAGAAGCTCAGAGCGATTTAGTGACTGATCAGGTCATACAACTAATAAGGAGAAACTTGTTACAAGGTATAAATTGTGGCTTGATGACTTAGTATTAGCAAAAAATTGTTAAGTGCTATCTGTGTGATTTCCGCGAGCAACGCTCACCCTTACTATTCTTTGGTCAAGAATCCCCAGTCCCCACATATTCATACAGCTGGCTTTTCTCATTTTCAGGTCTAAGCCAAACTAAATTACTTCCTAAGAAAGACTGACCCTATGATGTTATCTAAAGCAAAAAAGTAGCCCCCAGTCCCCAGCCTCTATGACATCATTGTTGTTGGCCATTTTATCACTCCCTGAAATGATTTTTTCCCATCTATTTCCATCTCCTCCAGGTTTTTGACTTCTGTTCTTGTGTCTTTACCCTAATATCACAGTAGCCAGAATGATGCTTTGAAAATGTAAGGCAATGATGAAATTCCTCCTCTCAAGCTCCTCTGAGTCTTCCCACATCACTCAGAGTAAAATTCCAAGTCCCTGTTCAGTCCGATCTCTGAGCACCTCTCTCCACTTTCCCCAACTCACTCAGCCCCAATCACTGCTTCCTGAACAGACTTCAGAGTCTCAGCCTCTGCAATTTTTCTACTTGGGACAGTATTTGCTCAGGTCTCCTCACTCCTCGTTCTCTCATTTCCTTCAAGTCACTGTTCATTATACTGGTTGCCTAAAATAATAAAAAGTAACATAATATCTCTTCACTTTTAACCACGGTCCCTTTATAGGCATCTTGCAAGACTAATTACTTGTTTGAGTCTATTGACCTTGAAGGACACAGGCATTTAAAGGAAGAAGTAAGAATTTATTCATCTTGCTCTTTCTAGAAAAAATAAAAATTAAAAAAAAAAAAAAGATTTAGGGACGTGTGGGTGGCTCAGTCAGTTCAGGTCATGATCTTAGGGTCCTGGGATGAGTCCAGCATGGGCTCCCTGGTCAGTGGGGAGCCTGCCTCTCCCTCTCTCTCTGCCCCTCCCCCCACTCATTTTCCTTCTCTCTTTCTCTCTCTGATAAATAAATAAATAAAATCTTAAAAAAAAAGATTTAATCTATCCCCTAGTGGTCAAAGATTTAAATAATCTCATTTGGCTTTTTTACCTTTCTATTTGTCTTTCATTTCTGTAAGCTGCTGTCATATATTTCCTTCATTCGTTCATTTACTCATTCATTTACTTTTTTATTCAATGTACATTTTTGAGTACGTATGAAGTATTCAGCAATGGCTACAAAAATGAGCAAGACCAGGTTCCCGTCCTCAAAGACCTTGAAAATCTGGAGAGAGACATTCCTCCAGATTATTAGGAGGGACACTGCCCTATGCCACCTGGCGTTTCCAGAGGGGAATTCTGCATTAAACTATTCCAAAAACTCATTCTCAGTCTTACAAAGTAAAAAGGGCTTTCTGGAACCTCACTTTCAGGGGGCCAGTATAATAAAAGACATTCTACACTAAGGAAATTCATAGTATTCATATGGTAATGAAACCAACAAGAGTTCTTTTCTTGGTGAGTCACAGAAACTCTAGCAGGTGAGATGTCATACAAAGAAAACTTTATTTGTGGTAAATAAGGAGATCGTGAGGAATAGCTTTCAAAGCTGTGACTCCGCAAGAGAAGGTGAATGGGTACCTTTCGTTTAAGGTTAGAATGAATATTTAGACAGGGAAGCCTTGTCATTGGTATGCTGGGGCCTGAGCCTCCTCCTTGGGTGGAGGGTTTTGTATTCTAATGACTTAAAAGTAATTGCAGCCCAGGGGTTGCTCAATGGTCCATCGGCACCAGGCACCGGTCAGGGGTTTAGCTCAAAGGGCTGGGGTGGTCTGGGCTGGCTGGCAGTCTCGTCAGGGCAGTTGCTTCCCCTGAAGGGTGGTTTCAGGTTTCTTTTGCCTGCGTTAGGAGGTAAGCTGGAAAGAAGAGCTTAAGGAAAATCATAAGACAAAGGTTAGTGAATACAAGCAAGTGGGCTGTCAAGGTCAGGTCTCGGGGTCTAGGTGGTGACAATACCTAATAGCACACTCATCTTTATACTCGTAAGTTTCTCAATAGAGTTTTGACTATGGTGCCGTACGTTTCTGAATTCAGCGTTCAGTATTAACCCAGCCTGCTGCGTAATTGATACCTTTGATAAAACTGAAGGAGCACAGTAGGAGAGGGGCAAGAGCTAAATTTGGGCTCTTTTTGTTTGTGATGCTATGTAGCTAAGTGGTAATTCTCTTCCGAATCTCTTCCTGGGTAGAAAGAGCTAAGAGAGAGTAGAAGAAATTAAGGCTGGATCACAGGAATCATTGACACGTATTTTTCTTTCAATTGAAATTAATTTGTGACAAACAATTGCATTTAATGTCGGTGAAAAAGGACTGCAAGTAATTCAGAAACTCAGTTTATTTGAGTACGCTGGGTTATGAACACACAGAGGAGGCAATGCTTGGTTCTACTGGGGTAGAGTAGGCAGTAACTGCAGAATCTAGAATTATGAAGGTTCTGAAATATGGTTTCATTGCGTTGTAATTTCTGGGTGACAGGTTACTATAAAATACTGCCATATAAATAATAGTATATTGTGTGAATATGTTTATGGGTGTGTACACTGTGAAAGTTTACGAGGGTGCATTAATTTCAATTTGCATCCTTGGGACAGCTAGTTAGTACTTGAAGTACTGCAATCAAAAATCCACATTCCAAAGTGACTATGCCAGCATTTCAAATATTTAGTCTACATATATTCAAATAATACAGGTGTTAATTTACAAAAGACATGTTAATTTTCCCCCAGTGGTAAAAATAAGTGGCATTCACACCTCTTGTTGACTAGAAATATTTCACAAACTCCAATTCCTTTTCATGAACCAGATACAAAAACCTACCAAGCACTGTTGCTTGTGCTTCACGCCTTCAAAGCAACTCTTCTGGGCTAGAACTTGTTTGGGACCTGGGTCTCCCTGGCCTAATGAATATTCCTATGCCTTCACCAATTAGAAGGTTGTTGATGTGGAGTCCATTTCAGAAAGAACCGTTGGAGCATGGTACAGTGCCCGAGGTCATAGAGGGTCACATTACAAGAATGATAGTCTTTGTGTCTGCTCAGCAGTGAATATACAAGCAGTGAAAACATTTGGTAAGAGGCTTACGTTCTTGTGATAGCCCACAGACAGTGGGGTTGTGAACGAGAAAATATATAATAGCCGCTGTCTCTAACCTCAGGGCCTTTCAGGGCAGACTGCCTTACTGATTTAACTCAGCTCCCAGCGAGCCTCCCCAAGGGACCACTGTCTTTAATCTACTCTGAATATTAATTTAGGGGAAGAGGAGCTACAACAAACACCCGCTTCAACTGCAAAATGTTTTACAGTCTTAGAAATCATTTTAAACCCCCACAACCACCTGAGACAGCTCTGAGGGACCATCTTCCTTGAAAAGTGTCTGGGGTACGGTGGACATAACATAATCTAGATTAGACCTATCTCAATTATTATGCAAGAAAAACTAGTGTAGAAGGTTTGTGATTGGGACCGTAAGAAATGAGAGTACCAAGAGATACCCTTTTAAGGGTCTGTTAAAATAAGCTCAGACCAACCCACGGTTATTTAAATATGTAATCTCAGAGAAGCACAATTTTGGTTTAAAGTTTCTATAGAACAAACACCATCTATTTGTTGTCCCAATTTCATAGGCTCGATTAGTGGTGCTTAATAGGAACAAATGAATAAATAGAATGGAATTTCGAAGCACCTTAAATCTTTATAAAGTTTATCTGCTTCCAAAATGACATAATTAGAGGAGCTAAGGGCAGGCAGAAAGAGAATGAGATTGCTCCCTTAAGGTAATTGGTGTGTGATTATTACTTAGTAGGAAATTGTGTGTTGCGTAATTTTCTTATTTTTCATTGCTGCCACTTCATTTTAATCTGAAAAAGGTTGAACGAATTAAAAAAAAAACAATGAATTCCTAAAATGCCAAATTTTCCTAATGGCAGTAAACATCTTTAGATGTGTTTATAATCAGTAAAATATATTTTGAGCTTTGAAGGTGGGGGTTACATTGAACATCATCTCTAATGTGGGATTTAAGTTAAACTGAGTGTGCGGACGCAGAACAAACAAATAAAAGCACATTGCACCCACGAAGAGCACAATTGGTTAGCTACTGGTTAGCCAGTAGGTACAGTCAGTCTAGAATGGCAAATGGAAGAATTCCATTCTGGAAACTGATTTATTTTATTTATCTACAATGCTCAAATCAACTACATAATCAGGGAATCTCAACTTTACTGGAAAGCAGTGTATTAGGGTTCTCCAGAAAAACAGAATCAATAGGATGTATACAAATACATGTGAAGGGAAATTTGCTATAGGAATTGGCTTATGCAATTCAAAGGGCCGAGAAGTCTGCCATCTGTACACTTAACCAGGAAAGCCAGTGGTGTAATTCAGCTTGAGACCCAGGAGCACTGATATCTGAGGACAGGAAAAGATGGATGTCTCAGCATAAAGAGAAATTCTCCCCTCCTTTCTTGGCTTTTTTGTTTGTCAGGCCCCTCCATGAATTGGATGCTGCCCACCACATTGATGAGGTGGTCCTCTTTACTTAGTCTACTAATTCAAATGCTAATCTCTTCTGGAAACACCCTCACAGACTTAGGGGGAAATAATGCTTTACCAGCCATCTGGGCATCCTTTAGCCCAGTCAAAATGACACATAATGTTAACCATCACCGATAGTGTAAAGCCTAGAATGGATGCGATTGTCCACATAATTTAAATTTGAAAGAGAAACACAAGCACACATTTTAGCCTAAAATAATTGGAGATAGAGGTTCTAAATGTTTTGAATAAATAAATCGAATTTCTCTCTTTCACAGGCAATCAGAATAGTTTTTGTGATTATTCTGGTACAGTGACTTATTTAGACATTCAAAACAGCCATGCCTCCATTCATATGTAGACAGAGTTCCCAGATTCTATTATCTTTCAGATCCGGAACAATTGCTTTCAATCTTGAAAATTCAATTGCGGTAGTTTTAGGATGTTGAGACTTTTCCCTCTGTCCATGTTAACTTTGCTTTTAAATAAACTGAATCTTGTGATTAAAGGTGGACAATGAGAAGAGCTGCCAATCCTTCTGTTATGTTTGCTTTGATTATTGTTGTTCCTGTTGTTGTGGACAAAAATAGGGCCATACTGGGAGTTGATTTAGTGTTTTATGGAGCCTTTCACACGGATATTGGTGGTGTATAGAATATCAAGTGTCTTATTTACATGACATCTCCCAACCCACCCCCTCTCTACCCATTTCAGGGAAAAGTAAACCCTCGTTCTTTGAACTGTAGCAGCAGAACTACCATGGTCCTACATGACCGGACCTCTGCTTCAACTTCTTGTTCCAGGGAAGTAGTGAGACACATACTGAGCCAATCTGAGCCCTCACCTGGGATTTTTGGTATTCAGAAAGAGTGGTAGCTGCTGGCGGCAGAAGCTTAAAAACGTGAAACTCAGAAACTGTTGTGGCCATGTCAGTTATCACTCAGTAAAACTCTGCCTACAGTAGAAGAAAATGGAGCTCACCCAGTAGGAGAAAAGAGGAGAGAGAATCTTGAAAGTCAATGAGACTCAGTTCTATTCCTTCCCCAGATTTGTGTCAAAGCATTTTTTTTTGATTCTTTGAGCCAATGCATTTCCCACTTCAACCTTGAGTTTAGCTTGCTGATTTGCAGCTAAGCTAATACAAATTGACATACAATATCTGATTTTTTAAATCAATACCAGCATAAACCAAAGATAGCGCATTTATTACCACATGGAAAGAAATCTCCTAAATCACATTTCAATCTACTCTAAAGCTTACAAATAAACAAGATGAATCTTATTACATACCTCCCTCACCAAAAAATGGGCTATTTAGTACTCTATATCTGATTGAGCTAACCTATAGTCTAAATATGTAATTAGGATTTTCAAAATACTGTTGGTCTGGATTTCATTCTATAGTGTTTTAAATCTGTACAGGTTTAAAATCTTTAATATCTAGGGGTGCCTGGGTAGCTCGGTTGGTTGAGCATCTGACTCTTGGCTTCAGCTCAGGTCGTGGTCTCATGGGTTCTGGGAGTGGGCCATGCATCAGGCTCCGCACTCGGCGGAGACTCTACTTGGGGATTCTCTCCCGCTGCCCGTCCTCCCACTCACACGCTTGCTTGGGTGTTCTCTCTCTCCGAAATGCATAAATAAATCTTTTTAAAAAATCTTTAATATCAAGCTTGTTTTCGCCTCAGGGCATTTTCACAAGCTGTTTCCTCTCTCTGGAATACTCTTGCCCACATACTTTCATGGCTCATTCTTCCTCATTAAAGTCTTAGTAAAATATCACTGTCTTTGAGAGACTCTCTCTTATCTCTCCACAAAGTAGTAGATTTTTCCTATCTCTAGTTAAATTCTATTATGTTACCCTGTTTTGTTTTCATTATAGCCTTTTCTGAAATTCTGTTTCTTGTTTCTTTCATTTCTACTTTAACTAGAATATAAACTCCACGAGTAAAGAAACACATCGGCCTTGTTTATAAAGCACCCAGAGCAGTGCCTGGCACTGTAGTCATTCAATAAATATATGAAGAAAGGAAGGAAGGAAGGAAGGAAGGAAGGAAGGAAGGAAGGAAGGAAGGAAGGAAGGAAGGAAGGAAGTTAGGAAGGAAGGAGGGAAGGAAGGATCTGAATGCTTTTTTCTAAGCACTTGGCCAGTTGAAATCAGAGCATCACAAAATTAAACTCGGTTGATGAGTTTTTGTTCGTTGGGTCATTTGTTCTTGTTTCTGCTAAACAGAAATGACTTCCATATTGGGAATGCGTCTGGGAATATTATTCAGGATCATCAGCTGGTTATCAGCAAGGCTCTGAGGGGCAACACCTTTTGAAGCGCCACATTTTCAGTGTATGGATTTCCATCTTAAAATTCCAAAAGCTGCATTTCCTTATTCATCCTAACGTGATCCAATTTTCAGTGGAAACAGAACACCAAGTTAATCACACAAAACCATTTTAGCAACTAAAATGCTGCTGCATTGCCTAATAATAGATGAACATAGTGTTTGTATTCCATTCCAGCATCCCGTCCTCCCCCCACTGCATACCTAACCTCGCGTCCTACCAGTATATTAGTGTCGAGCAAGCCAAATGATTAATCAAGCCATTTCTTGATAAGCACAAAATCCAGAGAAACACGTGGTTGTAGGAAGCAACTGAGACCTCAGCAAATGCATTGTATCGAACTTATCTATAACCAGGAATAGCATACCAGAGATACACTAGCTTAGGTCCTTCTGATCCAGTATCTTCCTTTCCTGGGAAATACTGAATACACACTTTCAAACTCTTTTCTCTATGTAAGGCAATGTCTCACATTTTTTGCCCTTTTGTGTATTCATATTACATCCCTATTTGCCGCTAGCTCTGTCTTTTAGAGTTTAATTAACCTAACTAACTCCCATGGTATGGAGCACCCCATGACTTCAGTCTACACAAACTAATTTTAATAGTCACCTTTTTAAAAAAGCCTAACGAAGTACTTATGATCTTAGATATAATGGAACACAAGCAAAACCCCCCAAAAAACCAAAAGCCAAAATTCTAACACTAAAGAGATTTGTAACTGTATAGGTAACCTTCCAATTAGTGAGAAGAGGGTAATCATAGAATTGGAGAACTTCGAAATCATTGAATCAAGATTTCAGTTGTGTATATGTATGTGTGTTTGTGAAATTCTTCCTTGAAAGGGAGATTTGTATGGGAATATAATGTGTAAAACAAATAAAAATGGCTCAGAGGCAACATCAGTGCAAATATAGAGTAAGAAGTTCCAAAAATTTGTCCTTTCATAAAAGCAATAAAATAAATGGCAAAAATCATCAGAACCAACTTTTGAAGAACACTGAAAATTACCTAAAGCCTTATAACAACCCAGAAAACATTTATTCAAGAAAGACAACTGAATCCACAATTGGGTTTCTGTCATTGCATTATAAAGGGTCCTGAATTCATAAGTTGCCTGAATATAAAGGGTCCTATATACTCTGATGAAACTTTCAAAGACCTATTAGAGTAAAGGAAACAAAGCATAACCAACCAGCCTCATCAAGGTAGGATCTAGGGAGGAAGCATCCATGAGCCAGGCCTTGAGCATTGTATAAGGTGGGGACTTGTTTTTCTTTGTAAAGAGTTAAATATAATAACTCAACAGCAATTTATCCTCAAAAAGCATAAGCGATACTAAGGGAAAGGGAAAAGGGAGGTCCCCGATATCTCTCTACACTAATTGCTGTATTTCTTATTTCCCAATAATAGGGTTTTGGTATTTTATATGGTTCTTGCCAAGTCCCCACGGACTTAAGAAGGGATCCTGAAGTTCTCCATGTCAAAAGTTCTCTCCTACTCAGTTATTCAAGGTTGATCAGATTCTAGGGAACTAACTGATGCTAAGCAAACTCACTAGAGATTGATTAGTAACTTGAAAACTAATTTCTTGATTTATAATTAGAAACGTTATTGCTTCATGGACCATAATTTTCAAGTCAAGTGTAGAGTGCATTCTTTTCCTAGCAGGCAAGTTTTCTTGGGAACTGAATTAATATGAGAAAGTTGCTTGGTAAGTATGGAGATGAAGGAAAGGAAATATTATGATCTTAATGAATTTAGAATTAATTGCTTTCTCTTCTCTCTGTGGATAGCTCTTGACTTATTTGTTCATTCCACAAACAATTTACTCAGCATCTAGAAGTTGCTGAATAATTAGTTCCTTAGTCATGTTAAAATATATGAAAGCTGGCCTCTGTCATTAGTAGGAGGACAAATGTGGAACCAGCATTAATCAAGACGTTAGGATGTGCCAGGCCTTATACCAGGTGATTTATATCCATATCTCTTTGAATTTCCATAGCAAACTCTATGAGAAATTTGGATTTTATTTTGCCCTTTGAAAATGAGAAGTATTTTTTTAAAGGAAAAAATGCAATTTAAGCAACTTTCCCAAGATCGCAGAACTAAGTAGTTTCATGATTGTATATATTTGTCAAAACTCATTAAATCATACACTTAATTGGGGATTATATAATATATAAATTATACCTCAATAATACAGATTAAAGGAAACCATGCCAGAAGGCAGAGGATTTGGGAAGACAAATTTTTGAGAAAGGCTCTTACATGCTCTGAATTCCCAAACCCCCAAACAAGGGAAAAAACCCAGAACAGTACCTATTTTGCCTCAAGTCTCCTTAAGGTAGCTTCTGTGGCATCACTTAGAGAAAAAGAAATATATTTCTTGCAGTTCCCCCAGATGATTTGGTCTATGTGATGGTTAATTTTACTTGTTAACTTGGCTAGGCTATGGAGCCCAGTTGCTTGATCAACCATCAGTCTAGATTTTGCTGTGAAGATTTTTTTAAAAATTCGATTAACATTCAAATCAGTAGATTTTGAGTAAAGCAGATCACCCTCCATAACATGGGTGGGTCTCATCCAATCAGTTAAGGGCCTTAAGAACAAAGACTGAAGTTTCCCAAAGAAAGAATTCTGCCTCCAGACTACAACACAGAAATTCTGCCTGAGTTACCAGCCTTCAGACTCAAGACCAGAATATCAAGTCTTACCTGAATCTCTAGATTGCCACCTTACCCTATGGATTTCAGACTTGCTAGGCACCGTAGTCGTGTGAGCCAATTCCTTAAAATCTTTCTCTCTCTCTCTTTCCATATGTCTATACCTATATCTATATCTATATCCTATTGGTGCCGTTTTTTTTGGAGAACCTTGACTAATACAGATTTTGGTACCCAGAGTGGTTCTAGAGAACCAGAATGTTAAGGCTGAGTGTTCTGAATTGGGAAACCTAAATGCAATGGGGATAATTGTATCCCAGCATGCCAGGGGCTGAATGGAGGCATTTAATTGCTGAAGGCAAGATGAGTGTGGTTACTTTAATAGAAAGCAGAGTCAAAATAGTAATCAGAATAGTTTGACGCAGAGATACCTATGACATTGGTGAATTGATCATGGTATTCCTAGGAGTGAAATGTATGGGCAGTCCACAAAATTCTTACTCGATCTCTAAAAGTGGAAGAGTTCAAGGTCAAATAAACAAAAGTCTAACATGAATCACAGAAGCAAATTTGAACTATTCCCAAACATGAGCCGGTTTACAGATCCAGAACCCATGAATGAAGGGAAATCGAGGTTTCCTTGAGGAAGGACCCAGTATGCTGCCAAAGATTCATACTGTTAATCTCTCTCCCAGCTTTCCCCAAAGGCAAGGTCTTTTACCAAGGTGACTAGTGTATTGGGAGAAGGAAATAATCAGAATTTTTAGGGGTTACTGGACCGAGGCTCTGAACTGACACTAATTTAAGAAGACCCCACATGTCTCTATGATCCATTAGTCTGAGTAAGGCTTATGGAATTCAGGTGATCAGTGGAGTTTTAGCTTAGGTTTATCTCACAGGGATCTGGTGAATCACTGTGATTGTTCATTTTATGTGTCAACCTGGCTGGCCACAGTGCCCAGATAGCTGGTCAAGCATTACTCTAGATGTTTCTGTGAGGGTATTTTTGGTTGAGATTGACATTTAAATCCATGGACTTTGAGTAAAGCAAAGTACCCTCCACAGTACAGACGGGCTTCTGAGCAAGAGGGAATTCTGCCAATAGCCTGCTATCAGAGTTCATGTGCAAATCAGCTCTTCCTGGTTTGCCTGCAGACTGCCTTTGGACTTGAACACAACTCATACCTAAGTCTCCAGCCTGCCAGCCTCCCCTGTCGGGATTGGACTCACTAAGTCTCCATAATCACATGAGCCAATTCTTAAAAAAAAGAAACAAAACAAAACAAAACAAAAAAGAATCAAGATATTCTTGATTCTTTCTTCTTTTCATATATCTGACTTGTCAGAAAATCTCATTGGTTGCTATCTTCAATGAACATCCAGAATTCTCTACTCTTAATGTTTCTAGTGGAGTCTAAACCATCACCTTCTCTCACCTATATTATTGCCTCCTATTGGAGGCAGTATCTCCTATTGGTTCTGTTTCTGTTTCTCTGGATAACTGTAATGCAGTCCCCAAACCCACCCATCCAAATCCATCTTGTTTTGGAATACATAATTGGAATAGCAACTGACAGAATCCCAACATTAATTCCTTGATCTATGGAGTTCATGCTATTATGGTAGGAAAGGCTAAGTGAAAGCCACTAGAACTGCCTGCACCTATGAAAATAGTAAACTCAAAGCAATATCCCATGACTCGGGGAATTGCAGAGATTAGTGCTATCATCCTACTGGCTCTGTTTTTCTGGGAACTCTAACACAGTCTGACTCACACCTGAGAGTATAAAGCAGACTATATTAGCAGGATAGAAATGGTTTGGCCTGCATTTCCAATTTGTTGGGACAAGGAATGAATGTTTTCCATGGGTCAGAGGTGTACCTTGTGGTCATCTCTGTCCTAATGAATAGAGCTACATAAGGACAGAGGCATCACAGCAACAAGAAGCTAGAGTGGACAATGGATTGCTAAGAGTGCGAGAAGGAGCCAACAGCATCCACCCAGAAAACAGATCCATTTTCCAGTTCAAAGGAACTGTGGAAGAATAGTCCCTAGTAAGGGAAACTTTCAATATGCCTAAGAAAGTACATTACCTAATCCAATCCATAAATATTTATGGAGTTCCTAGACGGAGTTAAGTAGTTTGGGGTGCTACAGATACATAACACACAAGACAAACATAAATCATTGCCCTCATAGAACTTCTGCATTGTTGGGGGTGGGGGTTGGGGACACGTGATAAATATGAAAATAAAAGTAAGAACCAAGGGGATCAGAAATGCCAGGGTAGACAGGGTAGGTATCATTGAGAAGGTAATAATCTGAGCAAAAATGTGAAAGATGAGATGAAGTAAGTCACAGAGACATGAGCAAGGAAGAGACAGAGCATTCCGAGTAGAGGAAACAGTCAGTACGAAGACACAAAATGTGGAAATTTTTCTAGCATGTTAAGGAGTAAGAAAAAGGTCAAGGTGTCTGTTGCTAAGTTAGTGGGGAAACTTAATGATAGATCAAAGAGATAATGGGGTCCAGATTATGTTCGCCTTATAAGCCATTGTAATAACTTTGGCTTTTGCTGTTGAGTAAAACAGAGGTTTGTTTCAGGGTTGAACTGGAGTCACAGTGCCTACTCATTAAGAATAAAGGGGTAAGGGTGGAGAAAAGGAGACTAGGTAGGAGGCAATAATATAGGTGAAAGAAGGTGATGGACTAGAAACAGTAGGAGTAGAGAATTCCAGATGTTCATTGAAGGTAGCAACCAATAAGATTTTCTGATAAGTCAGATATATGTAAAGAAGAAAGAATCAAGAATGACTCCACAGATTTTGGCCTTATAATTGGAAGGAAGCTTTCTTGAGATGGGGCAAATGGAAGAAGTTTTTTGCAGGGGAGAGTTTTTTGTTTGGTTTTTTTGTTTTGTTTTGTTTTGTTTATAAAGGTTTTATTTATTTATTTATTTATTTATTTATTTATTTATTTATTTATTTGACAGAGAGAGACAGCCAGCGAGAGAGGGAACACAAGCAGGGGGAGTGGGAGAGGAAGAAGCAGGCTCCCATCGGAGAAGCCCGATGTGGGGCTCCATCCCAGAACACTGGGATCACGCCCTGAGCTGAAGGCAGACGCTTAACGACTGAGCCACCCAGGCGCCCCTGTTTTGTTTTTTTGAGAGAGAGAGAGACAGACAGAAAATCTTAAGCAGGCTCCATGCTCAGTACGGAACTGGATGCGGGGCTTGCTCTCACAAGCCTGAGATCATGACCTGAGCTGAAATCAAGAGTCAGAGGCTTAACTGACTGAGCCACCCATATGCCCCTGCAGGGAAGAGTTTAGTTCAGACTTGATGTCTTAGATTTAAGATGAGTGTCAGAAATCCAAATGGGCATGCTGAATAGGCAACTAGAAATATAAATCTAGAGGTTAAGGGAGAAATCCAAGCTAGTCATACGAATTTGGGACTCATTATCATAAATGTGATTTCACATGAAGATATCACACCGTTTAAAACTGCCTTGTGCCCTTAACCCTTCCTGCTGTTGTGTGAAAAACAGAAGAGGTGAGTGGAATAAAGGAGCAAGAGCTAACTACACCCCCATTCTTGAAGACTACCACTGTCTTTGCTTTGGGGTCACAGACAGGTGAAGTTGAGTCCTTCCTTTGAATGAAAATTGAAATGTTTAATTAATATCTTGGATTGGACTATCTAATCTCTGAATTAAAGCTGCTTGCAAATTCAGGGAGTCATAAATCTATTTATTATTTGAGTATACTGAATGAAGTCATGGGAAATGTTCAAGTTTTGATCTAAGGTCATAGAAATATTTCCCCTAGTGAATACAGTTGGAAAGGGCATTTAGAGAAAAAAACAAATTTCTCATCACTATTACAGCATAGCAATTGCAATAATAATTAGTTTGTGCATTAAAATCTTTTTCACGTATCCACTTAAGTTAATCCTTTTTTCTATAACCACATAAAGAAAGGTGTCTATTGGTGTCTAGATGAAAAAAGCTTCCAATTATGAAGGAGTTTGCTAAGGATGAAGCTTTTATGAATGTGTGAATGGGTGAAGCTTAAGATTTCTGTGATGTTCCCAGCTCAACACTGAACAAATTCTGATAACCAGTTGCTCCCCATTGATATTTCCATTTTTACTGCAACCACAGAAATAAATGCCCTTGATTAGGTGCTTCAAAAAATAGACCCAGTGATAAGGCAAGCTGCTTACAAAGGTATTTGACTAGCTTAGACCCTTACTTTTATGCAGACACAGCTCATCAACTCAGCCGATAAGCTATGGCACTAAGTTGTAGGTTGAAATGTCATGATGGTATACAACATCTTACTTGATGACTCAAAAAGCTCCCTGGCTTAATTTACTTCAATTTTCCCCTTTTATAGCATAGTTCTCTTCTGAAAAGACCATCAGACTTTATGACTGTATTAGAGGTGGAAATTATACACGTTGCTTTTACAAAGCACATAGAGAAAGCATCAGGTGTCAAGATCTAAAAAGGGCTGTCAGGATGATCTTGCATTAACTGGTGTTCTGGCTGCTTGAAGCAGCCTAAAAATATTCACCAGCATGCAAGCCCAACGGCCCAGACACACATAAGAAGATGAAGCAGAGCCAGAGGCCAGCTATTTGTTATTTAAATAGAACATGAACGTAATAGAAGGTATTTGCTTGTTTCAGCAAGACTACTATCATAAACTTTGCAGAGTAATACCTTGCCTTTAATAGCACAGCTCAGGGGTCATTATGGGCAGCAGCCACAATATGTCTAGCATAGTAATGGATGGCAGCTCAAGCCAGACTTTCCCATTCCATATTATCATTTTAGGAAGTTTCTAAAGGTGACCCGGAATGTTAAATATCAGGCACTCTACCATAGCACTGAGTTCAAAAACAGATTGAGACAGCAAGAGTGATGCACTCACCCAGGATAGCGTCAGCTCGCAGGACAGTAAGTTCCCAGGGTCTGGCCAGGATTTAGTTACTCGGTCTCATCTCTCCTTGGCCTCTGATTATAGAAAATGAGGCAAAGCCATTCCCTCAAGGATAGTCGAAATGTCTGCTTATGTTCAATCAAAGGTAAACGTGTGCAAGGTATGGAAGGCTCAGACAGGTATCAGCCTCGTTAAAATGTCTTTGTGCTCACTTGGTCCATGAGAATTGCTCCTACTCTCTTCTCTCTTTACAGAATGTTTGTTTCTTTATAGTAGCACATTTTCCTTAGAAAACATAAGCATTTAAAAAGAAAAAAAATGAAAGTTTCCCATAATGCCTCCAACCCAAGAAAACTGCCATTAGTATTTTGGTGTTACTTCTAGTATTGAATTATTTACTATAAATAAGAACATATAGTGTGTGTGTCTCACATAAATAAGGACATATATGAACATATATGCACACACAATAATGGTAAAACTATGACAGCACTGGGGATTTTTTCTACAAATTTCTCCACATTAAATACAAAACATTACTTCAAATTACATCCTATCCATATACTACACTTTGTCAAACCAAACTAAATGTTGCATATATATATATATTGGTCTCAACTTCTGATATTATAAATAATGCTGTAATAAATATCCTTGTATATAAATCATTGTTCACAGTTTTGCTGATTTCCTCAAATCATCAAAATTTTATAAATAAAATTGTCACATTCGAAAACACAAGTAATTTTAAACATAGAGACACATATAACTGAATACATTCCAGAAATGTATTACTAATATATCTTTCCAATAGCAGTGTATGAAAGAAATTATGGCATTGCCTCTAGACTAGCAATAAGTGTTATTTAAAAAAAAATAGTTTTTTGCAAATTTGATAAATTAATAAGGCATATTGTCTTATTTATGAATCAAAATTCATTTCCTTGATTACTAATAAAGTTGAGTATTTAAAATGTATTTATTAGATAAGTGCCAGAATTCTCTACTGTTGATAGTTATATAGAATCCATCAAGTTAAGAATATCTCTGTTACGATATGTGGAAATTTTCTTTCATTTGAAAGTTTATGAACAATCAAAATAATTTGTCAAGAACAAATTGACCCAAGCTATATAATATGAAATATATATGTGAAAAATACACATATTTGTACAATAACTATGGGAAACTACTAAAAATAACACCTAAAAATCCATGAAATAGGTATGACTATAAAATTCCATTAAGGCAGGAGTTTGGCATATTTGAAGAATTGAAATACTTATATCTGATATGAATGCTGGTTCCCACACGTTCCATCTATTCCTTTCTTGTTCTCTAATTGTAGTAACTATCTGAAATTCTCAGTCTTTGTGCACTTGCTTAGTTTTTTCACCTAGTTATGATTTCGGAAATTAGTTTCTTTTTTTTTTTTTTTAAGATTTTATTTATTTATTTGACAGAGAAAGACAGCCAGCGAGAGAGGGAACACAAGCAGGGGGAGTGGGAGAGGAAGAAGCAGGCTCATAGCGGAGGAGCCTGATGTGGGGCTCGATCCCAGAACGCCGGGATCACGCCCTGAGCTGAAGGCAGACGCTTAACGACTGAGCCACCCAGGCGCCCCTGGAAGTTAGTTTCTGTAGAGTGTTACCACTTTCAACTTTAGGTCTCTGTTATTTCGCACAGTTTTATGGAACTCTTTCTCTCCACCTTTCTGCTCTGTACTCCTGAATCCTATAAATGTTCCATAGGATTTGATGATGGGAGTGCAGTTTTAAATTCCTAATATTTTTTTGACTGGACTGGAATCCTAAGTGAAAATATCTTTTGTCTTGCTCATTGCACAGTGCCACGAAACTTTGATTATCACACTCTCCAGGTAATAGCTCGAGTGTCCCTGTGTCATTCCTCTATGCTGGCTACCCAGATACTGTTTGTTAAACAATTTCTGCAATGTCTAGTCATATGTTGATGAAAATTTCTGCAAATATCTCATCTAGACAAGTCCATAAGGTGTAAATTTGAATACCGCTAAGATAGTATTTGTGGATATTCCCAGAATTGATTATTCAAATATGAATTAGAGAAGGAGGAAAAGGAAGGAAGCAACAGATTTTTAAAAATATCTGTAGAACAGATCTATTTATTGTTTTTTTTATGAAGTAAAACCTGAATTAATCTGTTTGATGGGGAGAATGGAAGAGAAATAAAATTCATCAAGCACCTACCAAGTGCTAAGCTAAGCATATTATTATCTATTTGACGATTAAGCTAGAGAAAAATAAGCACTGCTGCTTTTTTTTAAACCCAGGCACTGTGTTAAGTACTTCATGATTGCTATTACATTAATCCATACAGCAATCTTATTATATATGTCTGTGCGTTATAGAGTCCATTTACAAATGAGAAAACAGATTTATAAGTTTTCAAGATCAAAGACCTAAGATTACGGACACAAATCTGTCTGACTCTAAATTACATGCATTTAATTAGTATATTTTACTATTTCTTTGTGAGGTATATTTAATTACTAACTTTATAGCTTAGTAATTAAGGGTCAGATCCATTAAGTAATATACCCAAGGACATTCAAACCCAGATATGTTTTGCTCCAAAGCTCTAAATTACCCAATATCAAGAGAAATAACAAACACTCAGTTGTTAAGAAGAGATCCCTTGGGTCTGAAAATATGGATGGCTAAAAAAAAAAGCTATCAAGCAATGTTAACTAAGTGTATAGGATAGGAGGCTCTGATTATAATTCTAGGTAAGGAAAGAAAAGGTCCTCAGGAATTCCAAATTGTAAAGATTTTTTTTTTTTTCCATTTCAGAAAGACCAGTGCTGAAAAAACACCTACTCTTTAGGGGCAGGATGTTAAATATAATTGATTATCTCTGCTTTGGTGTGAATAATTAAAACACACACTCATCAACAGGGCAAGCCACTTGAAACAAATCCTTTGGAAATGTCAATGATACAAGGAGGAAATTCTGCTCAGAGCAGCCCTCTGAATTTCCCTAATTCCCTGAAATATCAATCCCTATAACAAGTAATCGTTCCACCATGGAAATTCTGACTTGCCAATTTTAGGACAGCTACAGAATATGTCAGTATAAATACATGCCAGACTATCTCTTCCAACAGTGAGTCAGAAAAATTCTGTTTAAAGGATATTACAGAGATGTAAAATATTCAAAAAGTCAGAGGTTTTGTCAAAGTGTAGATTTACAGATTAGAAGTTCCATGATATCTTTCTTTTTTTTCTTTTCTTCCTTCTCCTCCTCCTCCTCTCCTTCCCCCTTCTCTTCTTCACATTTTCCTTCTCCTCCTTCTCCACCTCCCCCTCCTCCTTCTCCTTCCTCTTTAATTTACTCTCTCTTTCTCCTAGGTTTTATTAAGTCAAGTGAGTGAGGCCAGCTTCACTCCAGAACTTGCTTTTCTGAATTCTTAAAAGACTGTCTTAGTAATAAACTCTACCCCAAAAGTGAATAAAATCTAACCAAAGGAGTATGTAGATTTAATGGCAATCCTCCAGATTAAAAATATATTTAAAAATAAAAACGTTCTTTGGAACTGAATTGGTTGGGGGACATAGCTCACTTTCTACCTAGAGCTGACATATTCCTAATCTTGAGCCCTGATTAATAACTAACATACAAGAATGGGTTTCATCATAAGTGCAACTTACATTAATTATTAATAGCTATCCCTAATGTCTCCAATATAAATTTCTGCAGCATTAGAAATGTTCTGTATCTGTGTTGTCCAATATAGTAGCAACCAGCATGTTTACTTATTGAGGATTGTCCTCAATGTGCATTAGCATGATTGAGAAACTGAATTTTTAAATTGTACTGAGGTTTACTTACACTAAATTTAATAAACAATTTTACACCACCAAGCAAAGCTCACTCAAGAAGAAATAGAAATCCAGAACAGCTTTGCAACTATTAAAGAAATTGAATTTACAGTTAAAATCCTTCCCACAGAGAAAACTCCAAGATCAGATGGCTTCCCTGGTCTATTCAACATTTAAAAAACAAAACAGTGCTAGTTACACATAATTTTTTTTCCAGAAAATTGAAAAAGAAGGAATACTCCAAACTCATTTTATAAGACCAGCATTAGCTTGATACCAAAACCAGACAAAAATATTATAAGAAAACAAAATCACAGACCAATATTCCTCGTGAACATAGATGCAAAAGTTCTTAACAAATTTTTAGCAATTGAATCCAACAATGTTAAAAATGAAAAACACATTATGAACAAGTGGGGTATATTCCAATGTAAAATTGGTTTAATATTAAAAAATCAATCAATATAATTCACCATATAAGCAAACCAAGCCAAATAAAAAGCACAATTATATCAACAGATATAGAAAAGTGTTTGTCAAAATTCAAAACCCATTCCTTCCAGATAAACTCTCAGGAAAATTAAAATAGAAAGAATCTTCATCAACCTGATAAAGTACATCTTTGAAAAACCTACAGGTAACTTCATCCTTAATAGTGAATCACAGAATGCTTTGCAATAAAGATCAGAAATAGGGAAAGGATATATGCACTCTTTTTTTCTTTTTCTGGAATTTGTACCTTTTGATCACCTTCACCCATTTCCCTTCACCTACTCCCCACCCCCAACTCTGACAACTAGCTATCTGTTCTCTATTTTTATGAATTTGTGGTGTTTTTTTTTTAAGATTTCTACAGGTAGGTGAGGTCACACAGTATCTCTCTTTCTTTGTATGATTTATTTAACTTATGATAACGCCCTCAAGCTCTATCCATGTTGTCACAAATGGCAGTGTTTTCTTCTTATTTATGGCTGAATAATATTCCATTATCATTTCAATGGAATAATATTTCACATACACACATATACACACATCATACATACATATGTATATGTATGACATGTACCTCACGTTTCCTTTTTCCATTCATCAATAGAAACTTAGGTTGTTTCCATGTCTTGGGTATTGTGAATAATGCAGCAATGTGCATGACAGTGAAGATATCTCTTCGAGATCGTGATTTCAATTCCTTCAGATATATATCCAGAAGTGAAATTAATGGAACATATGGTAGTTCTTTTTTGAATTTTTTTGAGGCACTTCCATGCTATTTTTTAAGTTGATGTACCAATTTACATTCCCACCAACAGTGCCCAATGGTTCCCTTTACTCTCCATCTTTGCAAACCTTGTTATCGCTTGTTTTTTTGATGACAGTCATTCCCACAGGTGTGAAGTAATATCTCAATGTGGTTTTGATTTGCATTTCCCTGATAATTGGTGAGGTTGAGGGCATCTTTTCATGTACCTATTTGCCGTTTTTATGTATTCTTTGGGGAAAGAATCTATTCAGATCCTTTGCCAATTTTTTAAATTGAGTAATGGGGGTGGGTTGCTACTGAGCTGTAAAAATTCTTTATGTATTTTGGATCTTAATCCCTTATCAGATAGGTGATCACCAAATATTTTCTCTCACTCTGCAGGTTGCCTTTTCATTTTGTTGGCAGCTTCCTTTGCTGTGCAGCTTTTTTAGTTTGATGTAGTCCCACTTGTTTATTTTTGTTTTCATTGCCTTTGTTTTTGTTGTCAAATCCAAAAAAATATTGCCAAGACTGATGTCAAGGACCTTACCGATTATGTTTTTTCTCTAGGAGTATGGTTTCAGGCCTTAGGTTCAAGTCTGTAATTAATTTTAAGTTGATTTCTGTGTATGGGGTCCAGTTTTATTCTTTAGCATGTAGCTGTCCAGTTTTCCCCAGATCCTTTATCGAAGAGAATCTCATTTTCCCATTGTATATTCTTGACTCTTCTGTAGTAATTTTAATTGACCATCTACACATGGGTTTACTTCTGGCTTCTCTATTTTGTTTCATTTATGTGTCAGTTTTTATGTCAATGCCATACTGTTTCGATTACTATAGCTTTGTAATATAGTTTAAAATCAGAAAGTGTGATACCTCTACCTTTGTTCTTTCTCAAGATTGCTTTGGCTATTTGGATCTTTTGTGGTTCATATAAGTTTTAGGATTTTTTTTTTCTATTTCTGTGAAAAATGTTTTAGAACTTTAATCACATTAATAACATTGAATCTATAGATTGTTTTGAGTAATACAGGCATTTAAACAGTATTAAATCTTCCAACTCATGAGCACAGAATATCTTTTCATTATTTGTGTCTTCTTCAATTCCTTTCATCAATGTCTTATAGTTTTTAATGTACTGATTGTGCCTCCTTGGTTGAATTTCTTCTTAGGTATTTTATTCTTTATGATGCCATTGTAAATGGGATTGTTTTCTGAATTTTTCTTTCTGAGAGTTTGTTGTTAGTATATAAAAACACCATTGATTTTTGTACATTGATTTTGTATTTTGCAACTTTACTGAATTTGTTTATTAGTTCTAACAGGTGTTTCTTGCTTTGTTTTTGGTAGAGGTTTTAGGATTTTCTATGTAAAATATCATGTCATCTGTAAATAGAGACAATTTTTACTTCTTCCTTTCTGATTGGGGTGACTTTTATTTCTTTTTCTTGCCTAACTGCTCTGAGTAGGACTTCCATTATTGTGTTGAATAAAAGTGGTGAGAGTGGGCATCCTTGTCTTGTTTCTGATCTTAGAGGAAAAGCTTTCAGTGTTTCACTACAGAGTACAATCTTAGCGGGCTTGTCATATATGGTCTTTATTATGTTGAGGTACATTCACTCTCTACCCAGTTTTGAGAGTTTTTATCATGAATGCATATTGAAATTTGTCAAATGATTTTTCTGCATCTATTGAGATGATTATATTATCCTTCATTTTGTTAATGTTAAGCAATAATTATGCTGAGTTTAAAATTGTACAGACTCTTTGGCTTAATTTACATAAAATTCTTCAAAAATGTATTCATCTAAAGAGATATAAAGCAGATGAGTGGTTGCTGGGGAATTGGGGGCAGGGTAGGGAAGAGCGAGAGGGAGAAATGGGAACAAAGAAACTTTAGGAAATAATGAGTATGCTCTTCATTTTACTAATATTTTCTGTGTATATATATTTATATTTATATATTTATATATATTTATACATATATTTATATATATATTTATCAAAATGTATCAAGTTTTAAACCTTAAATATATGCAGTTTATTGTATGTCATTGAAACCTGAAAAGGCTGTTAGCATTTGAAATTTAGTCACACGTGGCAAGTGGGTACAGCATTGTTATGTGCGATAATATAAATCTAGACCATTAAAGCATTCAAGGTTATTTAAAAAGTTATGAAGTCAAGTGCCATGATCAAATATGATGTCAGCTCTGGATATGAGAGAGGAAGTGGAAGTACATATGCTACGCTTGTCAGTACTCATTTCTATGTGACTACTCCTAGGATTCCGATCACTCGGTTATCTGATCCAGTCAAAGCAACATGTAGCAGAATTTCCAGGCCATTCAGAAGGATAGGTGCCTGGGTGGCTCAGCTGGTTAAGCATCCACCTTTGGCTCAGGTCATGATCCCAGGGTCCTGGGATTGAGCCCCATATCGGGCTATCTGCTCAGGGGAGAGCCTGCTTCTCCTCCTTCTGCCTGCTGCTCTGCCTGCTTGTGCTCTCTCTCTCTCTCTGTCAAATAAATAAATAAGATCTTTAAAAATATATATTGGGGGGAAAAAAAAGCTAGGTTAGGGCACCTGAGTGGCTCAGTCGGTTAGGTGCCTGCCTTAGGCTCAGATCATGATCCCAGGGTCCTGGGATGGAGTTCCACATCTGGCTCCTTGCTCAGCAGGTAGTCGGCTTCTCCCTCTGCCCCTCCCCACTGCTCATGCTTGCTCTCTCTCACTGTCTTGCAAAAATAAAATAAAATCTTAAAAAAAAAGGATAGGTTAATGTCTTTTGTTGGGGTAAAAACTGAAGTCTGGAGAGGCAGATAATGAAATAATTATATTCTTATCCAGCTTGGATACCTTCCACAGCATTCCATATGTAGTCATTTTGCAATAAATCCTTCTTGACTTACGTCATAATTGTCATCATTTTATTGAAAATTTTATTGAATTTTATCAAAATTGGTGCCCAGTTAATTTCAATATGCTACAAGTTTTAAAGAAATGACCCTACCTACCTAGAAATAGGCTAACATATTTTTTTTTTCTTCAAGATTTTATCCTTATCACCTAAAACATATAATTGTCCACCTCAGAAAAGGTGTTATGGTTATTAGAATGAGAAACACTAATATAAGGTTATCTAGCAAAAGTTGTATCTTGTTTCTCAGTGTTCATAAGAACTGAAGTGTTCGCGCTGCAGGTAATACAGGAAGAAGGGACAACAAAGGTAAAGTGCACTCTTTATATCAATGAAAGATAATATTGCTTTCTGAGAGTTAAAACTGTAATATAACTATACGGTTAGGAACACTGGTATACAATGTCAGTATGGAAAGGAAAATATAAGAATAGCTTCCATGACAGCAAGACAAGAGTGTAACCTAATTTAAGGTATTAGGATAGCTAGAGAAACAATGTCAAGTGTTAAGGGCATTAAGCAGTGACGAAAGCATAGAGAAATGAAAGTCAGGAAAGATATACTTGGCCTGTGTCCCTCAACCATTCACCAGGGGAGAGAGTGCCCTGTCAAGATGACAGAAGTATCCTCCCACCTCTTAGGCTTTCCTATCCCTGGGGTGCATGTAAGAGCATCAGAGTGTCAGAACTCAAAGAAAACAAGTTGTTTTCCTATCCAACAACCATTGCTTGCCTGCTTTCTTCTTAAAAGAAACTGATTTTACTCGAGTATCAGGCAGCCATGTGTTTAGAGAAATTGAAGCCTGTTTCAAGCCCAAGTGGTGAACCATAATAGCTTTAAACTAATATTGGCAGAGAGGTTTGGAAGCCAAGGAAAGCATTCCCTATTGTCCTTCTGAGATATCGTCATCTGGAAGTGACACCTGGAGCTGTGGCAGCTCTCTTGACATTATTAGGTTAGTTCACTTGAGAGGATAAGCCAGGAGGATTGACAATGACAGTAAGAAACTGCATTTTTGAGGATATCATGCAGCCACTGAGTTTCCCAACTCTGGATCCCCACTACCTTTAGGCCAGGATTACTCAATCTCATCACTATGGACATTTTGGACTGGATAATTTTTTGTTGTGGGGGGCTGATCTGTGCATTATAGGACTATAGAATGCTTCGTAACATCCCTGGCCTCTACTCCAGAGATGCTAGTAGCACCTGTCCCTCAGTGGTAACAAGCAAAAATGTCTCCAGGCATTGCTAAATGTTTCCTGGCTGCCAAAACTGTTCCCAGTATTGGCCTTGGTTGAGAACCACTGCTCTAGGTTTATTGCTATATGAAATAATATGTGTTTCTCATTGTTTTAAACATTTTAATTAGGTATGCTGCCAGAAGCATCCTAATCCAGAACCTGATGGCATCAACCATACAATTTATTCATTTCAACCTCTGTATTTTTGTCCTTGTTTGCTAAATTAAAAAATCCAAACCAAAATGAAAAACAAAAACAAAAAAAAGGGGGTGCCAGGTGGCACAGTCAGTTAAGTGTCTGACTCTTGGTTTCAGCTCAGGTTGTGATCTCATGGTCATGAGATCGAGGCCTGTGCTGGGCTCCATGCTCAGTACAGAGTCTGTTTGGGATTTTTCTGTCTCCCTCTGCCCCTCCCCCCACCCTGTACTCTGTCTCTCAAATAAATCAATCTCTAAAATAAAAAAGAAACCTTATCCTTCCTTTTTTTGTTTTTTTGTTTTTAGATTTTATTTATTTATTTGACAGAGAGAGACAGCCAGCGAGAGAGGGAACACAAGCAGGGGGAGAGGAAGAAGCAGGCTCCCAGCGGAGGAGCCTGACGTGGGGCTCGATCCCAGAACACCGGGATCACGCCTGAGCTGAAGGCAGATGCTTAAGGACTGCGCCACCCAGGCGCCCCTGTTTTCTTTTCCTGAGTTCTTTTCTTCTTGCTTTAGACTATCCTCTTCCCCCCCTCTGCTTTTATTCTGTTCTTCCTCTTCTCTCATCTTTTCATTTTATCCGGCCCTTCACTCCTTCTTGCGCTCTTCCTTCCTGTCTCTTTCCTTCTTGCCTCCCTCCCACTTGCTTGCTTGCTCACTTCCTTCCTTTCTTCCTATTCAGAAAAATCATGAGTCTGAATAAAATAACTGTAAGAGTTAGCTTGGGTAAAGTTGAGACCATTATGATTCACGCATTAAATCAAAGAAGTTGGAATGACAAGGCCACTTATCAACTGATGGTTGAATAGAATGGCAACCAGTGCACTCCTGCGTCTGCTCGTCTTTCTCAGAGACACTGTCAGGCATGAGTCATGCGCACTGATTTTGAGGGTGAGGTGTAACCAAATATTCTGCTCACAAACTGGCTTGAGTCACTCCAGGCAAATCCAGAATAGCTACACGTATTGCAGGAAGAAACCACACACAAATGACATTGCCCTGGGATCATGTGTGAGAGGCCCTAACTCTTCCCTGCTCCTATAGACATCCTTTCATGACAACCATTACCTTTATTTTTACATGCTTGTGGCAAAGAAGTTTACAGGAAATTATGATGAAATTTAGCATTACTTTAAAATGAGTTAGCTTAAAGTGAGTGTAAGACATGCATTAAAATGGCTGTGTTACAAATTAGAGAATATTCTTTTCCCCCAAAAGTCTTCTATGGCAGATATAATGTAGATATAATTACAGATTGTCAGGATCAAGCCTTGCTTCAATTTAACATAATTAAAAGTAGTTCTACCAAATTCAATGTTCTTTTTTTGGTAGCAAGAATAACTTAATGTCTTATTCCTGTAGTTACAAAACCACACGTCTAATGGAGCATTTCTGTTTCAGAATTCAAGTGCCATGTTTGTCAAAGATGCATCTAAATCCAACGCTAAGGCTTTCATTAGCTATGTTATGACAATTAAATAACAGCTTTACAGTCTAGGAGGCAAGCAAATACCACATCTTGAATGGAATTTCTCAATAATTGAAATCTTAAAAGACATATATAGCCTTTCAAATACTGTGTATGATTACACCACCTGGCAGATTCGATCACCCAGACAATTCTCAGTTCCACTCCGCAACAGTTCTAGTAAATGGTTATTGACCCAGGGTTGCAATACTTTGTTGCAAAGGACTTCATTCCATTTTTGGAAAACCCCGATGCAATTCCTCCCTCTCGTCTTCTTTTTTCTTTCCTTCCTTCCTTCCATAAATCTTACTAAATGCTACTCTGGGACAAGGTCTATGTTGGGTTTGCGCAATGATGAACAAGATACAGTCCCTCACCTCCAGTAGCTCAGAGTCTACATGGAGGTACAGTAAAGTTAAAGGCAACCAGGATGAAAGTGCCAAGACAGAGGTATGCTCAGGTATTGGCAAAGATTACCCAACACTTCCTGTGTCATGTGCACTGTTCTTGGAGTTTGGGAGCCCACAAGATCATTCAAATTCACTTTAGAGTAAGGCAAAATCTTCCTCTTTGCAATTTTAATTCACTCAGTCTAGTTCTGTCCTCTAAAAACATGCAGAATAATTTTATCTTTTGCCATGTTCAGTAATCTTGACGAAGACTAGTTTTTCTTCTTTTCTTGGGAGGCACTTATGGGCAAACTCAATCTATGATTATTCCCAAAATGAGTCTTTGAAATTTTCCTATGATGGGAAACTTGAAGGAAAGGTTGTTTGGAATTTTCCACTGTTGTTAATTCTGGTTAAGAAGACAAAGCACTACAGGTTGTGGTCCTTCACGATTTCACTTTCTCAGAATATGTTCTAGAAACAACGGTATTTATGAGTCATCCTCACCATTGACACAAAAGTCGGATTAGCATTCCAGGCTGCACTTGCATTTCAGATGGTGAAAAAAGCCCAGGTCCTTAGAGGACCAAGGTTATCAAAGCTGAATTTTCTAGATGGTGTGTAATAGAGACTAGTTTACCATCATTTCCTTTCCTTTGGTAAAGGTTTTTAAAAGCATAACACAGAATTTAGGATTTAGTATATAAATTGTTAAGAAATGTGAATTAAATGAATAACCCTTGGTTTATGAATTAGGAGCCTTGGATTCTGCTCCCCATGTGGCCACTAATTAGCTGCGTGACCTTGGAAAAGTCATTTAATTATTTCAACTCTGATTTCATCAACTATGATAAGATGAACCTAATAGTCCCTAACATCTTCCTATGATTTTGAACTTTCTATGATTTTGAAAGGACCTTACTGAAGTAGTTAAAAAGTCCAAGAATCATTTGAAAAATTGGGGGTCTCCCCACCCTCCACCAGCTGCACTGTCACACTCAGTTAATCTAAAGAATCTTGTATTTCCCTCACATAAGATGTGTCTGTTAAATTTGTAAACCAAAAGGTGAGGGTGAAAATAACTGTCTTCTAAGCACAATATAATATACCAGATTCTTGAAATAAATTTGTTCATTCAATCTTGTAATCATTCATGTTGTATGTCTTTGTCCCATCTTTATCACACCAGTATTATTGTGTTGAATTAGAGAGACAGGGACGGTGAGTTTTTTTTTTTTTTTTTAATTATGTGGGTTAGTAGAGAAGCTGAGTTGAGATTCGCTTACCTCCTGCCCTTTCTTTCTGCTGACTCAGTGATCCCAAATAGACTTCAACTCACCCAGAAAATGTTTTATGACTTCTTCTTGATTTATCTACAATCAATACTTGTTTTTGTTTTCAAACACTCCTATGATGACTGCCTTCTCCTCTGATTCAGGAGTTATAAAATCTTGCTGTGGATCTGTTCTGACTGATGACCTAAGAAAAATGAGTAATAATTCTTCAGGTGAGGAGTTTGAGGGCAGCTGGCATGAATAGACCAAGGAAGAGAATTAAATGAAGTGGAGCTCTCTTCTGGAATGAAAATACTCTGACCTCATAGGAAGGGTGGTTTAGAAGCCACTGAGAAAGACTTGGCTCTAATGAAATTTGAGATAGTATAGAAAACTGCTCCAGAGTTTCTTTGTTACAACAACGAGGACCTATTACTCTGGGACCCTGAGTTCTAGAGTCTTGGAGTACTCTAAAGACGGACAGTCACCATTTGCTTGAGAGAATACTGAAAAATTACATTGATCTTATATTATTCCTCATGCTTAAGGAATTAAGCAGTATCTTCTTGGGACCAGCCTTAGACGGAAATCTTGATTAAAGATTTTATAGTTTGTGGTGGGGGGTGCCTGGGTGGCTCAGTTAAGCCAAAATTCAGACTTTTGGTTTCAGTTCAGGTCATGATCTCGGGTGTGAGATTGAGCCCTGAGTCGGGCTCTGTGCTCAGCACAGAGTCTGCTTGAGATTCTCTCCCTCTCCCTCTCCTGCGGCTCTTCCTCTTGCCCACCCACTCATGTGTGTGCGCTCTCTCTCTTGCTCTCTCTCTCAAATAAATAAATAAATAAGTACAATCTTAAAAAAATGATTTTATAATTTTTAAAATTACAACAAATTTCCAAGTGTCTCCCAGCTAACACAAGCCCCTTTTCAATGTAACCGTATAGTCACAGAAGTAGTTAGGAAGGGAGTATAAGAGCAAGGGGATGAGGAAGAAAAACTAGTCACTCTAACTTTATCCTAGTCCTGAGAGACTTTATCTCATCCTTTTAAATTCTGACTAAGCTGTGCTGAATACGAAAACCCCCAAATTCTTCATTTTGTTTCCCAAATTAAAGGAAAGAGAGATTCTTCACCTTTCTACTTCTAATTTTGTTCATAGGGGGTGGTGCCTGGGACCAAAGTTTGAAAGCATATTTAACAGGTGTAATCTAACTTGATTAGCTCTGAAGGAAAGGAACAAAGAAAAGCCACTGTGCAACAATGTGGTCATTTAATGCTGTTCTGCATAAAGATGACATTTTCTAGGCCCCTCTCAGCGTGCTAATAACTCTATCATTAGACTTCAATATGCTTGATTATCGCTCAACATTATTCTATTTCAAAATAGTAGCAGCCCATTTTTTTTAAAAGAGGACGAACTGTGAATATGGAGGTTGACGGCATGAAAGGGGTATTCATTAGGCTTTCATTTAGGAATAATAATGTCAACAATGGCTTTATTCTCTCTTGTTTTCCCTGATTGTTGACTTCTCTCTTCCTCCAAACCAATAGTATAACCCAAAGTGTGTGAGCCAAACGAGGCCAAACCAACTCTTGTTTGGATAAACACTCGGGAAAAGATTTCATCTTCTCCAGAGAGAAGATGACTCATTTTTGGAGCTTGGTTTTCTAGAAAACCAAATCTTTACTTTCATCCTATATTTTCAAAGTAAAGAAAAAAATGACAAATGATTTAATTTATTTTTGACAAATGCTGATGAGAAATAACTAAATCAGGGTTAGGAAAAAGCAAAAAGGGAAAGGGAAACCGGTCCCAAAGGTGCCTCTTTCCTGACCTATAGTTGAATGTGTCCAACCAGTATTCCATAATAGTCTGCCACACTGCAGGTGGGCTGAAGGTCTGCCCCGGTGCTGATCCCTGCAGCCCTCTTCACGGCCAGACGTGGCCTGGGAAAGCCAGAACTGATCATCTTTTCGACAGCTATACCTGTTAAGTTTCCCCAGTCCTGCCTAAAAGTGTTACCATTTTTTACATATGCCATTACAAGATAAAAGTTAAAACTGCTTGCCTATAGGAATCCTACTTAAAATTTCTCACAGAACAGACCATACCAATCTAGCCAGTCTATGTGTGAGAGAGTGTGTCTACTAGCTTTCAGAATTAGCCTAAATATTTTAAACACACCTAACATTCCTTGAGGGCAACAAATCAGGATGACAAAATTATGCTACCCCATGTTGCCTGGTACCTTGCTCCGCTCATAGTGAGATCTCAGTAATCAAATGCTGGTTGACGTAAGTTCATTCTGCGTCCACGTTAATACGGCAGAATACATTACCCGGTCACTCAACTGAGCCAGCGCTCAGACAAATCCAGATAAGGCAATGATTCTTACTTTCAGCATTTAAGCCACATTCCAAATGCTAGCCAAAGTTCTAGAAAAAACTTTGCATTCCATGTTTCCAGTTATATACGTGATGATTGGGATAACAATATTTTATTAAACAAGTAAAAGCAATGCTTAGTATGTAAGATACAACTCCAACTGGTGACCGGACAGCTAGAAGCTTGTTGCGGGTCCTCCAAATTGTATTAAAATTTTTTCCATGCATAAATTAAAAAAAAAAAAATCTATTCCTGTAGTTTTAAGTCACACAGTCTGTGGGTTCCCCCTGCTGGCTCTTTAACTGTTAGAATCAGAAGCTTAAAAAAAAAAAAAAATACTGATGATACCTGTCCACTGAAAACCAACGCCAGAGAGTGGAAAGCCATCAGAATGGTGCCTGATACTGGAAGACTCTAGTTCAGAAGGGCAAAGAGATGTGAAGATAGACCTGTTTACTTAAGCCAAGAACTAATGAGACTTTTATTTTATTTTTTTTATTTGACCTGTTCATCCACTTAATGTTTTTGTAAGTTGGTTGCCAGTATTTAAAATCCAGATCTATAGTTTCTCTTAAAAGGCTGCTAACAGTGAGCCAATATTGCACATGGGTAGGGGAAGGAGGGTTGGACCTTCTTGGCTAGAGCGTGCCCACTAAAGTTTGCTAAAGGTACCAGTGTTTCCTATGACCTGATCCACACTGATCTAATGTTAGTGGCCCCTTATCATCAGTAGCATGAGTAGTTAGTTTTTGCATACTTGATCCTTTTCACTCGTTACTGTTCTGTGTCCACATTTCACCAGATGTTTGAGTCTTAGAATTCTCCTTTGACACATAATTTGAAAACCACCCTCTCAAAAAACTACCACTGATTCCTCCATATCCTCCCCACCTCATCCTCTTTCCAATAAGCGTTTTTGTGATTTTGACATAAAGAGGACTAACAGGCCTGGGGGAAAGTATGCTATGAAAACCATAATTCAGGCTTACCTGCTTATAATGAGACAGCTCTTACCACTTTGAGTTTAAATATGAGAACAGGGCATGTAGAGAGTTCTCTCAATGGCGAAAAACTATCAAAAGAATACAGTTTAGAGTTACTGTTTCATGTCTGAATCCATTTCTATGGCTGCAACAAGGGAGAAGGGAGAGAGTGGGATCCAGAAAAATTTATCAGTTAAATAGCAGAGGAAAAAAGGCACTGTGACTAAGAAAGGGATAAAAGGAATATTTGAGGTCTTTCAAGAAAAGACCATATAATCTTATCAAGACCTGCTCAAGACAGGCTGGAGGTCAAGAAACCCAAACCTCCTTTTACACTGCATTTGGATGAAAGCAAAGCCTTATTTGGTACATTATAATTACGTGCCCCCAAGAAAGCTGAACCTGCCATCTGGACTCACTGCTCCTTGATAATAGACATTCCAGGCGCTGACGGGTCACCAAAGTGGTTGTTAAGTCTACTCTGCTTATATATTTGGCACGAAATGAGAAGTTTGGATATATATATTTCTTTTTCCACTGGAACAGTTAAATAACAGTGTTCTGAGAACTTTCTGTTGTGAGGCTCTCCCACCCAAGTTCAGTGTATTTCCTTCGTCCACCTCTCATTCCAAATACCTCTTTTCCCACATCTTAGTAGTTTTTTTATTAAGAGATGACAAAATGGAGCGGTATGAAAGTACCTGTCTGGGTTTCAGGATTTCTGGGTCCAAATCACATCTCTGCCACTGACCAGTTTCTGGGCTGGTTTCTCCCCAGGGCAAAATATAAAATTTGGAATGCAGTTAAATGCTTTTTTTTTTTTTCCTTTGGTGACTACTACATAATTAGATACCCGTGCACATAGGCTTACTTAGTTTAATATTTTTAACTGAACACAGAGATGAGTCAAACGGTCCACAGTGTGTGTATGAGAATGACGCATGACTCAAACACAAGGAAAGTGAATATGGAGAGCTTATCACTTTTATTTTCCTTTTGGCAGGCATCTTTCATAAGGATCCCTGTTGCTTTGTGATGAATGTTAATAAAATGAAACCTGAATGGTTCAAAGTGTATAATGAATTACTGTCCGTGTCAGATAAAATGATTCATTGATCCAACTCAGTTAACCGGATGCCCAGCCAGTCCGTGTTGTGGAGAAACAGATGGTGAGGTCCCAAAAGAGCATGAGTAGTAATCATGTTTAAAACAAAAATTCCCCAGACCCCCAGGGCCAAGCAGACCACATCTGGCTTATAGTGTGATTAGTGGATGCCAGGTATTAGATGAACATTAGTAACTTTTTGCATTCGAATACTCCCTTCCCGGTCTTTCTTCCTAAAGCAGTATTTTTCAAAGACCATTCTATGGGATCTCACTTGGTGTTCTAACAAAAAACAAAGAGGGCGGGGGAGAGTGAGGTAGATTCTGAGGTTCTGTATTTATTTAGGATATACTGAATTGAGGAGTGCCTGGGTGGCGCTGGCGTTAAGCGTCTGCCTTCAGCTCAGGGCGTGATCCCAGCGTTCTGAGATCGAGCCCCACATCAGGCTTCTCTGCTAGGAGCCTGCTTCTTCCTCTCCCACTCCCCCTGCCTGTGTTCCCTCTCTTGCTGGCTGTCTCTCTCTCTGTCACGCTGGGATCACGCCCTGAGCTGAAGGCAGATGCTTAACGCCAGCGCCACCCAGGCGCCCCTAAAAAGTATTTTTTAAGGGAGCTCTTCTCAGAGTCTTTAACATACCAATACACAATATGATCTGTGAGTTTGGTGACAGCTATACTTGTTTTCCATGAAATTTGGTACGGCCCAGCCAGGGTCATTTAGAAATATAATAGTTCTTGTTTGTTTGTTTGTTTTTGTTTGTTAAAGAGAGAGAGCACAAGGGGCCAGGGAGTGGAGGAGCAGAGGGAGAGGGAGAGAGAGAAAATCAGAATCCCAAGTAGGGTCCACATCCAGTGTGAGCCCTACACGGAGCTCAATCTCATGACCCTGGGATTATGACCTGAGCCAAAATCAAGAACCAACTGAGCCACCCAAAAAAGGCGCTCCCAAAAAAGAAAAAGAAATGTATTAGGGCATTTTGGTTATCATGACGGTTGAGGACCTCTACTTGCCCTTAAAAGCCAGGCAGCACGAATGCTAAACACCTGTGGTACTTGGGACAGTCCCACAGGGCCGCCAAGAACTATTTGGCCCAAGATGCTACAGCCTCTCATTGACATTGGCGGAGAATGCAACATTCCCCAAAGGAATTTGACCACAGAACCTTTCATTTGGAGAGCAGCTTGCGAACTCGTATTCCCTGGGATTCATTTTGGGAAAGTTAGCCTAAGGTGTGTACTTGAAGACCTAGGTTGTACCACTAACCAGCCTCCCCACCCACCCCCACCCACCCCCACCCATGAATTTCCCTTTTTAACTGGGACTTGTAAAGACTAAAATGATTTCAATTCCTTTAATCAAGGTGAAATGGAAACAGTAAAAGGGGGATAGGGATCTGTAAGTAGACATTCTGTCTTGAATCCACCGAGTCAGAAAGCCAGCTTTGCCCTTTAGGGCATTTATGGCTTGTTCCTCTTTCCTCAAGTATTAGGATGACTTAGGAAGCAAAACCTTTCCACAGAGTACGACAACTTGCCGACGTAGAAAGGAACCATCATTTAACTACTGGGACTGCTGTCAGGACTTTGACCAAGAAAAAGAAGATACAGAATTAGAAATGTGTTGTTGGTGTTGTTCTTTTTGAAAAATATCTGAGTCTTATATGTGCCTACACTGTGGCATCTTCCCTGCCTCTGCATCAAGAAGTCTGTCCCTAAGTGCTGGCGAGGATGTGGAGAAAAAGGAACACTAGTGCACTGTTGGTGGGGATGCAAAGTGGCACAGGCATCAGGAAGAATAGTATGGAGGTTCCTCAAATATTAAAAATAGAAATACCATATGATCCAGTAATTCCCCTACTGGGTATTTACCCAGAGAAAGCAAGAACCCTAATCCAAAAAGATACAGGTACTGGTGTTTACTGCAGCACTACGTACAGCAGCCAAGATATGGAAGCACCCTCAGGGTCCATCGGTAGATAAACAGGTAAACAAGACGTGGTATGTATATGGCACATATATATTGCAGTATTATAACAATACTGCATATATTTTGTATATGTACATATATAATATATATAATGGAATATAATATATGTATAATGGAATATTACTCAGCCATAAAAAGAATTCTTGCCACTTGTAACAAGACGGATGGACCTACAGAGTATAATTCTAAGTGAAATAAGTCAGAGAAAGACAAATACTGTATAACTTCATTCATATATGGAGTTGAAGAAACAAAACAAATGAACAAAGAAGAAAAGAGACAAACAAAAAACTAGACTTAAGTAGAACAAACGGGTGGAGGCTCGAGAGAAGGGGAGGATGTGTGAAACAGATAAAGGAGATTAAGAGTCCCTTTATCTTGATGAGCACTGAGTAATGGATAGAATTGTTGCATCATTATATTGTACACTTGAAACTAATGTAACCCTGTATATTAATCATATTTCATTAAAAAACAAATTTAAAAAAGAAGTCTGGGGGTGCCTGGCTGCCTCAGTTGGTAAAGCATGGGACTCTTGATCTCGGCATGGTAAGTTCCAGCCCCACGTTCGGTGTAGGGATGGCTTAAAGATAAAATTAAAAAAAAAAAAAAAAAAAAAGATCTGTTCATTTCCACTTTCGCACAAACCTTCTCAAATTGCTACCCTTTTGAGACTTCCCCCCACCGTCATTGTTGCTTGGATACAGTTCATCATCTGATTTCATTTCCAAATGTTGAAAGCATTTTCAGGAGAATAGAGGAATGATAAGCAAGGGACAGGATGTCCATTTTCTTTAAACTCTCCTGAAATAAAAGTTATTAACTTCTTTAGCCATTACAAAAACACTTAGCTGGGTCATCTTGGGCAAATCGTTAATACTTTTGTGGGAGTCTCAGTTTCCCTGTCTTTAAAATAGAATGACTAAAAATACTGACTTAACAGGGCTATACGAATGGACTGAGATCATGCAGCCAAAGTCCTTGGCCCTGGCATATAGTTAAGTGCTCAGTGCTGGTAAAACTGCTGTGTTATTATAAATAATAATGAAGCAGATTTTCCGCCTCTTAGTATTTGGCCACCCGCAATGCTCAAGAGGACCCCTGCTGCTTCCAGATGTGACTGAGAAGGTGGCTCGGGCAGGACTGGTGCAAACAGACAGCAGACAGTGGCTTCAGCTTGCCAGTCTGGGGCCTCGCTCACTTCCCCAGGCTTCTTTTTCTTTTTCTTTTTTTTTATTTTTAAAAAAGATTTTATTTATTTTTAGAGAGAGAGAGAGCACAAGTGGGGGGTGGGGGAGGGGCAGAGGGAGAGGGAGCAGCAGACTCCCAGCTGAGCAGGGAGCCCAACTCGGGGCTGGATCCCAGGACCCTGAGATCATGACCTGACCTGAAGGCAGACGTTAAACCACTGAGCCACCCAGGCGCTCCCCCGCGCCAGGTTTCCTTTTCCATCATTTAAATTTCAGTCAAGAAAGCAGCAGAGACCACCAAATGAACAACTTCTCTGATATTCAGTTCTGTGAGATTTACTACTTCATTTTCAATCAGACTTGATGCCTAGGGTAATTTCTAAATACCGTTTTATTATTTTTTTAGTCTCGAGTAGTTGGCTCAATTGGCCGCTCGTGGTTAATATTTGAATAGCATGACAATATGAAGGGTGAGAGGACCCACGGTCATCAGAACTGACCGCAGCTATATCTGACAACTAGCAGCCCCCCCTCCCCGCTCCATTTTTACAAAGGGGAATTCTAGGCCTGGAGGGGGGCAGTCACTTGTCTGGCCTCACCGTGGGTCCACTTCAGGTCTGCAACTGGAATCTGGTTCTCTTGGTGGCTTCAGACCTCAGAGTACTGTTTTAGCTCAGTGCTTCTTACAGCAATAAGCCAAAAAAGCCTGAAAAATTCCGCTGTAAGAATCTTAATAAACTATCGAGGCACTTAGCGTAAATTCAGAACGTAGGTATCTCATGGCGGGGACCCTTCCTACGTGTATTGGACTAAATAGTACTACTTCTACAAAACAAAACTCAGACCCACCAATACCGGTCATCAGAAGGAACATCCGGAAGTGGAGCTTGCCTCAGGGCTCTTTGGGGTGGCGGTCTCTTAACCAGCTGCCTACGGGCATCCTGCCTGGAAGCCCCAGCTCTCACACCACCTCCTGTTGAACACTTTGGCTTAAAAGCTATCTCCGATGGGGCTTAACCCAATGGAGACACAGGAGGGGAGGAAGTTTTAGTCTTTATCTAAGTAGTTAAGGGAGGCTAGGAACAGTGAATCTCTCTTCCCAGAATGCATCACAGAGCCCTTCTCCTCAGAGGTGTTGTAGCCTCTCCAGGGCACTTCCAGGGTCAGGCACTGGGTCCCCACAGCCCCATGAGCCATACAGCGGCCTCACTTTCCTTTTAGCCCTGGACTGAGAGAAGCCCACTTCTGCCTTCCATTTCTCCTGTCCTCTCAGCTTCTTTCATCAAACCCTAGCATTCCTGGGGCACCTGGGTGGCTCAGTTGGTTTGGCATCTGACTCTTGATTTCAGCTCAGGTCATGACCTCAAGGTCACGAGATCAAGCCCTGCCTAGGGCTCCTCTCTTACCTTGGAATTTGCTTGGGTTTCTCTCTCCCTCCCTCTCCTTGGCTCCTCCCCCTGCCTCAGTGCACAAGGTCTCTCTCTCTTCCTCAAATAAATAAATAAATAAATAAATCTTAAAAAAAACCCCAAACCCCTAGCCTTCCCTTGCATTTTTCTCCATTGACCTTGGTGGCTCATTAAACTCAGATCCTAAATTGTTCTCCTTTCTTTGAGGGAAAAGAGGACTTAATTTTCAAACCATCCAGGCAGTGAGGAGAAACATTTACATTCAATTCTTGCAAACAGCCAAGAAAGGCAAGAAAAGCAAACCAGTTAGTTTTCCTGTTAAGATGATCTGAATTTACATTGTGTCCTGATTGTAAATGTGAGGAGGGTGGAGGGGGGCACAAACTCTTAATCCAAATTCCCCACTACCAAAACTAGCTCTCTGCTCTCAGTTGCTGGTATGTTTGAGAGAGTTAAAAACTCTCACCTTGTGTAATCTTTACTTTCTTCCTTCAGTATTGCTTCTTAGGTTGATCGAGTCCAACTCTTGGAAGCTTATAGTAGGCCAAAAAAAAGGGGGGGGGATGGGACATGGATGCGTGGTGTCTAGGACAGGACAATAACCAGAGCATCTTCTCCAAAACGGGGTTAATGATGAGATCGGCGTAGCATCACTATGAGGACCAAAAGGAGATACGTGGTATGAAATATTTAGCACAGCCCTTGGCACATTAAAGTGTCCAATAAATGTCTATTCTTATTAAATTTTTATAAGAAAAGTTTCCCCAGAAACTAACCATTATGGCTCCTCCCTGCAGTGAGGAATTCACCTCCATAGTACATTCCCTCCCTGGTGACACTTTGCACTTGGCATTATCAGAAGAGAAACGTATCAGTTAATCCCTGTGCCTCAGTTCCACCAGCTATGCATTTAAAAAGAAATGAAAACAGAGAGTCTCTTCCATTCACTTAATGAGGACCTATGTTTAACCAAGTATTGCTCTAGGCCCAGGGGTAGAACAAAAGAAAACCATAAGCAAAATTCTTGAGATCAAGAAGCACGATGCCGCTAGAAAGTGAATGATGCTTAAGTTTTGGGATTTTTTTCGGAGGGGGGTGCCGCTCGATGTTGACTTTTCCCTTTTCTTATGTGTCATTTATATTTATATTCAGCAAAACTCCAGGAAAAGTATTACTTATAAGCCTCACCTCCCTAATGACTCTTGCTGAGAGTGTGGCTTCCTGTCCTTTGACTGATTCACGAGGTAATTGCCAAATGCTGATTTATATTGTTCCTGTTTCCCAAATGATCCTGTCCAAATGGAATTCGCCTGAGCTGTAAGGTTGCTGCCCCATTAGACATTTCCAAAAAATGTGTTTTTACTAAAAACTGGAATTAGACAACCGTCCTCAAAATATATTACTAGACTAAGAAGACCACACAAATAAAACTTCGTCAATTTCATTGAGCACTTAGACATCCTTCAGGAGACATGTATGTACGAACACTCTATAAAGTACTGTGTAAAGCACTATGTAAAATTTAGCTCTTTTATTCAATGCTCATTGTCAGTGTAAATGAGAATAATTATGATGAAATATATCTCCAAACACTTATCTGTAGTCAGAGTGCCATGGCAGAAAGCTCCAAGAGAAAACAAACAAAAAAAAAAAACAAAAAAAACCCCCTAAATTCAGAAGAGATGTTTCTAGAAATAAAATCCCTACCAAACAATTATGTATTTTGAGGAAGAAACAAGGGAGATCGTCAGAGAACCCAACTGGGGCCTACAGAGAGCATCCGATTGAGTTCTCATTTTGAAAACAAATGTAGAAAAGAGGGGTATTAAAGAAAAATCTCACTGGACAAGATGAACAGATAGAAGTTGATTCTATTCCAATACCATTACCAGCAACAGAAAACTTGTCATTGAATGCTGTGCGTAGACCTCAGTGGGGTTCACAGAGCAAATATGGATACCCAGCTCCTAGAAGGAAAAAGCTGGAGAGTTTTCAGGAGCTGCAGTGGGGGGTGTAGGCCATCTGAGTTTGCTCATTGGCCTTACCCAAAGGAAGAGTAAACTTTCTCATACCTTCATGACAGGAGCTAGTTTTGTAATTTGGAGCAAGCTGAAGTTAAGCTCTTACCCTCCCAAAGATACTGGGACACGGGGGCCCTATCTTCCTTGATAACTACATTTCGAAGAGATGATTCTCAAGTCCTGGAGAAGGTCGTTCTTGGGTTGTGAGACTAGCAAAGCCTTTTTAAATTTATATCTCCAGGGAGCAGGGAAAGGATTTGGGATTACATGTTTTCTGAAGCAAGTACTCCAAGTAAAGGGTGGTTGGGGCCTACAACCAGGAAGATGCCTGTCCAACATTTAGTCAAGTTGAGGGGAAGATTAAGGCCTTCCTGATCAAGGCCTGTTCTTTTGCACTTATGCAAGCTCATGTCACGGTGAGAGTAGTGTCAGAGAGGTTAAATCCCTGAGAGAAACAACCTATGTCCTCTACAGTTAAGACAGCTAATGTATTGGAAACACTTTTGACAAGTTGCAATAGGAAGAGGGTGAAGTCTTGCATTAGATTTGAAAAATGAACCCATTTTCCAGAAGGTAGACATTTTACCTAGCATCATTTCGGGTAGCTAAAACTTAGTGTTTCAATGGACTGGAATTCACTGTAAGCCAAGAGTTTTACTTGGCTTCTGAAAATAACTAAATCCACACTAAGTAAATGGAGGTGTAACGTGAACCTATTGCAAACTGCAGTTGAACTCTGCGGTCACGGGTGAAGGGGTATCAGACCCGAGGAGAGGCAGGAGTGCTGGGGTTCCTGAGAATGGAATGAGCACAATCACAGAAAGTTCCAAACGCCTCCGTTTGCCCCATAGACTGACTGGTAGCCTTCATTCAAGAAATGATTACTGAATGGGTAATATGCCCAACACTCTTGGTTTTCTGACTTCTGTTCGCATGGGGCTTGCATTTATTGGGTGGACACACAATAAAACAAGTATATAAATATATATCAAACGGTTCTAGGTGCTGTAAATGAACACAGCGTAGGACAAGGAAGAAGGACAGAGGCAGAAACGATGGCGAGGGAGCAGGACCCACTGGGCTCGTTCTCCATAGAAACAAATTCATCCAGGCTGGGTTTTCATCACAAGGAACTAGTTCTATATTCTGTTTGTCTTTCTGACAAATTAATTTTTGCCATGATCCTAGAAAGTGTAAATAGCGTACAGATAATTGATAAGATGATTCAAAAGTGACAGATTATGCGCCACAGGGCCCTAAAATAGAGGAAGGCTTGCACACATTCCAAAACGAGAGCAGTGACTTTGCGCTCCGGTAATGCTGATTCGTACCAATTTATAGCAAATACTGCGTAGATTTGCCTTAAATGCTGCCTGTTTTCTTTGGAAGTCGGCATTTCTAAAAATTGAATTTCTTGGGGCGCCTGGGTGGCTCAGTCAGTTAAGCGTCTGCCTTCAGCTCAGGTCATGATCCTGGGGTCCTGGGATCGAGCCCCAAGTTAGGCTGTCTGCTCAGCAGGGAGCCTGCTTCTCCCTCTCCCCCTGCCTACTGCTCCCCATGCCGTGCTCTCTCTCTCTCTCTCAAATAAATAAAATCTTTTAATAAATCAATCAATAAAATAAATAAATAAAAACTCAATTTCTTTGCATAAAAATAAAGCCTTTACTCAGTGCTTAGAATTATCTAGGAGTTTTCCTTTGAAATAATGAAAACAATCCTACTCCTATTGCTTTTATCTATAAGTATACAGTGTACTCATTTTTATTTTTGTGACTTGGTAGTATACCACATTTTGAAACTACTTTTCTAGTTACTAATTCATTTAATCCTCACAACAATCTTATAAAAAATTATTATCCCAATTTTATAAAGGAGATAAGTGAAGGTCACTGAGGATGGTGCCTGGAGTCCTACATCTAGCAAATGTCAGAGCTACTAATGGAAGAACGGGAGAAATCATTTACGGTCTTGGCTTAGAGAGACCTCTAGCTTAACAGAGTTCTCTTTCCTAATTTAGAAATTAGGAGTTTAGACTCAGCGAGGTTTAGGTCCTTTTTATCTCAGAGTTTTTGGTTTTGTTTTGGTGGGTTTTGTAATTACAACTTCAACTCTGTGTCTATATGGTACATTATGGGGTAATATATTTGCATTATTAAAAGAGTTATGAAGACAAAGTTGTTTCTCAAAGGAAAAACCCAACTTTCATGTTCCCCTCGTGTGAAATTAAGGGGATGGATGAAAATATATCTAAGATGTTTTCCTGTTCTCTTACTCTACAACGTGTTTTCCTAGAACTGCAGTTTTTGTAAAATTTTGTTGTTTTTTTCTTGTACAGTATTTTTGTTTTACTTGTCTCTTTTTACCATAAATATGTTTTTCAGTACTTGGGCATTTTTTCTGTAAATTCACAAGAAAATCTGTTTGCCTTCCCTACACACACATGCACAGCAATGTTTGGGGGCTCAGAAGCAGCCAATCTGAGTCCACCAACTAGTGATGAACTGGAAACCTTCCTTTCCTGGGCAGGGCGATTTAAATACAGCTGATTCAAAAATATTAAAGTATTCCTTTCCCAACCTCAAGTGACATTTCATTCATTTCACTGAAAATTTATTTCCCATCCGAGCACTCAAATGAAACCACGCTGAAAGGTTTATGCTCTATGGAAAAGGTTGTACCTATATTGCATGTACCTTCAGGAACTTGGCAAAATTTCCAGACCCTTCTGCACTGAGAATGCGATTTGTGGTGGCATTATAAAACGAGGGTAATTGCTCAAATCCATATCCTTCCCTTACGAAAATGATGTAACTACCCACTTACAAATATAAAAGTCAGATTTATAGTGCACAGCTAAAGAAAGAAAACAAAAAGGAGAGAAGACGCGCTACCACTGCTGAACCACTGCGCAGCTGTACCGAGGAAGCAAACCATGAAGGAGGCCTTGAGGGTCTGCAAAGGCCTCTAGGCTCCTGCAGTCCTACCCAACCCTGGCTGCCCACTGCCTCCCGGCTTCTGCCCAGCCACCAAGAAGCAGCATTTCCTCAACGTGCACCTGTCTATAGCCCTCTACCCCTCACTCTCATCCTTACGTGTGCAAGTAAGCAGCCCAGCCACGCTGGTATAGCTTTTGCTTTATAATTGTCTGTCCCTTCCACGCTTGTCCCATAATGATCCCTTTCCCCCTATCTTAGGAACACTCCCAATCGACTTAGGTAGGAATTTCTTGACTGTAATTAATAAAGTATTTGATTCAACTAGCGTAATGATTTAAAAGCCAGGTTTTGGAATCAAACCAACTACTCTACCACTTACTGTCTGACATTAAGTACCTCACTTAACTTCTCTATCCCTTCCTTTCTTCATGTGTAAAATGAAGATAATATTACCTTCTTCACTGTTTCTTTTTTTTTGAGTACAGTTTCTGTAACATTGTTTTTGTTGCCATCACATCAAAGAGAGAAAATCCTTCCAGAAGAATATAATTTGGGCGAAAAAACAATTTTCAGTTGGATAATGTCTTGGTAAAAAAAAAATGTTTATATAATTCTGGATTGGGTATTGAAAGATGGGACCTGGTCCCATCCCCTCATTAGTAAGCTTAGGCAAGCCCCTTACCATCCCAGACAGTAAAATAAGCTATCATATAGCTTTTTTTTTTTTTAAGATTTTATTTATTTATTTGAAAGACTAAGAGACAACCAGCAAGAGAGGGAACACAAGCACGGGGAGTGGGAGAGGAAGAAGCAGGCTCCCAGCGGAGGAGCCTGATGCGGGGCTGGATCCCAGAATGCCAGGATCATGCCCCGAGCTGAAGGCAGACACTTAACGATTGAGCCACCCAGGCGCCCCTCATATAGCTTTAAACTTTCTCCAGTTGTCAATTTCTTCTCAGGTTCAAATTTATAAGTTATTGCCAGCTGCGTGAAAACGGACACGGGTGTTTACACCTTTTTTCTTTGCCAGCTGGCGCAATGTTAAACATTGTCAGTAGAGGGCGCCAGAAAGACATAGCAGAAGGAAGGGAATTTTCCTCCTGTAAAGCTGTGCTTGCTCAGCAAGCTTCTGCAGCACGCGCGGCTTGTGTAGCACCCAGCTGCTGCAGCAAGCACAGCTTCCCCAGCTCTTGGCTCCTGTAGTGAGCAGTGGACAGGAGAACCTAGCGGCAGCAGCTTCCTCCAGCAGCCCTTCAAAAACGCAATTTTACACAATAATGCCTCAGGTAAGACCGTTTCTGTGAACTAACTTTCCCTAGCCCCTTAACGGTCAGTTTCCTGCAAGCTCTGAGGGCCGATTCCCAGCAAGCTCCGCCAGTGAGACACCACAGCAATTTCTCTACCATCCTGTGAGCCACAGCAGAGCCTCCTCCAAGATCTGGATCTCAGCCCTGGGGTTAGGGGGAGGCTCTCCTTTGGGTGTCCTATCTCAGCCCTAGAGGTGCTAGCTGGTCCTTGTATGTGCTCTGTATTCTTTGGAACTCTCTGTACTTCTTCCTCACCAAACCCTCATTACTTGAATCCCATTACAGTTGATAATTCTTTAAATTACATTTTCCCTGTTCAATACTGTGTAGTTTCTGTCTTCTGATTGGTCATCGACGGATAACACAGCTCTAAGATTTTGATACATAGAAATACTGATTTCAGAGGTGACGATATTAGGAAAGGGATCTTCTAATCTCACTGCTAAGCCTCCCAGAGTGGCATTATTTCTGAAGATAGATGTTAGCAGAGATTAACAAGGCCTTTGGAAGAAAACCACATTTGAAGAGCAGATAACCTTCACTTCTGATGCCAAAAAAAAAAAAAGATAAGCCTTGTAGAGTCCAAGATCATCTACATAGTCAAGAGGGGCATTCAGAAGCTTTGATTTGGACCTACATCATTAGAAATTGGCTAAACTATGAGGTTGAGGGCGCAGTCCTCCAGAAGGCCAACTTTGCTCAAGACTTCTGGCACCAAGTACACATTTGGGGGTTCCAAAACCACACTTGGGTTTTGTAATTCACTAGAAAGCTCACAGAACTCACTATTATACTTAAAATCACATGTATTACAGGAAAAGGATACAAATTAGAACCAGCTAAAGGAAGAGATACGTAGGGCAAAGCCTAGGAAGCCCAAACACGGAGCTTCTAGTCATCCCTCCCATCACCCTAGTCCGTGGAGTCATGGACAGAGAGTGTTACCTCCTCGGAGCCATGATGTATGACAATACGCATGAGTATTGCCAACCAGGGCAACTTACCTGCGCTTTGGAGGCCAGAATTTTTCATTGGGATTCATTACACAGGCACGATTGACTGAATCATTATTCATGTGGTTGAGCTCACTGTCTAGTACCTATTGCCTCCCTGGAGATGAGCTAAAATCACATGACCGGAAGGGCCCACCATGAGCCATCTTGGTAGCGCAGCATAAATTATCAGGTGAGGTTCCAAGGGCCCATCATGAATAACAAAGATACTCCTATCGCTCAGTGAATAATGAAGGTTTTAGAGGTTACCTCCTCTGGAATCTGGAACAAAGCCTGAACGTCTCTTTGGGCAGGTCAAATTCCCAGCTACACATGCACCAAATACATTGGAAAGCTGAAGTAAAAGAAGGTGCAGTCGTCATTATACTAAAGCCAGATTTTATTGGAAACAAAAAATAACCGCTTACATAAGGTCAGTCTCATCAAAAAGATAATAGATTGCATATAAAAAGGAAGAGGCAGCAGCAAGATGTTATAGGATTTGCTATCTCACCATTTTTTACCTGTTCTTTTAGCTTCGGGGCTCAGGGTTTCGTACAAGGGCATGAAAAATTGATTTAGAAGTGAAATTAGTCACATGAAATCCCCATTTCCTTGCTTTTGCATAATAACATTTTCATCTGTATATACTAGCATGCTTCATCTCACTTTTTTTTTTTTTAAAGATTTTATTTATTTATTCGACAGAGATAGAGACAGCCAGCGAGAGAGGGAACACAAGCAGGGGGAGTGGGAGAGGAAGAAGCAGGCTCATAGCGGAAGAGCCTGATGTGGGGCTCGATCCCATAACGCCGGGATCACGCCCTGAGCCGAAGGCAGGCGCTTAAGCGCTGTGCCACCCAGGCGCCCCTTCATCTCACTTTCGATTTGCCTCCACACGCCTTCTGAAAGCAGGAAGAAACCACTCTTCGCCTCTTTCATGCCTCCCCACCCTCAGGAAGGGTTAGTATATCGAAATGTCACTGCTACATTAGATACCGGGGTCATGTGCTTCTTTTGTCCTCTTTCTTCTTGTTCTAAATGGCTTTATATGCTAAATGGTTAGATCCCTGTTTTACATTTGGTGGCTCCAGGGGATTTCAAAATGTTAGATAGAGTGAATGTTCAGAACACCGTCCAAACTGTTTGAAATAGACATAAAATTTTATTTCCATGCTTGCCTTCTTATTACGTTTGTTACAGCTGAACTGTATATGGAGGCAAAACGAAATAAAGGTGAGTCAGTCAAGGAGAGCAGATTGGATGCCCATAAATCCATGGTAACCAACCCTGATATACAGTCAACACTGACAGTCTCTTCTCCTACATTTGTCTGGTCAACTTCTATTATTTTGACCTAATCCTCAAATCTGAACTCTCCTTTCTCTTTCTCAAAATTAAGCCGATGACGTCATCATTTACTTTACAGAGAAAATACAAGATTTATGTATATACAGGCACACACACACACACACACGCGCACACACACACACACACACACACACACCTGCTTCTCTTGCCATCAAACATTCGAACTTGCCATGTATACCGAAGTAAGCTAACAATGTTCCTTCCGGGTTAGTGAAGATGTGCAGCCCCTTTGCCCATCCAATGGCAGTACTCCTTATATGTTTTCAATCTTATCATCTTCAGTCTTCTCTGGAAAATTGCATTATTGATTATCCCCCTTCTTCCTTTTTTTTCTTATACATTGTGACATCTCTTTGGATTCTTCCATTGGTGTTCAAACATACTCAAGCCTCTTTTATTTAAAAACTGAAATCCTTTCCTCAAATGTGACCATCCTGCACCAGTTAGGAGTCTCTCTCTCTCTTCACCTTTAAGGGCAAACGTATATAAAGAAAAAGCTCAACTCATTTCCAACACACTCTTCTAACTACAGTACTCTGGAGTTTGGACTCCAGCATTGCACAGAAACAGGTTTCACAAAGGGCCCTCAAAACCTGCTATTGCTAAATCCGGTGAATATTTGTAGGCCTCTTTTAACTTAACTTCTCAGCATTATTTGATTCTGCTGACTACTCCTTTCTTCTTGAAGCATTTTCTTACTCATTATTACAGGATCCAATACCCTCTTGATCTGGTTTTGGCTATGGCTGCTCTCTTTAACCTCTTTGCCTTCTTTTCTGAGCCATTTGACATTGAAGCTACTAAAAGTTCTATCAGAGACCCAGTTGTGACTTTGCACTGTCTTTCTTGGAACCATCATCTACACTCATGTCTCCATTGCTCCCAAACATAGATGACTCCCAGATCTGTTTCTTCAGCTTGGGTAGCTCCTTTGCATTTCAAGCATGAATTTGCAATAGTCAACTTGAAAAGTTGTTTCAAAATCTCTTCAGACATAACACATCCAAACCACATTCATGATTCCCCTTCTTATACCAAAAGCTGTATCCTTCTTGTGATGGTCCATGTCTCGTTCATTCAGTTGAATAAAACAGATATTTGGGGGTTATCCTGGACACCTTCCTTTCCCATACCTCCTGTATCCAATCTATCACCCAGTTGAGTCAATTTTGTCCCTTTAGACTTAACTACTTTTCTGTTTCTATGAACAAATCCCGGCCCAAGACGACATAATCTCTCTACCAGACATTAAAATATCTTCACATATGTATCCCTGTCCATGTTTATACTTCTTCTTGCTTCCGCCACCCTAATATATTCACCATGCTATACCAGAGTGATCCGATGATGTTACCTCTGCTTAAAACACTTTGGTAGCTGTTTATTTTTCATAGATACAGATACACGGATGTAGATACAGATCAGAATCCTTGAGTAGTTTACAAGGCGCTGTTTGTCCTGCTCCCTAGTCATCCCATTTCTTCCCTGCCCTTTGCTTTCCTTGTTTTAGCCACACTGACCATCTTCAATGAATGGAAGTGCCATGCCGCTGCTTGCCTTGTGTTCTGCACAAAATATTCCGACTTCTTTGCTTTACCCTGGTAACTCTTATCATCAGATCCCACTTCACTCCTCACCTTCCCTAGAAAGCCTTCCTAATATTCCTGTCTGGATCAGATTTTCTTATTATATGATCCCATGGTAGCATTTACTTCTTCTTTGTGTAGTGTATCACCTTCAGAATGTTATATTTATTCATGTACTATTTCCTTAATCTTTATCTTCCCTGTAGGAATATGTACTTATGGAGAGGAGGGAACATATCAATTTATTGTACCCCCAGAATCGAGCATAATGTCTGGTTGTCATTAAGTATTTGTTAAGTACATAAATAAATGAAAGGAATTTTACTCATTTTTGAATACAAAATCACTTACAGAGAGCAAACTTCCTGCATTTGAGGATAACATTTAACCACTTACGGGAAGGAGGCATTTTGTAAATTTTGTAAATTTCCCTTATTGGTCAAAATGTGCTCCTCAAGGGCTTGGAAAGCCTCAGAGCTGATCCAGAGGTCAACTGGGATTAAACCAAGGGAAGGTTACGTGGCAGGGAACCAAAACCCCTGCCAGCCTCTCCCTTCCACTTGAAGCAGATTAACTTTGATTTTCCCTATATTTACATTAGACTTCTGTGGACAGTTTTGTTTGAATAAGTGTCCACTCTCCTTCCTCATCAAAAAGGTTTGAAAATGACTGAACTAGGGGCACCTGGGTGGCTTGGTCGGTTAAGCCTCTGCCTTCAGCTCAGGTCATGAACCCAGGGTCCTGGGATCGAGCCCCACACTGGGCTCCCTGCTCAGTGGGGAGCCTGCTTCTCCCCTCTTAAAAAAAAAAAACAAAAAAAGAAAATGACTGAACTAGTAAATTTCAATGGCCAGATAAGAAAATGGAAGCCCATGTTAAGTAAGTGAAATAACCCCAAGTTGCATAGATAGCTCATGTACAATCCTTATATTCGAAGAAAAGATAAAGAATCCCCAAGAGGAGGAAAATACCCTGGAAAAAATATAAGTAGTCCTCTAATAACAAAGAGAAACGGTTCCTCTCCCTCTCCTCCTTCCTCCTCATTGGTAGTTCCCATTTCCTCCTGCTGCTTTTATTCCCACAGTATTTGTTACATTAGCAAGAAGCAGACTTCACAGACTGAATGCTAATATGTCACTATCTGGCTTTGTAAAGGAGAGCCATTCTGGTAACTAAATTTCCCAGGCTATGTTCATTCTGTCATTTGCCAGCTGGAGATGGCAGATATTTTTTAATGGCAGAAAAGATGGAGATGGCAGATATTTTTTAATGGCAGAACTATCCTCAAATAACTAATTGACTCACTCATTTGTATTTCTGAAGTGAACTTGAAAATATTCAAGCGTTACCTCTATGTACGGATATATACATATAAATCCATTCCCGCCAAGGAATCCTTATAAGCAGAAAACGAATTAGAGGCAAAATATATTGTTATCCCTCCTTGGCAAACACCAGAGGGCACTAAATACTGAAAAAGAAAGAAATGTTACAAACTGCACATAAATAGATTTTCTCACTAGAGGGAGCAAAGGAAAAGTGACAATAATATACAGTACATACTCTTGAAAAAGTCTATGTAGAATATTTATGCTACTTTAAGATAGGGGAATAAATATTTATTTTACTCTAGAGAAACATATTACTATCAGGAGAATTATAATAAAAACCAACCAGAAAAGGTCATCTCTTCTTCAGGAATCTTGAATGGAAAATCTGTATGAGATACATCCCTGCTATCCTCTCCCCTTCTCTGTGTCTCTCCTTCTCTCTCCTTTCCCTCCTCCTATACTTACGTCTCTATTTCTATCTCCATCTCCAGCTATAGGACTATCGATATGTTTATCCATATACGCCTTTATGTCACATAAAGTTAACAGTGAGAACTAGAACTTCTCAATAGAAAAGTGAGTATGGAGTGCCTGGGTGGCTCAGTTGTTAGGCGTCTGCCTTCGGCTCAGATCATGATCCCAGGGTCCTGGGATTGAGTCCCGTGTCGGGCTCCCTTCTCCACTGGGAGCCTGCTTCTTCCTCTCCTACTCCCCCTGCTTGTGTTCCCTCTCTCGCTGGCTGTCTCTCTCTCTCTGTCAAATAAATAAATAAAATCTTTAAAAAAAAAAGTGAGTAAAACATAAAAACAGAATTCACAGAAGTAACATGGCAAAAAAAATATAAGGAAAAAAGTTCATCTAGCAAAAAGCAATAAAAGATAAAACAAAAAACAATAGTGTTAAAAGCTAGTAAGTATATAATACAATAGGCACTTTTATATAACACTGGCAGGAGTATTACATTGGTTAAAAAAAATTCCGAAAAGCAATGTGGCAATCATATGTGTAGATAGATAAATAGGAAGATCTTTCTTTCTTTTTTTTTTTTTTAAGATTTTATTCATTCATTCAACAGAGATAGAGACAGCCAGCGAGAGAGGGAACACAAGCAGGGGGAGTGGGAGAGGAAGAAGCAGGCTCCCAGCAGAGGAGCCTGATATGGGGCTAGATCCCAGAACGCCAGGATCACGCCCTGAGCCGAAGGCAGACGCTTAACCACTGTGCCACCCAGGCGCCCCAGTAGGAAGATCTTTCTAACCTGAAAAACGTCACTTCTTTAAAGCTTCCTTAAGAAAATAATAAGTGATAAGTAAAATATAAATGTAGAAAGGCACTTGCCAGAGCAATGAAGCAGTAACAAAGTGGAAGTAAACTTAATGTTTTACAGTAAAGAAAATGTTATAATAAATTACTATTAGAGTCAGATGATATTATGCTTTCATTAAAATATAGGTCTTCAAAATTAGTAAGTGATATTTGATAAAATCATAATATGTACGTTAAATTAAAAAACAGAAAATATAGTTATTGACCCAGTATGTTTCCAATACATTTTTAAATATTTCTTTATTAATGGTGGTTAGATTTATGTAGTAGGATTACAGATACTTCTTATTTTCTTCCTAAACTTTTCACGCTTTCTAAATGTTCTAGACTGGGTAGCATACTGATCTTATGATTAGAGAAAAGAACATTCTTAACTTGTATTTTGGAAAAAAACCACAAAGTTTCCAGAAAGATGCAAGAATAGTAAAAGCAGATTTTATTAGGATAGGTTTAAAGAACTGAAAATGGTCAGGTTAAACATGTGTTGCCATCTATCTATCTATCTATCTGTCCGTCCATCCATCCATCCATTCATCAAAACACACACATATGGATAGTACGTGAGAGTACTTACTTTGCAATGTACTTACCAGCATTGAATAATATAATTTGTTTTTGTTTCATATTACCTTGTTTGGCTATTGTTGAAGCTGAATATAGGTCTTATGATATTTTTGGCCATTAGTAATTCTGTTACTGCAGTGAATTTTCTACTCTATAATGTACAGGCCATATTCAAATTTCACCTCTATACCAAAAATTTCCATTTCAGAATTTTTTTTCTTCAAACAGGAAACCAGTTCAGGATTACAGAATGCATTTACTTGCAATATTCCCTTAGTCTCTTTTAATCTGGAACAGCTCTTCAGGCTTTCTTTGTCCCTGGTGACACTGATTTTTTTGAAGACTACAAGCCAGTTATTTTGTAGAATATCTCTCAACAATTTGTGGGTATTTTTTTTTTTCTTATAATCCAGTTCAGGTTATGCATTTTTGTCTGGGACAACAATGAAGTAATGTTTTCTTCTCAGTGAATCACATCAGATGTCCCATTCTTGGAGATTAATAACTAATTTCTGGAGAAATGCTTAGAGATAATGTACATATCCTGTGTCTCATCAAAATTTACACTATAGTTTTATCATCCTTTGATGATTCATGCCTGAATCAATTATTACTAAGTTAATCACAAGATGGTGATTTTTTGATACCATTGTTCATTCCACTTTTAATAGTTTTCTTCTTCTGTTATAAAAAGTTGTCCTTTCTCTTCATGTATATTAGCAGTATAGGCACATGGATTTTTTTTTTAATCAATGAGTTATAATCCATTACTACTATTTTTAATTTTGGTATTCTAATTGTGCCAGATGTGACTACTGGAAGCCATTCAGGAGAGCCCTTTGTCCTATTGACATGCTGCCATCAGTTTTGTTTTGTTTTGTTTTGTTTTCCCAACACTTCCTTACTTTGTGGCCCCTCAAAATGTTCCCAACTCATCTTGTACTTTTCCCGTCTCAACCATGGAAAATTCCAGTCCAACAGTACAGGGTTCTCTGCAGCCTTCTCTTCCATATTTGTATCTCCCTTCCCTGAGAGTGAGAACCCTGACTCTGAACGTCACCAGTGTCTTTACTCGTTCACTCAATACTGCAATACACAGAAAATAGTTTCAGATTTGCTATACTCATACAACTGTGAAAACTACCAAGTAGAGTGAAAGCTTAGTTTACCATTCTTCTTGTGTTTAGAATAAAGATATAGCTCAAAAGTTTTTTGAGGTTTAAAAACATTTTTAAAAATTATTTGGTTAGTCCTTTTATCTTCTTCATTGTGGTTATGTTATTTGAAAAATTATTTTTTTTACAAAGAAAGTTATATTTGGTTAAGATTAGCTTACTTGAAAAAGTTCAGTGGGGGCGCCTGGGTGGCTCAGTCAATGAAGCCTCTGCCTTTGGCTCAGGTCATGTTCTCAGGTCCTGGGAACGAGCCCTGCATCCAGCTCCCTGCTCAGTGGGGAGTCTGCTTCTCCCTTTGCTGCTCCCCCTGCTTGTGTTCTCTCTCTCAAATAAATAAAATCTTAACAAAAAAATTTAAATGGAAGGTTCTTATGGGTCTATTAATGCATTTCCATTCAATGCTAATTTAGAAACATCTTCATTTATTTCATTTTTATGATGTTTATTTTTGAGGATGAAAAGCAGCATATAACCCAAAGCATAAAACAAATTTCAATGAGTCCATACTGATTCAAGTAAATAATTGAGTAAGTAAACAAGGAAAAAGAGATGACTCTTCCCTGTAGAAGAATTCCAAATAATTTATGGGGTTATTTTGTTCTCAAGGAGGTAGAGCATAACTACTCTCTAAGTGCGGGCTGTGTGTTGTGACTTCCTTCCAAAGAGTAAAAAGGAGCTTAAAAAAAAAGAAAGTGACTTTCCTTACAGTAAAGCAATCTACCACATACTACCTCATCCAATTAATCAAGGTTAACATCACCAGTGATAAGTCATGTTGATTGTGTTTACCCTTGATATGTTGGGATGAAAGTGGCACTTTACCTCTGGTCTTCCTGCCCAAAATATATTACCCCGGTCTAATCATAAGAAAAACATCAGAGAAATCCCAATTGAGTGACATTCTACAAAATATCTGACCAGTACTCTTCAAAACTGTCAAAGTAGGGGCGCCTGGTTGGTACAGCGGTTAAGCATCTGCCTTCGGCTCAGGGCGTGATCCCGGCGTTATGGGATCAAGCCCCACATCAGGCTCCTCCGCTATGAGCCTGCTTCTTCTTCTCCCACTCCCGCTGCTTGTGTTCCCTCTCTTGCTGGCTGTTTCTATCTCTGTCAAATAAATAAATAAAATCTTAAAAAAAAACAACTGTCAAAGTCATCAGAAATAAGGAATGAATGAGAAAATATCACAGCCAAAGGAGCATGTGGAGACATAACCATGTAATGTGGTATCTCGGTGGGATCTTGCAACAGAAATAGGGCATTAGGTAAAAAGTAGGGAAACTTGAACAAATATGAATTTTAGTTAATATCAGTGTATTAATTTTGGCTTATTAATATAATAAATGTACTATACTATTGTAAGACATGAATAATAAGTAAAACTGGTTGTGGGGCATATGGGAACTCTCCCTACTACCTTTGTAATTTTTCTGTTAGTCTAAAACTAAAGTAAATATTCTATTTTAAAAATTAATACATAATATTTGGAAAAAGGAAAGTGTATGGAGGGGAAAACTTAAATCATCTTTCCCATCATTCCTGCATAAATACCTTTAATATTTTTAACATATTTCTCTCTTTCTCTTTCTCCCCCCTTTCCCCCTTCTCTTCTCTCCTCCCTCCTAATTTATCTTTATCCCTCTATTTCTCTCTCCATTTCTTTCAACAGTTTTAGTACACTCCCTTTTCTCTCTCTTACATGCCCTGACTCTCTTTGGGTAAGTATATGTGTGGTTTGACCAGAATCCCAAAATAAAATAGATGTGAAATTTTAACTGACTCTTGAAAATCTCAACCAAATTGAGACTGTAGTAGGACTAGAAAGTAGGCAGAAGAATTGGTGAAGAGATGTCCTTAGAGAGAGCTGTTTCCACCCTGTGAGTCCTTACTCCACCCCACCCCAGGCACTGGGTAAACCTTTACCTGCAGCTTATTGAGGCAGGGTCATATTTTATAGGACCACTCCTAAGATTTAAAATGTGTTTTTATGATAGTTGTCTTTCTCTGCTTGACTTATTTCACTTAGGATGATCGGTAGGGGAAGAAAGGGATAAAGAAAGGGGGGGGGGTAATCAGAAGGGGGAATGAAACATGAGAGACTATGGACTATGAGAAACAAACTGAGGGCCTCAGAGGGGAGGGGGGTGGGGGAATGGGATAGGCTGGTGATGGGTAGTAAGGAGGGCACGTATTGCATGGTGCACTGGGTGTTATATGCAACTAATGAATCATCGAGCTTTACATCGGAAACCGGAGATGTACTGTATGGTGACTAACATAATATAATAAAAAATCATTAAAAAAATAAAATAAAATAAAATAAAATGTGTTTTTGCAATTGAGAAAACCTGAGGACCAGTAACTGATTTGTGTCTGAGAGTACCAACATAGTCTATGGCAGCAAAGCCCTAGAGGGAGCTTTGCTGTCCTCATTGGAATAGGCCTGAACTCTCAGACTTTGTTGAAGCAAGAGAAATGAGAGAGCTTTCCACGAGCCAGATGGAACGCATTCAGGAGCAAGACGCAGTATTGGGTTATCTTAGGTCTTCTCCAGCAAAGCTGTCTAGAAGTGCAGAGGAACCCTGGCTGCAAGGATCTGGCTCTAGTCAGTAGATCCCTGGGGGCTAAGGAAATGAACTATAAGTAACCATTGGAATAATGGAGCATCCACCCAGGTCAAGGGAATTGATGGAGAGAGGTGCTCAATGATGGTGATTGCTAAGGATCCAGTAACGTTCACAGGCGTCTGAGATCCCGAAGCCGTTCAGCCTCGTCGGGATGCCTCTGTCCCTGTGATGGGCTGGATGCATGTCTGTGTCCCCAAAATTCATATGCTGAAGCCTTGATCCCCAATGTGACTGTATTTGGAGGTGGGGTTCTTTGGGAGTAATTAGGTTTAGAGATAAGGTATTTATTTAAGGAAATAATTAAGTTAAAATGAGGCTGATGAAATGGGCCCCCATCCAGTATTATTAGTATCCTTAAAAGAAGAAGAAATTTGAATACACAGAGACGCAACACCGAGGGGTGACCATGTGAAGATACAGAGAAAAGATGGTCATGTGTAAGCCTCAGGAGACACTGAACGGAACTGAGCGGGAACTGCGGATACCTTGATCTTGGGCTTCTAGCCTCCAGAACTTGGAGAAAATAAATTTCTGTTAAGTCACCCCATCAGTGGTGTCTTATTATGGCGGCCCTAGCAAACAAATACAATATCACTTATCTGTCTTTGACATATCACACTTAATTTCCCTTCCTGTTCTCTGTTTCTGACCCAGGACTCATTCCTCAAATCTAATTCATTCTCCTTCTCGGTTATTGTTCTTGGCTTCTTTCCTTAGTTGTAATTGGCATCTCTTCTCCTATATTAGGTCTGCTTTTAGCCTCTATGGCTACAAAATCGATCTAAATGGATGCTGGCACTTTTCCTGAGATCTCTTTCACAGGGCTAATGGACCACCGAATCCCATCCTTTCTATTCTCAACCCAAATTCTGTGGTTGAATTGAACCAAAGCCAGGAAACTCTACCTTATAAACTTCTCATCAACGAATATCCCACCAAGACTTGGAGAAGTGAACTTGCCTTCCTCTAGGTGGGCATTGGAAACAGTGACACGTGACACTAATGAAGGATAGTTGGAAGAAACGCAGCTAGGGACAGGGGGGCCTCTCCCTAAGAGGAAACCACCCTTGAAGAAATTTTACACCGCCCTGGAAGGAGCCCTCCACCCTTTCCCGCATGATAGGTAGATGACAGAAACCTGATTGGATGACAGGCACGTGGAGGGTTAGTCAGATTAAAACAGCCTGCCAAAAGCCCATAAAAGCCCCTGGACTTAGAAACTCCAGTGGCAACCCTCCCAGGTCCTCTCTCTCCTCCGGAGTTTTGTACTATCGCTCAATAGACCGTTTTGCTGCCCACCGCTCTTCGTCTGGTTTGCCTCTTCGTTCTTCGAAGCAGCGTGACCATGAACCGCGGCACCGAAGAAAAAGAAACCCTGTACCAACACAAAACCTGAAGTACAAGTTCAAAGTTGTCGATGGCTCTTCAGCTCAATAGGCGGAACCACAGAAGAGAAGCTGTTTGTCTCTGACGACCTCAGGCTTGCTCTGTCCCAACGATCCTCTCCTTCCCGTCTCCTTTCTCCTTGTGCAATGGGGATGTTACCTGGAGTGGGGCAGTGTGTGGTTAGGTGACATTCCTCTCTCTTGCCAAGGGTTCTTTTTACCTAAGTTGTTATACGTGGGGTTCATGGTGCTTTGGCTTTGGCTGAAGGAACAAAGCTTATTTTCCTCTTTTTTTTTTTTTTTTTAAGAAAGGGGTGCCAAGGCAATGGTAGAGGTGGAAAGAGTAGGGGCAATGGGATGATGTTTGCCACCCACCAAATCCCTCGGGTCACATGAGAGCTTCTGGTCAAGAGGGAGTTAGGACCTGAGCACGCCTGACGGACCCGTGTCCTGAGGGACCAAGTGCGAGTGTAGGAACCCGCGCTGCTGCCATGGGACTCAGTCACCCGGAAGCTGAGCAGAGGATCAGTCCCTCTTGCCTAAAAATGCTCTGCTTTGACCTCCAGGAACATGAGGAGCTTTAGCTTGACTGGATGCGTGTATTATCCCAGGCCTGCTGAGGTTCCTCCAGGCTGCTGTGAGCGGCTGGGACCTGACGGGGAGAGCGGAGCGGGACCCAGCAGGTGCTGCACGGCGGTTCGCTGGCTGGGGCCGAGCGGAGAGATGGAAACTGGGGGCATGTTTTACAGATGCTCTTTAGAGAACCCTGGAAAGGGTGAGGGGAGAGACTTCACATGGCAAGACAGTGTGGGGGGACATTGGAAGTACTGACTAGGGCAATTTTAAGGTGGGGATTTACTTTCTTTTTGCCCCATGTTTCCATGTAGAGGGACCTCTAAATCCAGGATGATCTCATCCCACAGTAATCCACTTAGTTACTTCTACAAAGACCCTATTTTCAAGTAAGTTCACGTTCACGAGGGTAAGGACTGGGACATATCTTTTGGGGGGCACCATTCGACCCACTGCACTGCCTTAGTGAAAGAAGTGTTCCTTCCATTGAAAATCACTCTATTTTCTGCTCATTTCAACCAGGTGGGAAAATTTGGTCCAGCTTTATTTTCTGTGCAGTTTGCATTATCAAAGCTTTAGTGTTTTTCATTTTCTAGGAATAAAATCATATGTACTTGAATGTCGTTTTTCAAAATATATTCTGTCTTTACTCCCTTCCCATCCCTATGAAGTAAAAAGCCCCAAATGCTTGTCAGTTACACTTGCTCTACTAAAACCCACCGAGAGGCAGCCTCGGGCGATTCACGACACGGGCTGTGATTGATTAAACCATTTCTCTTTATTTTTGGGCACCATCCAGACTGCATTTTCCACTCTGTTTTGCAGTTTGGTAACTAAATTCTTCCCAAAGGGACATGAGCAGAAGTCCTTCTCATCTCTTCCAGCTGGCCCATCAATCCTTGCATGAGATCAGACGTTCTCTCCCCAAATTCCCTAACCCACCCCCAGTCTGGATATCTGCATTCAGGGCAAACTTGAAAGCCACGTGTGAAAGATGGTTCATTTTTTTTATCAGTCTAGGTTTGTGAATGATTAAGTAAAACAGAGCTCCCAACACCGATAAGGTACACTAGTTTGGAATTTAATGGAGTAAGAAATATACTTCTCTTCTTGTTAGTATTAAGTCAGGGAGATTTTGAGGGTTATCTGTCAGAAGAATAAACCCTCTCTTGATTAATACAAGCAATTTGGGTGATGAGTAATCTATTCAATTAAATCTTTCCTAATTAGGAAAGTTGAAATTCAGAAACACATTATGGGAGTGGGGGGTGGGGGAGGAGATTCCATCAAAAATGAAAGAATAAAATGTAAATATTACGGTGACCCATTAGGTTCCAACAAAGCAGCCCCTACTTCTCCCTCTTAACCCCCCTCTTGTAACATCCACACCTTCCTCGCTGGGTTCCCTTCACTCTGGTCTCTTTCCTAGAATTGAACACATCACAGGGTCTTTGCGTATGGTACTTTCTCTACCTGGATTACTCTTCTTCCACTGCTTTGTAAGGTTAACTTCTTTTCATTATTCAGGCCTCAGCTTAAGTATCATCTTTCCAAAGAAGACTTCCTAGATGTTCCTGTATAAACTATAAGAAAAGTAGCCTCCCACATGCCCCCAGCCCAATAATTCTTGATTATATTACTCTGTTGTTATTCCTATCACCCTTTGAAATAATCATTTTAAATTGTTTACCGATTTGTTTATCTCTCCTCCAGACACTAGAAGTTTCATTAGAATCGGGACCTTATTCGTCTTGGCTGTGTTGTGTCCCCAGAGCCCAGAATAATGCCAATCAACAATGAAGATGCTCAGTGATGTTTGTTAAATGAATGAATGAGGAGAGAGAAGAGGGAGAGAAAAAAAGGAGAGAAAGAGATAACTGGTAGAACACCCAAGAAGATCACTTGTTATGTCCAATAAACTTTCATTAGTTAAGTCCTGAGTTTACCTCTTGTTCTGTAGAAGGACCTGCTATGTACTATACTATATCCTTAAAGAATAATATTCTTTCAAGTTACTTACCTATATTTTTCAATGTACCTCACGTAGTAACTGGCGCATTTCACAAAGAGGAGAATATTTAATTTGGATCACCAGTATCAGAAAATGCTTGAGACAAAAGTTTTCACAGTTTGAGAACAATTTGCTGTTTCTGGTTGCAGCAATAGAAGGGGACTTAGCGAAGGACTATCAGGGCTCACAGATTCAACATATCTCAGGAGGTCTTGGGCTTAGGAAAGAGGCAGAAATCAAAGCAATTTCAAAGGGCTCAGGAACAGGAGGGACAATAACCATCTTATGGTAGGAATGCTCTAGGCAGGATACCGGCCATCCTAGATGGCGCCACCACCATCTGCTGCCACCATGACGTGCCTGAGCATGGAGCCTCTGTGAGATTCCACCTGTCACCACACGGAATACATTCAGATCTTCTTTTATTTTTGTGTCATTTGCTTACATTTCAATGAATCAAATGGGAGCATCTGACTGGCAAAGTCTAGGTCACGTGACTGTTCCTTAGCTGCTACTCTATCAGTTTCTGTGTTAGGAGAGAGGGGAGTAACTGAGATGAGAGACACAGGGAAGAAAACTGTACTTACCAAGGCACAAAGGCAAGAACTGGCATGGTGAGTAGTTGGAAGTTCTCAAAGGGGGTCAAGGTGAGGAGAAGGAGAGTGTTTTGAGAGCATTAAGGTCCAGTTGGGAAGAGCCTTTTATGCTGGGCTCAGAGATTTAGGCTGTATCCAGGAGAAAATGTGCATATTATTTCTCTAACCAGATCATAAATTCCTTGAAGGTTTAGAAGGTAAAATATTTCTCTCTCCAGCCCACCACCACCCCACGCTGCTGAGTACGAAAGTACATAGCAGCAAGCACAGTACTTTGTGCATCATGGGCGATCAATAAAGTCCTTTCAAGTAAAGCAGAATATAGAGGATAACACGTTGACATAAATTCATAATCAAAGAATATAAATAGAAAGAGAGTAGGGCAATCTTAAAAAATGAGGAAGAGGCTTGTTCATCCCCATCCTCTCCTATTTCCCTTTTTAGGACCCTAAAGTAAGTATAGTAAGTATAGCCCCTTATTCTCCCATTCCCTAAAAGCTACCTAGGGTCATGGAGGAAATAGCACTTAAATATGGTGTCAGGTAGACATGATTTCCAATCCATGCTCTGCTGCTTACCAGCTATGTGACCATGGGTGAATCTTTAACTTCTCTGCTGTTTAGTTTCCTCATTCACAAACAGGGACTCCTGGTAATGATATCACAGTTGTCCTAGGTTACCTAATAGGGAAGTCCCTTTCTGTCCCCTCTGCCTTCTTATTGAAGCACCAAATCCAGTTCTGACCTTCCCGCAGCTCTCCAATGCCCCGGGATTCATTTCTCTCCGTTTCGCCTCCAGTATAAGCCTTAGGTTCTCATCCACCTTAAAGGAAGTAACTTGTGATGCAAATAAATGGAACTCTAAGGGTGCACTTAGAAGCAGTTAGAGAGTTATCTTTGTCCGGGCATCACCGAGGGGCATCTTCATAACAGTAATTGGTAATCACTTTTGCCTATAACACATCTGCTAGTTAGTAAGAGTTTTCAGCTGTAATGTACAAAAGTAATAAACCATTAGGAGGAAGAATAGTGCAGAGAGGGAGAGCACGATCTCTGGAGTCTGTTTACCTCCATGAAAACTCTAGCTCCACCATTTATGGGCTATATGACTTTGGGCAAGTTACTAAAACCCTCTGTGCCTCAGTTTCCTTATCTGAAAAAGAGGGAGGATAGTATCTGTTATATGAGGTTGTTAAAAAGAGTAAATGAGTTAATATATGTAAAGTCCTTAGAACGGTGCCAGAGATAGAATTGAAATCAGTTGATTCAAATGATTAAGAGGAATATCCCTAAATGTAAAGCAAATGACACATATTCCTGTCCTAGTAACCTTCTATTATTCGAAACAGCTCAACTTACAGTGTGAGCAGACTTGCAACCTCTGGCCCAAAGATGAATATTACAAGCTCCTACCAAATGAAGGTAAGGCACACAGAGATTTATGAAATATGACACATGCTAGTCATTCATTCATGCATTAAGAAAAAAAAATAAGTGACCTGAGCCAGGCCTCCTTTTTCCCCCATCTATCTTTTAGACTAGGTCCATATCTTCTTGTCTGAAGGATTATTAATTTTTTTGCAAGTTGAATTTAAAACCATTATAAAAACTATAGTATAGTACTGTATGGTATACTACGGTACAGTATAGTATAGTAGTTATGAACATGAGCTCTGAACCGTACTTAATTTCCTTGTATCTTCTACTTGTTTTGCAGAGAAGCAGATTGAGAAAAAGAGATATTAGGATACTTGCACAAGAATATTGGGGAGTGGAACTACTTTTACTGAGCTATTGTAATGGGCTAGAGTTTTCAGCTCATATAATCTCTACAACCCTCCAAAAAGAGCATTATGCCCATTTCACAACTGAGGAAGCTGAGCTCCAACAAGAATTGGAAGCTTGTGCAAGATTATAAAGATAGTAAGCAGCAAAATTATGATTTAAAGTTCAGCTTGCCCACCCAAAATGTCATGGTTTTTCTTGGTTTTGCAACTTTTATCACTCTTCAGTATTTAGATGGAATCCATATAAAACAAATATGAAATTAAATGGTCAAATTTGGGAATTTCATATAATTCGATGTGTACTTAAAGATATGCTATACAGAGTCATGACAACTCCTTGCTAGTCCTCTTGCCTCCCTAACTCTTCAGATTTACATCTTGACAGCTTAATCAGTAGGTATTGACACTGATTTGAATGAAACGCCATTGGGAGGGATTTGGGAGGAATATGTGATATGGTCTCTGCTCTCCGATGACTACAGTCTAGTTGGGGAGATAAGACAATCAAGAAAGAAACTAGCAGAGAGCAAAACAATGATGGAGAAATCACCTGGCTATCCATCCATGAATATTCACATGTCAAGTGCTGTGCTTGCCTCAGGTGGATGGGGTGATGAGTAAAAGAGACATGGTTCGTGTCCTCATCGGGTAATGGAGAAGACGATAGTGAACAAATAATTAAATACTCACAGATGTACAAAATGCTTGGGGTTCCCATCAGTTCTTTCCTCTTCTAGTTAAACACTCTACTTACCTGGACAAGTCGTGGTTCTTCAGACCCTGCTGTGGGGTCCATCGTCAAGGCCTTCTCTGACCTCAGGGGAGTGGATATAGTACCAGTTAACTTTGGAAGCAGACCTGTTTTTATTTTACAGACTCCCATTTCTCTGTTCTTGAAGAATGACTTTTCTGGCAATTCAGATTAGAACCATCCCTTCAATGTAAAGCAAATATGTAATTAAGGCGAGTGGGCTCATTTTTCTGTGACCTTGCAACAACAAATAAGTATCTAGCTTGGGGGAACTAAATAAAGAATGTGATTAAAAACTTTCTCCCGAAAACCTGAAATTACAAACCACAGCAGGAGCAGTTGAGAGTATGCTCATGATTTGGGGAGAGTCAAATATATTCCTGATGCTTCTTATGCTACTAGTGGAAACCATGTAGCCACTGGGTGGGGTACTTGAAAGAGGATTTAATAGGGTAGATAAAACCTCAGTTGTAACCACCGAGGCAGTGAAACTCTTTAATCACATTTCCTTTGTACTCATGGTTGGAATTGTAACCAAATTAGACACTTGGAAAATAGACTATGTTTTTATAAACATATTTTCTAAAGACCTCACTAATTTTAGCATACGTAATTGTATGCTTTGACTAACTTAAAGCTCCTGTATTTCAGTCAAGTTTGGTTTTCTGTTTAATCCAAGTTTTAAGGACTTCTTTAGAATTTCAGCAGTGGGTATAAAATATTTTAGGGAACGCAAATTGGCCGACAGCATATTTGAATCCAAGCATTAAATCATCTTTTAATGGGAATCTGCTGTTTCCCAGAAGCTTTTATTTCATTGTCACAGCACAAAAGATCAGCTGAATGCTACATAATTGAGCACTTTAATCAATATGTGAGTCCATTGGGTCTTAAGAGTTCCTTCTATCGCTTCCAGCAATATTTATATCGACATTTTTATGCATCGTGCTCTTGATTTCAAAGTCCAGAAATCTTTGGGTTTGCTTCATAGATTACTAGAAGTGTTATAGACTCATAAAAATAAATCCTTCCATGAAAACCAAAGGGATGAATAAGCATTTAACAATAAAAGGCTCTAGCGTCTCCAGAACCCTACCACTTAAAATCAACTCAACAAGAATAATAACAAATGTGATAAAAATGAATATGGCAAGCCAAGGTTTAATATTTAGACAAATGAAAACATATGTGTTATTATATTACTGCAGCAAACAACCCTGTGAGTTAGGGATTATTTTCTCCATTTTACAAATAAGGAAAGGAAGGCTTAGAGAGGATAAGAGCCTCACCAGATACCACAGTTAAGAACTGAGAGAGGGAAGATTTGAATCCATTCTAGCAAACCCCAAAGCCAATACACTTATCTCTATACAGTATTGCCTGAGGGGAAGGAAGAAAATCAGCTCTCAGGCCGTCAGAGGAATCTAAGAGGGAGGCTGTAAAGTGACAGCAGCAGGAAATGACCCCTCGTGCCTTCCAACCAGATGAAAGCATTTCAATAACTGATGAGTGAGACATTTTAAAAGAAGAAACGACAGAAAACTGGTAAGTTAGATAGACATAATAAACATATTGGACAAAATCAAAGCTAATTTTAGTGTCCACCTTGAAAAGCGATATAGTGATTAAGAGCATGAACTGTGGAGTCAGGCTGTTCTGGATCCAGGCTCTTGCTCTGGGCTTTAATAGTCATGCAGTTCTGGGCAGTTAATCTTCTTCATCCTCCTCCTCCTCCTCTTCTTCTTCCCCTCCTCCTCCTCCTCCTCCTCCTCCTCCTCCTCCTCCCTCTTCTTCTTCTTCTTCTTCTTCTTCTTCTTCTTTCTTTCCCTCAGTTTCCTAAATGCTTTTAAAAAATAGAGATACAAAATTGATTCTATCTTAGCATGGGTTTCCCCTAATGGCCTGAGCTAAGACTTATGAACAGGACCATTATTTTGGGAAGTGATTCTAAGGAAGTGGAGTGGGGAGGAAGGGAATGCTGGGAAGAGTCACACATGAAAGGAAGGAAAAGACGATTCAAGGGCAAATGGGGGGTGGTCCCTCTGGTATACCCTTGAAGAGCTGCATTAAATGCACCTCAGAAATGCCCCACCAAAGATGGCAAGGACCCTATTGGTTAGAGCTGATCCTGTTGTGCTGACTTCCTCCTTTTTTTTTTTTTTAAGGATTTTATTTATTTATTTGATAGAGAGTGAGTGACAGAGAGAGATCTATCATGAGTGGGGGGGGAGGGGCAGAGGGAGAGGGAGAGGGAGAAGCAGGCTCCCCGCTGAGCAGGAACCTCTATGCTGCTTGATACAGCTTGGTCTTAGGACCCCGGGATCATGACCCAAGCCAAAGGCAGATGCTTAATCAACTGAGCCACCCAGGTGCCCCCAGCTAACTTCCTTCTTAAAGGTCTGCACATGTGTCAGAGTGGCAGCGTTGACACCCTTAGGAACCCCACTTCATGGTGGTAAAGAAACCCTAGGGCAGAAAGCATGAGATACTCAGTGGAGTTCAGGCAAGATCCTTTCAAATTATACATGTGGACAAGTAATTGCCATAGTGAAAACTGGAATGGAAAGGAGAGCTCCGATACTGGTGAGAGAATATCAGTGATTGCCAGGGACCAGGGGGTGGGACAAGGGGATTGACTACAAATGCATGGAATAGTTTTGGGAAATAGTCTGTGTAGTGAATGTGGTGATGACAACATACCACAAAATTTATCTAATTGCACACTTAAAATTGGTGAATTTAATTATTGATATAGTCATCATTATTATAAATTATGCCTCAATAAAGTTGATTTTAAAAGAAAGGGTGAGGGACACCTGGGTGACTCAGCTGGTTAAGCGTCTGTCTTCAGCTCAGGTCATGATCCCAGGGTCCTGGGATGGAGCCCCACATCAGGCTTCTTGCTCAGCAGGGAGACTGCTTCTTCCTCTGCTTGTGCTCTCGTGCTCTCTGACCAATAAATAGGTAAAATCTTGAACAAAAAATAAAAGAAAGAGTGAACGAAGATGTGCAGGACATACAAGAGGTGTCTGATAATAAGTACCTACTCATATCATCATGCAAAGTCAATGTAGTAACATATGCAAAGCACATTAGTTAGTACATATTTGAGTAATAGTAGCTATTGTAATTATCACTAGCTCAAGCTATCTCAAGAGAACCCTGATAACTTGGAAATAAGTAGGAGAGCTGGGAGTTGAACTAGTTTGAAGGAAGGTTGATCTGTTCAAATAAAAGTAATGTTAGAACACACAGGTGACATAAATTTTGTGGGGAACTTAGACATTTTCTTTCTTTTTAAAAAAATATTTAATTAATTAATTTATTTGAGAGAAACAGTGTGTGCAAGCACAAGCAGGGAGAGCAGCAGAGGGAGAGGGACAAGCAGACTCCACATGGAGCATGGAGCCATCATGGGGCTCGATCCCATGACCCTGAGATCATGACCTGAGTCGAAATCAAGACTCAGATGCCCAAATGACTGAGCCTTCCAGGCACCCCAGGAACTTAGAAATTTTCAATGGGAAGTAAGTGTGGCACTGGATATTTGAGAGCCTTAAAGAACGATAGTTAAGGGGGAAGAATAGTAAATGACAATAAAAGGACCTTTTGCTGAGAGATGACAAAGCCAAGGAAATCACTGAGTTTGTACAAAAAGAAGATGAAACCTCACACTTATTTAATGTCTCCCATGTGCCAAGGACTTGGCATTATTATTTAATTTTCATCACCATACCTTTTGGTGGCTACGACTGTTTCCATGATCTGGATGAAGAAATTAAGGTTTAGAGAGGCAAACCCACAAGCTCAAGATTATGCAGCCACTAGGTGGCCGAGGGAGGATTCAAACCTGGGACAGGTCTCCCTGATCTGGAATGTTCTGACTTTAATGTGTGCTTTAGGTGTGGGAGAGTGAGAATTATGGAGACTTGGAATGGCATAGGTCTTGAGAACCAACTAGAGGATTTGGAAGGAGGCACTGGATATAATGACTGACACAGAGCAGTAAAGGATAACCTCTAAGGGTGGCTTGAAAACCTTTCAGAGGCATAATCAGGTTCAAAAAAAGATGTGATGGTAAGGAAAGTGTAGAGTAAGTGAGTACAGACTCATTGATGGAAAACTTTGTGAAAGATGGAAGAGAAATACAGTAATAGAGGTATATCCACTCAAGGCTCAAGGTCCTGATTCTTATTTGATGCAGCCAGTGTAGACCACACGGGTTATTTTATTTTTTATCCCCTATTTATGTGTATGCCAAAGGAAAATAACAATACAAACATCTGCCATTTTAAACAAGAGAATGTGATTATTTCATACTAAAGGACACTTATTAGTACGGGAAGATAGTAGCCCTAAAGCACAGATGGGTCTTAGCTTGTGTCTTCTCGTTATTTGCTGCCAGTGTTTGCCAAAGATCCAGCATCTGTGTTCAAAGAGAGGCCAAGAGATTGGTGCTCAGATGGTGAGATGAAGTCCTGATTTACTGTCTGTATCTGTGCTAATTCCAGTAATTTTTCTAGGTAAATTTTAGCTTCCTCAGAATTAGAAATTATTTCTCAGAATGGCATTTGACATTTTAAAGCCGCAAGCCACTTTAAGTGTGTAATAAGATTATTTTCCCAGCTGCTAGAAAGCATAGGGCATTGGGGGAGTCAGCTACTGGCTGGACTAAAAGAATAGGACATTTGATGATAAACCTTGGTCATATCATTCACTCAGGAAATATTTATTGAGAACCTGTCCGTGTCAGGCACCATTCTAAGTACCATAGAAACAACAGTGAAGAGAACCACGAACCTCAGCTTCTAACGAGCTTATACACAAGTAAATATGCATAAGCAAATACATTTAGAGTCAAGAGGAGATACCTGCTATGAAGAAAAATAACACAGGATAAGAGTATAGTCATGTGAGGTTGTTGGCTTGGGGTGCTCAGCAAAGTTCTTTCCAAGGAAGTGACATTTGCATAGAAACTGAATGATGTAAGAGAGTCAACCATCAAGGATCTGTGTGAAGAGCTTTATGTGAGAAGAGCAAATGCAAAGTGCTTGGGGAAGTAATGGGTAAGCGCTTACTGTGTTTGGGGAACAGCAATAAGACAGCATGGCTGGAGCATGATGGGAGAAGTGGGAAATAATAGAGATTTAGCCAGGCCGGGATGATGGAAATATAACATTGCAATCCTACAGACAAGAAAAGCATTGACATTTTCCCTTATATGTAATAGAAAGCCATTCGCAGGTTGCAAGCTGTGGAGTGTCATTTCTTTTTTTTTTTTTCCCCAAAGATTTTATTTATTTATTTGACAGAGATAGAGATAGCTAGTGAGAGAGGGAACACAAGCAGAGGGAGTGGGAGAGGAAGAAGCAGGCTCCCAGCGGGGGAGCCTGATGTGGGGCTTGATCCCAGAACGCCGGGATCACGCCCTGAGCCGAAGGCAGACGCTCAACCGCTGTGCCACCCAGGCGCCCCTGGAGTGTCATTTCTAACCTCAATTGCTGTCCCAAGACATGCTGTCTCAATTGCATGAGAGAGAATAACACAGCTCTGGTCCTGATATTCTGCTGAGACCCTTCCCCATGATCTCTTCAGTCTGGGAACCAACCAACGCAATTGTCCTAGTAACAAGGCAGAGTTGACATGGCGTCGTAGGCATTTACAAGCATGCGTGTTGAGTGCTAAGTATTAAATCATTTTGATGATCACAATGTTCCAGAAGCCAGCCTGTGCAGTGAGATTTTTCTAGGAGAGGGAAGAATGCAAGATGATAGGTTGTGATGAAGGTGCTAGTAAACAGGACTAGGGCTCATTGTAAAAGTCCGGGACCTTAAAAAAAAAAAAAAAAAAAGAAATCAAGATTCAAAGAGGTTAAGTTCTGCAGCTACAGAGATGCGGCCCCTCCTCTGAAACCAAGGAGTAGTGAGTGAGGAATCTTTATGGAGTCAGAAAGTGCCTGCACCTTCTGTGGAGACGGCTGAAGCAGCATTTTGTGGGGGAAGGCAACACCCAGGACTCTTGTCCCTGCCTACTGGCAAATCTGTAACATTACTTCTGCCAGTCAACAGAACTTTATCAGGTTTGTTACATTTTTATTGTTTCCAAACTCCTTCCAGGCATGTCATCTGTTTGACTTTCACAACAACTTTGGGAGTTGGGCAGAACAGGTAAGAGCTTTAATATTCACAGATGGGGGACCTGTGGCTCAAAGAAGCAAAGTCATCAGTTCAAGGTCATTGGGCTGTTCAACTTATTAAGGAACAGAGACAAGGATAGAATGTAGGTCTTTTGACTCCTGATTCAAAGCTCCACACCTTAGAGCATGCTATTGTATGAGGATTGTAGTAGTGATGTTAAAAATACAGTTGATCCTTGAACCCCACAGGTTTGATCCACTATGCACGGTCATTTTTGATAAAAACAGTAAATGCATTTTCTCTTCCTTATGATATTAATATTTTCTTTTCTCTAGCTTAATTTATTGTAAAAATACAGTATAATACACATAACATACAAAATATGTGTTAATTGATTGTTTATGTCCTTGATAAGGCTTCTGGTCAACAGTAGGCTCTTGGTAGTTAAGTTTTGGGGGAGTCAAAAGGTATATGCAGATTTCTGACTGTGTGAGGGTTGATGCCCCTAACCCGTTCAGCATTGTTCGAGGGTCAACTGAACATGGAATCAATGAAATTTTGGGGGTTAAAAAATAATAAATGCCTAATAGCCCCAAAGGAGGAAACTTATTCTAGGGGATAAAGTCTTAATATGTAGAAAAATTGAGAAAGCAGACTGATCCAGAACATGGGCTGGAGGTGCCACATTTTTTCTTTAGACACCAGGAGAGTGGAAAATTCATCAGATGACTTCCTAAGGCCTTTTCTGGCCTCCAGAGTCTAGCTCATGAGCTTGTCCTCTTCAGAGTTAGATCCAACTATTCAATCAGTTTGCTAGAATAAAAAATTACTCATATGCACGTGTTGCTGAAGTATATATGTTTAACTTCCATACAGCTCAAGCTTTCACACATTTTATACTGACACTTCTAAAGTGTTTTCCAACAGCAAATTCATACTTTTACTTATAAGTTGGCAAACAATTATTTCAACCTGCCAGTTAACAGTTTAATTTTCAAAGTATCGCCATTTATATATATCTTTACAGCTGTGTTTCTATTATTATTTAAATACTTTTGCATACCACCCTTAATCTAGGAAACAAAAGGCAAATATTTTTTAAGTTTTTTATTTATTTTTATTTTTTATTTCTATTGACCTCCACGTCCCATGTGAGGCTCGAACTCATAACCCTGAGATCAAGAGTCAACTGCTCTACTGACTGAACCAGCCAAGCACCCCTAAGTTTTCATTTTAATCATCACGACAAGTACATTCCTTAATCCCCATCAACAAAAGGCCTTATTTATTTATTTTTTTTAAAGGCACTACCAGATGATTGTAGTAACATTGAAACAAAGACCAAATAATCTTGCAACAAAGGCAGAACTCATTTGGAGTGCTAAAAAAGACAGTTTTGTTTTTTTTTAGACGACTTTTTGATCCTAGCCCAATACTTAACTGTGTATTCAATTACATTAAAAAAACATGTATTCATTATTCAGAACAAAATTCTGGAAATGATGATTCTGTTGAAATATGCAGGATGTAGCAATGGAGGAAATGAACAGATCCTAAAATTAAAAATGGAGAAGCAATATAAAATATTTCAGTGATAAGGATACACAGAAAATTTCCAAGGGCTAAATGAGTTGTGGGTAAGATAAAGACCTTTATCAAAGGAACAAAAGGGGCCTTCAAATTTTTGTTAGCGACGTTCACAAGAAATTGATAAAATATCAGCAAATACACCATCAAAAATTCCATTTACTTTTGTGCAAAATCATCAACATGAGATGTCTTCTCACATGTGTCACTTCAAATATGGTACAGCATCAAGAAATATAAAACATAATTTTATAAAATTATAAAAAATAACTATTACATTTATTTTTATTTAATCTATGAAAACAAAGATTGTAGTCATCTGTTTAATCACATATCCACAGCACCTAGCAGAGTACTGGTATACCAGAAGGACAAGAAATACATCATGCTGTTCCACATCTTACTGGAATCAAACAACGATTAATAATCAAGAGGCAAAAACTAAACACTCATATCATAACTAGTGATTTATTATGATCACATTTAAGACTATCGCTTAACTTATGTACATTCATATTTCAAACACAATTCCAAAAATGCATCAAGTAAGGAATTGCCTCTAGTCTCAAATCACTTGACCAGAACTGATGCCATTCCTATAAGTTTAAATAGGGAACACATAGCATGGTATAGAAAAGGAAAGAAAGGTGGGGCGCCTGGGTGGCTCAGTCGTTAAGCGGCTGCCTTTGGCTCAGGGCGTGATCCCAGAGTCCTGGGATGGAACCCCACATCCGGCTCCTCTGCTGGGAGCCTGCTTCTTCCTCTCCCACTGCCCCTGCTTGTGTTCCCTCTCTCGCTGGATGTCTGTCTCTCTGTCAAATAAATAAATAAAATCTTAAAAAAAAAAAAGGAAAGAAAAGAAAGGAAGAAAGGAAGAAAAGAAGAAAGAAAAAGAAAATGAAGAGAGAAGAAAAGGAAAAGAAAAGAAAAGAAGAAGGAAAAAAAAAAAGATTTTCGGTCTCACACTGAACCATGACCTTCACCAAAACATTTCCTTCTAGGCCTGTTTCCTCACCTGTAAAGGGTAATTCTCAGTTCCAAAATGTCAATAGAAAAAAAAACAAACAAACACGAATAGCATAAAAATGAAGAAAGGTCGAGTCTTTCCTGGTCATCTCCTCCTTATTCTTAAATCACCCTATCCCTGCCCAAACTCAGTCACTCCCTTTTCAGCACCGTCAAGGCCTTCAGCTCAGACCACTACCGCACCCTCCATTCACCGGCACTCCTCTATTTCCCCCCCTTGGACGGTAATTCTTATCTCCCAATGATTGGGGAGCTGGCAGTTGATAGGGTCTCAACCACATAGAGCCAGTTCAGAGGAGCCTGTGAAGAGTGGGACCATTTACTCTCCTAAGGGACACTTTGAGGTGGCGCAGGGCTCAGTGTAAAATGGCTGAGTTTAGAGAGCAGCTAAATTTTAGTACATTACGCTACCGCTCTATATTCCTCACAATACCCGGGGAGGTGGGTGCTGTTCTTATTTTGAAGATGCGGCAACCGAAGCTTCTAGAAACTCGCCCGATGCCGTCCAACATTTAAGGGGCACTGAATTCGAACTCAGGTAAAAAAATGTCTGACTTGTCCCCAGCTGTATTACAGAGAGATCCGGTTTAGCCCCCAGGAAGGAGGCCCCGCCAGGAGAAAACTTAAGACCCGCGCGGCAGGTGGCAGAGACGGGAGGGAGGGGCTGTGGGATCCTCGCAGACCCGCCCACCCGCCGTACTTAAGGCAGGGGCCCCCTTAAGGAAGGGGGGCTTTTCCTCAGCCGACAAAAAATAACTCCTCAACTGGGAGGGGGTTCCCTCCGAGTGCCACCCGCGGAAGGCGGAGGGCTAGGCAGATGGAAGAGGACCAGGCCAGTCGGCGGGGACCGGAGGAGGAGGGATCGGAGAGATGGGAGGAGGCAGCCGGGGAGGATCAGCTGGCTTGGGGGTGGGCCAACCGGGTGGAAGGGGACCAGCAAGACCTGTTGATGCGGCTGAGCGGCCAGGAAAGCCGGGAGGTGGCGGGGCCCGTGGGGGTCCCGGAGGCGGCGGGCCCCGAGGAGGCGGAGGAGCCGAGGCCCACGGGCTCGGGCGGCGGGAGCAGAGAGGGGCAGGCGGGCTGGGAGCCAGCCGAGCCGAGGGGCGGGGAGAGGGCGGCCCCTGAGGGAGGGAGGGGCGGAGAGGGGCGGGGAGAGAGGGACAAGGTGGAAGCGGAGGGGCAGTCCGGCCCCGCAGAGAGTATCAGCAAGCTAAGGGAGGAGTTGCGGAGGGAGGGCGTCCCGGAGCCCGGGAAGCTCCGGGAAAGGTACTGGGAGGGCACCCGGGAGTGCTACCGGGAGAGGGAGGTGAAGCGCCCGGCCAAGGGCGAGAAGCAGGTCAAGAGTAAGCGCCAGCTGGAGAAGCCCAACTGGCTGAAGCACCCGAGGCTGGTGGACACCGAGAAGAACGAGGGCCTCAGAGTGAAGGCGGACGAAAACTTGACCAACTGGGTGTCCGGGCAGCAAAGCCGGCGGCCCACGATTCGGTTCAACGTCTACCACAGACCTCACCTCCAGTCGCAGTGGCCCATCTGCCACCCCTCGGTCAGTGCCATTAACGAGCTGGCGAAGATGGGCGACCCAGACGTCCTGGAAATGGTGCAGGAGGAAGGTAGGAGCCGGCGGACTCAGGGGCGCGGGGGAGGGCTGGGCTGGGCGCGCGGGGACTCCGAGGGACGTTGGCGGCCCTGCGGCCTGGATCCCGGGGACGTTCTCCGGGTGGCGTGCCCTGCGCGAGACGGGGGCTGCAAGATGAGCAGTCCCTGCCCCGGCGGGTGGCTGGGTGTCGGCGGACCGTGATTTCCTCTGCTGCTCGCGCTAGCCGGGGACCTGCGTCCTGCGACCCCGGCGGTTCCGAGACCGCCCTCCTTGCTCCAAGGTGCGCCGCCGAGCGGTGGAATAATGCAGGGAGGCGAGGCGAGCGCGCGGGGCGCGTGAGCTGAGGCGATCCGGCCTCAGACTCCCACGCGGAGCCGCCGCTTAGGGTGCGTGACAGCGGTCCACTGTGTAGGGAGCTAGCCCTTGAGTTCTTTTGCCTCTCTTCATTTGCCCATTACTGATCAAGCTTTGAGAGCCTTGGTAATTATGCGAGAGGCAGACACTAAGGTCGATCAGCTTGAGATCCTGTGCACCTGCAAAAGCTGCTGTTTTACTGGCTTTCATTGAATCTTCAGTTCCGCTGAGAAATATCTGTTCATTGTTTGCTAAGGCGGTTGTGCAGACCCATGTTCTGTGGATCTGTTTTAGTACACCCATATGCCTAAGAATGCACGTATTTTTCTGGGACTATCTCCAGGACTCTCAATGACACTTCCCTCAGTGACACTCTCTTTTCATGTTTTGTTTGGTATTAGATTTTGAACATGGAAACAGTTTTTTAAGTGATAAAACACTAAGTAGTCTTGCTATTCAGTCTTCAGAGGCACCAAGAAATAGAATGCGTTATTGCATCCGCCTGTCCTTTCTCAACAGCTTTATGAGATGTAATTTAGCTACCGTAAGTCACCCTTTAAAGTGTACAATTCCGTGCTTTTTAGTGTATTTACAGAGTTTTGCAGTCATCACCCCAAATAGAAACCTTACCTGTCCTCCCCATCCTCCCATTCCCTACGCATAGCTCTAGGCAGTTACTGATCTATTTACTCTCCAGATGTACCTATTCCGGACACTTCCTATAAAGAGACTCATACAATATGGAGTCTTTTGTAACTGTCTTCTCTCTCTTACCATAATGTTTCTGAAGTTCATCTCTGTACTTTGCATCCTTCCTTTTTATTGCGTTGTAATAGTCCATCGTTATAGATATACCACATTTTATCCAGTCATCAGTTGGTGGACATTTGGGTTGTTACATTTTTTTTTTCCGTCACCACAGATAATGCTGTTCTGAAATTCATGTACAAGTTTTTGCATGAACACATATTTTCATATCTCTTGGGTATATACCTAGGACTGGAATTATTTGATCATATGTTAGCTTCATATTGACCACTTTGAGAAACTGTCAAACTGTTTTCCATTTTATATTCCTACCAACAATATGTAAAGGTTGTAATGTCTCCACATTCTCACTAACATTTGTCATTGTCAATTTTTTTTAATTTTATTTATAGCTATCTAGTGGTTGTGAAGTGGTATCTCTGTGGTTTTGATTTGCATTTTCCCAGCAATTTCTCATCAAGTATCTTTCCCACTGCTTATTGGCCATTCATATATCTTCTTTGGTGAAATACCTACTTAAGTCTTTTGCTCGTTTTAAAAATGAAATTGTTTGTCTTTATTATTGCATTGTAAGAGTTCTTTATATATACTGTATGTACTATTTGCACATATTTTCTCCCATTCTGTGAGTTGTCTTTCCATGTTCTTGATGGTGTCAGCGTAAAAGCAATTCCACGTTCTTTAAATCAAGAAACAATTTAAGGTAGAAGGAAATAAAACTATTGAAAACTTTAAGCTTTGACTAATGGCTCTGCTAAGTGATGCAAAAAATTTGTTAGTGAAAATGATTGGTTCGTTGTGCGAAGTGAAATGATGTTTAGATGTATAAAGTTGAAAGTCCCTTTCTATACTTAATGGTTTCCTGCTTTGCTGAGAATTACTTTCAGTTGTAATTTCAGTAATCCGAAGGTCTTAATAGATATTTTTTTTCATTTAAAACATTCAGTTAGTCTTTATTATTAGTCCTTCTGAAATAAAGCTATGAGAAGGTACAGAAATATATTTTTCATTGAAGGAAGAGAGGAGAGGAAAATGTGGAATATGCAACTTTCTGTGCATAATGAAGAACAAATGTATCAATATGGCATTACAGAGATTGACCATTATTCTCTTTCAGATGTTAGAAGCATGATCTAATGTAGCCTCAGGATAATTTTGCTTACTAGAATGTATATTCAAATTAGTATTACTTTAGCCACGAGGTCAGACTGTAGCTTAAGTCCATCTCAGGAAGACTTTTAGAACTTCTCCCAAAGTAATTTGTTTCCCTTTACTTGGCAAAGACCATTGTAACTTCTCTGTATTCCCTCTTAATGTGATTGAAGCTTTGCCTCTGTTTCGGGTGGAGGCGGGAGAAAAGGATATTGATGTGGAGTACCGTATATGAGATGATTGGGTCTGAGGACTGCATCCAGTCCAAGTTCCTGTTTCTGGTTTTGTTCATGGATCCAGCATCCAAGCAGTGGAGGAGTGCGGCATTGGTGAGCGCAAGGCCTAAGGAGTAGGGTGGTCCTGGCCCCTCAGATGACTCTCAGTTTTCTTCATGTTTTTTGATATGTCAGTTATTTTGCTCTGTTGGTTTTACTGCCCATCACTGAGACCCGTGTTATTAGTGGAGTTGTATGAAAAATGCATTTAAAACGAGGGTGTATTTTTTAACATCAACAATCCAATGGATTTTCCGAAGCCATTCTAAATATTCTAAATATATCTTTCTTCCTGGAGTTTAACGACACAGTATTACAAAAGTGTTCGTTGAAGAAGGCTGAAAATGACTGGGTTCCACAGCATCAGATTTTAGGAGCTATTTTCATTTCTGTGTTTTAAAATGTATATAGATTTCTTCCAGTAAATTTACTGATACAGGTAAGCCTGGATCTTGTATATTACATATTTCCTAAATCACCTTTGAAGAGTAAATAGGAGAAAGTTAATGATTGATTTACATGTGATGAGATTTTTTTTCTTAGAGAATGCTAACATTTTACCTTCTAGATGTAATAGTTAATGAGATATTTCTAGGATTTGTTACATTTTCTTAGTTTATTTTCTTCAAAATTGAACACATAATTAATCAATCTTCTCCAATTAGCTCTTTTCCTACTATCTAATAATTTTTTAAATGAATCATCAAGGCAAAATGTAACTATATATATGTGCATATATATATAAAGATATAGATAAAGATATATATGTATCTTTATATAGTTAAAGATTTATTTTTTTACTTTTCAGAGAGAGAGAGAGAATGAGTGAGAGGAGCCGAGGAGAGGGAGAGAGAATCTCAAGCAGACTCTGTACTGAGCCTGGAGCCCAATGCAGGGCTCAGTCTCAGGACCCTGAGATCATGACCCGAGCGGAAACGAAGAGTTGGTCACTTACCCAACTGTGCTGCACAATCACCCCAAGTGTAACAATATTTAAATAGTTATGTAAACAAATATGGGTAGTAAAACGTCAATGTTGCTGAAATTGAACTTTTGACTCGTTGACATTGTAAGGAAGTTGTAATTTGAAATATTCATTCTTTGGTTGATTTATGACACATTCAACATGGCAAAAGACAGTTTTAAGGGCTTAACATTGGAAAAGACACTATTAAAGTTGAATGTAAAGTTGCTTGAATCTTTACAACTGCATTAAGCATTGCATTTAACCAAATCAGCCCTCCTTTAGGAATGTCAATATTTGATTGCATGCATTTGTTTTGTGCTGCTGGAAGAGGTGTAAACTGAGAAGATCATTTGGTAAATGCAAGGGCTATTTTTGGGCTCAGGGTTTGTTGGAGTGTGTATTCTTAGCAATGTGCTTGCAGAGAAAACTCAAACCTCGGTCTCTGGGCTGGCTTTACTTTCACTCGTATTTTATGATTCTCCGTAACATTTGGTATTAAACCCTTCATATCTCTGGTTTCTAGCCCATAGGAAGAGTATAATTCTTTCCATTGATTTTAGAGGATGCTGGAGGAATGACAAGAGGCTGACTTAGAGTTGTTGGCTTCAAATCTTGCCTCAGAAATGTTTTGACAGAGGTTTGGTGACTATGTGTAGTTATGACAACTTCATACTTTGTGAGTGAGTGTGACAGTTTGCGTCTCTGGCATGTGCGAGCATCTAATTGTGCATGTGTGTGTCAGAGAGAGAGCTAGTGAGCACTCTGTGAGACGGAACACAGTGTATGAGGAAATACATCTGTTTTTTCTCATCTTTCTGCTTTTCAGAAAAGGGGACAGTTTGCAAAGTGTGTCCCACCTGGCTCTCAGGGGGCTTGCCCTCTCATGGAGGGTGATATAATCGGGCTGGGTACCCAGAGAGGGCTCCCTTCCGGGTGGTACGGGAGCAGCTAGGAGGCCAACATAGGGGTCAGATGAAGAAGTTTCAGGCCGGCACTGAAAAGGAGGATGTCAGAATGGATACAGGGTGAAAAACGAGCAGTAGTGAGCCAAGGAAGAAGACCATTGTTAGTTCTAAGGAAAGGAAGCAGCAAGTGGAAAGGGAAAAGGGTAAGAGAGAATTAGTAGGGGTAGGAGATAACCTGGAGGAACTGTGTTCTCCCTTTTCCACATTTTCAAATAAACACATTGCATCCAGCTCTGATAGAGATTTGAAAACGGTTTTTTTTTTTTTCCCCCCAGTGAGTTGTTTTGTGTTAAATGCAGCAAAATTACTAAGGGGAAGGAAGGGTTAGTGCTTACATTTTTTCAACTCTCTTCTAAAAACCAGAATTCTAATATACTCTCTAATCCTCGCTTAAGGCTTGCACTTCTTTCCTTTGTACTTGGAACAGTCCTTCTGGATAGTGACTGTTTTTGTGCTCAAGAAAATAAAAGGCTCCCCTAAGTCATCATGCAAGTACCATACATTGAAAGACATTGGAATCCTATTTTTTATGTGCTTATTATAAGAGTTTGCTAGATTGGTTTTTTTCTCATTCGAAAATCCAACGAGAGATGGTTGCCGTATTGTGCAGTTTTGAGCTATACATCTAGATAGTATTCATGGGTAAAACCCTTTGCTGATGGTACTGGACCATGTTTTATATTTTTCAAATAATTTTTACTTATGTTTTTAGTCTTTTAGATGAAAAAGCCTGACTCAGAAAAGTTAAGTGATGCAGCTAGAGCCACGGTTTGTTTAGTTGTCCTGCTTTGCTTGCCATAACTAGTAACTGTTTAAGAGCAGACGCTGCAACAAAAAAGATCTGAATACGAAAGAAATTCTTTCATCTTTATTCTGACACTCGAATTTATGTCAAAGAATTTAAGTTTTCAAAATCAATACTAGAATATATCCTAATAATAACAATCATATCAACAAAAGTAACTAACATTCATTGACCTCTGTGCCAGTGGCTGAATGAACCACTTCACATGCATTGTCTCATTTAATGCTTGCACAAACCTGGTGTGGTAGACATTAATGCCATTTGTATGATACTCGAGAGCTTTCAGTTTACGCACGTAAGTTGTGAGGAAGTCTGGGAACTGTGCTCTTTGTTTTGTTTTTGTTTTTGCTAAAGCATGTTGCTTCACCAGTGATCAGAGTTTTCTTAGTAAAGAGGAAGGAGGAGAAAGATTTGTGGGCAGCCAGTGGCAGCCTCTCCTGTATTTGCCCACCGTTAAAATCTTACCCATTGTATTAAATAGAATCTTCTCAAATTGCCCAAGCCTAGGAGCATCCTCAATCTTTGTTCCTCAACCTGCACATCTGAAATTCGACAGCAATTTGTTTCAGATGTTTACGTAAGTGTCTGTAAGCCATTGACGTGTCTTTACACACACGTGCCCCCACTGCAGCCCAGACAGCCACACCTCCTTCCTGGTTTACTGGTTTACTGCAACAACTCCTAATTTGTCTCTTTACTCCATCCCTCCACCACCTTCCTTTTAACCCATTCTTCACTGAGGGACCTGTGCTTCTCATACAATGTCAATGTAAATACGACTTAAAAGCTTTTTTGTGGGGGTGTCTGGATGGCTCAGTTGGTTAAGCATCAAGCATCGGACTCTTGATCTCAGCCCAGGTCTTGATCTCAGGGTCACAAGTTGAAGCCCTGCATTGGGCTCTACCCTGGGCATGGAACCTACTTAAAAAAAAAAAAAAAAAGCTTTTTTATGGCTTACTATTATACTTAGAAAAAGAAACTATGGGTATACAAAGTCTTCCACAAACTGTCCCCCACTCTGTGCCTCTCTGTTCTGTCCTGCCCTTCTACCGTTTACCTACTCATCTCCAGCTTGACCTTCACTTCTTTGAGCCCCTCAGAACCATTCCTGCCTGACAGCCTTTATATGTTCTCACGTGGCTTGAATTCCCTCAACTTTCAGTGCTCTCTCTCTGTCTCTCTCTCTCTCTATATCTGCCTCAGACAGATTTTCTGATTTTCTCATATCTAAACTACTCCCCCGCCCAGCTCTGTTTATAGCATTTATCTCAAGTTTTGGTCTTCCTCTACAGAACTATAAACTTCTTGACAATGGAGAATCAACAAATGTTAGCTATTATCACATTATTATGATTGTAATATTAATGATCTAGTATCAAGAGATTTTACCGTAGCTGAAAGTTAACGGAATATCCCATTACAGCTTCATGGATACTGGTGGAAGACATAAGACACATGGATCAGAGACAAAGGAGGTTTATTACTCACAGGATCAATAGTAGCCAGAGTGGCAGCATTTTCTGCCTGTTTGCTGGGCCCAAGTTGCCAAAAATAAAGCAAAGAGGCCCAGAAAATACCTGCATATGTGGTGGGTTGCAATACAGGAGAGCAGTCTCAAGGAACTTGAGTCTTTTGTATTGGTCAGTAATTATGCCTTCTGTTTACTCTGGAGGGAGACTGCAATAGTCCCAGACTGTGAGCAAACCTGCCCTTTGCTATATATAGAAGGAGATGCTGTATCTTCCAAGGGTGTTCACTCAACCAAGATCCTTGAAAAGATAATCCAGAACAAAGGGCAGTCAGTGTCTCAATTGCTAGATATGCAGAAATGTGAGCGACCTGTGGAGAATTGTCTCCAAGCAATATCTGCCTTTAAGTATTCATCCCTAAGTAACATCCTTGGTTTTGCATAGTTATCTTTATATAAGTTAAATATTGAAGTTTCTGCTCCCCTCCTTTTTTTTTTTTGCTAAGTAATATTCTTTGGAGAGTTATCCATCTTTTTTGCATGTAATTGAAATTCATTCAATTTTGTTACTAGATACAATATGTGGTATTATTATATATATTATTGGCTATAATACCACATAATTGTATTTATCCATTTTGCTATTTCTAGATATTTGAGACAATTTTGGTTTCCTAGTTATTCCCAGCAATGCTTTTATGAACATACTTGTACATTCCCATAATGCCTGTATTTCTTTTGAATTTATACCTAAGAGAGCACTTCTCAAACTTTTTGATCTCAGGACCTCTTTGTGCTTTAAACAATTATTAGGAACCTGAAAGAGCTTTTGTTTATATGAGTTATGTCTATTGTTATTTACCAGGGATATCCACTTTTACCCCTTCTATTAAAAAGAGTAGTGGAAGTCCTAGCCCAACCACTTGGGCAAGAAAAAGAAATAAAAGGCATTCACATTGGAAAAGAAGAATTAAAATTCTCTCTGTTCACAGATGATATGATCTTATATCTGGAAAACCCTAAAAAGTCCCCCCCAAAACCTGTTAGAACCTATAAATGCAGTCATAAAAGTAGAATACAAAGTCACTACACAAAAACCAATTGCATTTTTGTACACTAACAATGAACAATCTGAAAAGGAAATTGAGAAAATAATTCTATTTATAGAATGAGACATATCTATAAAAAGGTTGCTACAGTTAATGTAAAGAGAATTACTTCCTTCCAGGATTTTTATGGTTTCAGGTCTGACATTTGGGTCTTTAATCCAGGAGTGCGCTTGTTGTGATGAGCACTGGGTGATGTATGGAACTGTTGAATTATTATATTGTATACCTGAAACTAATACAACACTGTATGTTAACTAACTGAAATTAAAATGAAAGAACTTAAAAAAAGAAAAAGATATTTAAGACTTAACCGAAGGTTGAAAGACTTATATAAATAAAACTACAAAACATTGCTGAAAAAAATTTAAAAAATGCAAACATATACCCCATGTTCACAGATTGGAGGACTTAACGTTAATAAGATGTCAATACTACCCAAAGTGATCTATAGATTCAGTGCAGTCCCTATCAAAATTCCAATGATGTTTTTTGCAGAAGTAGAAAACCCATCCTAAAATTCATATGAACTTTCAAGGGATGCTGAATAGACAATTTTAAAACAGAAGAATAAAACTGGAAGAGTCACACTTCCTGTTTTCCAAACTTAATACAGAGCTATAGTAATAAAAACAGTGTGGAACTGTCATGAAGACAGACATAGACCAATGGAATAGAAAAGAAAGCCCAGAAATCAACTCTCACATACATGGTCAAGTGACTTCTTTACAATGGTGCCAAGACCATTCAATGGGGGAAAGGACAGTCTTTTCATCAGATGGTGCTTGGAAATTTGGATAACCACATACAAAAGAATGAAATTGGACCCTTACCTACCACCATATACTAAAATTAACTCAAAATGGATCAAACCTAAATGTAAGATCTAAAACTATCAACCTCTTAGAAGAAAAGAGAGCAACAGTTTCATAATGTTGGATTTAGCAGTGGTTTCTTGGATATGAAACCAAATGCACATGCAAGAAAAGAAAAATAGACAAAATGACCTCATGAACATTAAAAAAAATGTACATCAAAAGACTCTATAAACAGACTAAAAAGGCAAACCACAGAATGGGAGAAAGTGTTTCCAAATCATATATCTGATTCAGGATATAGAGAGAACTCCTGAAACTCAACAATAAAAAAATCTGATTAAAAAACAGGCAAAGGATTTGGTGATACACATTCCTCTTAAGAAGATACAAAAATGGCCAATAAGAACATGAAAAGATGCTCAATAGCATAATGATCAGGGAAACGGAAATCAAAACTAAAGTGAGCTACCACCTCAAACCCCTTAAAATGGCCACTATCAAAAACCCAAAAAAATAACAGGATTTGATGAGGTTGTGGAGTAATTCAAATCTTTATGCACTGTTGGTGAGAATATAATGGTAGAGTTGCTGTGGGAAACAATATGGCGGTTCCTCAGAAAATTGAAAATTGAATTGCCATACTATCCAGCAATTCCACTTTTAGGTATATGCTCAAGATAATTGAAAGGAGGATCTCAAAGAGATATTTTTACAGCCGTGTTGATAGCAGCATTATTCATAATAGCTAAAATGTGGAAACAATCCAAGTCTTCATTAACAGATGAATGGATAAATAAAATGTGGTATACACATACAGTAGAATGTTATGCAGCCTTGAAAAGGAAGGACAAATGCTACAACACTGATGAACCTTGAGGACATTATACTAGGTGAAATAAACCACTCACACAATGACAAATTCTCTGCGATTCCACTTTTATGAGGTATGTAGAGTAGTCAAACCTAGAAAGTAAGTACGTAGAAAGTAGAATGGTGGTTGCCAGGGACTGGAGGAGAGGAGAATGAGGCGTTATTGTTAATGGGTATTGTGTTTCGGTTTTACAAGATGTAAGAGTTCTGGAGTTGGATGGTGGTGATGGTTTATGAATTATGAATATATTTAATACCTTTGAACAGTACACTTAAAATGGTTGGATGGTAAAGTTTGTTGTGTATTTTACACCATAAAAAAAGGAGAAAGAACAGCAAAAAGAAAGAAAGAAAAAAGAAATAGAAAAGGGTATACAAATGGTATAGATTTATATTTTCTATATTTTCAGAATATATATGAACACTTCCAAGAGTACAGTTACTGTGGATGGCCCTTTATTCCATTCCCACTGTGATTTTCTCCAAAAAATGTTTTTATATAAGTATTTCTCAGTGTTTCTCCAACTTGGATTCACTAGAGAATAAGAATCTTCTACGTTTAATTTTTTTTTAGTATCAGAAACTTATTCGAAGATGTATTTCAGTCCAAATGACTCAATATGTAACTATCACAAACATAACTCTGTATGAGGAAAGTAATTTGGCCTGTTTAGAATTGGTGGTGTCCTTCAGTGCTTTCCTTGCAGACAATTTGGTTCAATTCCAGGAAAACACACTGACAGAATATTAAATCTCACACAGTGAAAATTAAGAGGTAAAGATGGACATCCCTATTGGATGCTTTCCTCTCTGCAGTTTTGTGGCTACAGATTAATAACTGCATTTATTAGAGTTAAGTTTATTTCTTAGTGGGTGAGATTATATCCTACGCATCAGTGTTTGCTTTTCCCCTAGATTATAGACAGTTTTTGGTGCTGACTTCTACTGGCTGCTATTTTGAACAGCTTAGCTCCAGGAAGGTCTTGGATGTTTCCTTCCAGTACTTTTTCTTTGAACTTTTTAGTTCGATTTTGGAATTTCTGTTTTCTCCTCATGCGGACTTTTAACCTTTTCCGATCGGTTGGTCATTCTAACGTGTTTTTCCTTTCTTATTTAATTTAGAGAGAATATCCAATCTAGAAGCAGAATATGTTTTCGGAATGAATGAGGTAAGTTAAATGTATATGTATTAGCTTCCTATAAGTCAGAACAGAAAATCGACACAAGGTTAGAAATGTACTTCGTCTGAATACTTGGGTCTTTGTATTTCATTATTTACTCATACTACATTCTTTTTATTTTGTCCTCTAATCTATTCATGTTTTTGGTAAGGAAAGCAAATTCCATATTACATGAATATTCATTTAATATTCGATCTTTCTAGATGCGATAAGGGAGCAAATACAAGTTTGGATTTATTTTGAGGCTTCCTGTGAAACAAACTCAGATATGCTGAGTCTTGCTGTGTAAGAGAAGAATATCTTACTTAACACTCTGCTAGAGTGTAATACGGGTGGGATATGTGACAGCTTTTCATGTTAGTCTTACTGGTATGTAAGGAGTGCTTACTGTTGACTATGCTACAGTTTGAGTGACTCAATTCAAATTAAGTTCATATATTAAATGAAATAATATACAATTAAATACAAGTTGTAAAAATAAAAAAATCTTAACTAAAGACCTATTTTATTTATATAAACTTGCAGAAAGATACTAAAAATTTAAATTTCTTGTATACAGAGTATAAGCATTCTAAAGATATTTCAGATAATCTTTCTGGTAGGCTCTAGTTGACACAAAAGCACTCACAGAGGTAGATTTCTTTGAATTGGGTTAGGGGTGTCCAGCCCAGATAGAAGAAAAGTTCTTTAAAAGTAGATAGTTTTTTTTTAAAGAATGACTGAAATTCCCACCCCAGAAAACACAACCCACCAGATAGAATGGCTGGATAAGCTGGTTGACTTGAGATTGACAGGAGGTCTGGGATTCCTTTAAAACCTGTGACCAAGATGCTGAGAGAAATAGAATATGACAACCAAGAGGACTATGAAAATCATTTAGTTCAGTGATTTTTACAGGGCAGTTTGTAGACCATGTAAATAACACTTATATTAAAAATTTCTTAAAAATGCAAACTCCTGGGTCCAATCTTAGACTGCTAATCATATTGTTGGGGAACAAAGTTATAGAGTCATGATTTAAAAATAACACCCCAAGTGATCTTTATTGCTACTGAAGTTTGGAAACCACTGTCATAAAGCAGAGTCTCCACACCTTAAAGTGATGTAATGTGACACAGGGAACATATTTATTAAATGAGTAAGTGAATCAAGGTAACTGTGTAAAAAGTAACATGGATAATTTGTATGTCTCTGGAGGGGACTGAAGAAACAGTTACCATATGAGATTTACTGATCCAATTTAAATGGTAATAAGAATATTGTCATTTTCATGTTGTTCATATTGACATAATAATAATATACTCCTCACAGATCTCTATATGCATTGCTCAAGTTAACTTTTAATACAGTTCATTTCTTTGCTTCTGTGTGTATCTTTCATATAATATATATATATACACACACACATACATACATACATATACACACACTTTAGACTTAAACTTCTGTAATAGAAAAACAATTCCATCAAGTCATATTTGTTCTGTTCCTTAACTCTTTGCATATTTAAAAAGCAATGGATATTGCTTCCTTGCTTTCAACCTTGGTTAGGTCTTCATTTGAAACAATTTTGCTTAGATTTTTAAGGCTTTACATTTGACTTACCTTTTTTCATATAAAGTACTTTGGAGTAAAAGCAGCTATCTCTCTGAAACATAGTTGAAGAATGCCTAATAAAGTTTGGAATTATTAAATGTATATATTACTGAATTAATCAGTTCAGAAGTGACTATAGCTTTTACTTCCAGAAAGATGGAGTAGAAGAAATTTTCCCTGTTCCTTCTGCTAAGTACTACTAAAAACCTTGGACATTATATATAAAACAAGAAGACTCTGAAAGTTAGAAGAAGAAAACTGTCTAGTGATCTCAGGACCCAAGGAACAACATTGAAGTTAGTTCCCTAGGTTTTCTGTTTACTTTATCTAGTACAGACTGGGTACCAGAGAGGCCAGCAAGTGCAGAAATGCTATTTGGCCCAGACAAAGCACCAAGGAAAGCCCATTTTCTTTTGGTGATGGACCAGGAAAAGGGTGACCTAGTAATACAGAAAGCTTTTAATCAGTCACTCTTTTTGTAGCCCAACACCAGAGGAAAACAACAACAACAACATGGTCGTACCATCATCCCCTCCAAAAGAGCTCAAGTGAGGTGACTAGGCTTTAACCCCCGTCTGGTGATAACAGGATGCCCCAACTCCTCCTAGAGTTTGTGTCAAAGAATACTGAGTGGGGAGCCAGGACTTTCATTCCCACTGGTTGCTAACATGTCTGTCCCTCACAATCCTCAGTGAAGAACATGTAAGCAGCCTATACTTCCACGCTCATCAGTAGTAATAAGGTGCCCAACCCTTTTCTGCTGGGTTGGTATCAGAGGTAGTCCAAAGGAGAGCCAGTAGTTTCACCACTGTCTAGGAGAAAAGCCACCCATGCCACTCCCTGACAGTGAAGGCCATGTGGGGAACAGGAGGAGACACCCTTGCCCTTTCTAGCCAGCTTGGGATCAGTGAAGGTCTAATGGTAAGTTTGAACTCCCAACACCAGCCAGCATTAATGAGAAACACTTCTACCACCTTACCACCCCCTCATGTCCACAGAGGCTGAGTGGGGAATCTGAACTTCTACCTGCATCAGATAGTGAGACATCATCCCACTTAACCCACCAGAGTAGTATCAGAGGAGACTTAATAAAACATAAGGTTTAAATAAAATCTAGACTCATAACATAATACTCTAAAGTCCTAAAGTCCAGATTTCTAGAGAAAAATCACATGTATTATGAAGAACCAGAAGAATATCAACTTGAATGAGAAAAGACAGATACCAATGCTAAGGTGACACAGATGTTAGAATATTTAGATAAGGATTATAAAGCAACTATCATAATAATGCTTCAGTGATTATTTGTGAACATTCTTTGGACAAACAAAAAAATAGTCTCAACAACAACAGCAAAAAAGAAGTTTTAAAGAAGAACATAATGGAAAGTTTAAAACTGAAAAATAGGATAACCGAAACAAAAAAACTCAACAGCTAAGTGGAAAGGATAAAATAAAGAATCACTGAAGTTGGAGATAGAATAGAAATTTTTATTTGTCAAAAGACCTAAACCTACAGATTCAAGAAATTGAGGGAACCACAGAAATAAATAAATCCAAAGAAATTCACAACAATTCACAAAACTAGATATAAGAAAAAGAAAATTTTGAAAGCAGTGAGAGAGAAACAACATCTTAACAATAAGGGAACAGTAATTAAAATGACAGTAGATTTCTCATCAGAAACCATGGAGGCTGAAAGAACCAGTACACATGTTTTTTCAAGTGAAAAAAAAAAAAAAAAAGAAAAGAGAGAGAAGAAAAGAAAAAGAAAAAAGCCAATCCAGAATTCTACAGCCAGTGAGAATATCCTTAAGAATGAGCAAGACATTCTCAAGTGAAGGAAGACGGAAGAAATTTTTCACCCCCACATCTATCTTAACAGATTGGCCAAAGGAAGTTCTCTAACAGAGAATAGAAATAATTTTGTAACATGAGGAAGGAGGGAAATAACAGAAAGGATTAAAAATAAGACTTTCTTCTCTTGAGTTTTCAAAATTATGTTTGACAGTTGAAGTAAAAATTTTAACAATGTCTGATGTGGTTCTCAATGTATGCAGAGAAACATATAAGACAATTATAAACAAAGTTTTGGGATGTAAAGGGAGGTGAGGATTTTACACTTTACTTGAGAGAGAAAGCGTGTAAACTATAGACTGTGATAAGTAATGTATATATAATGTAATATAAGAAGCAGCTATTTAAAAAACTATATGAAGAGATACACTCAAAAACTTTTTCGATAAATAAAAGTAGAATTATAAAGTAAGGTTTCAGTAACCGAAAGGAAGTCAAGAAAAGACAGAGAAACACAAAATGGAGGAAACAAATAGAAAACAAAAAAATAAAAAGGAAGAATTAATCCCTAATGTGTATCAATAATTACATGAGATGTAAGACAGAGATGTGAAAAGTGGCTTAAAAAACATGATAATAAGAGGATTAAAAGTATACATTATGGCCAAAGATCTATGCAAAGGAAGATATCTATATCTTTTTAATAAAAAGAAAGTAGGGGTGCTACCTTAAGATCCTATAAAGTATACTTTGGAGCAAAGAAAATACCATAGATAGAGTGGGACATTATATAATGATAAAAAGGATCCATTCAACAATAAGATATAGCAATGCTAAAGTTGTATGCACCAAATAATAGCATCACAATATGTGAAGCAAAAACTAATATAATGGAAGGGAGTAATACACAACTCTATAATTATAACTGGAGACTTCACCTCTTTCTCAACAACAGATAGAACAACTAAATAGAAACCAGCAAGGATATAGTTGGACTCAGCACATCATCTGATAGGATATATTTGACATTTATAGACTATACCACCTAACAACAACAGAATACACATCCACCTCAAGTGTTGATGGAATATATGCCAAGATATTGTGGGTCATAAAACAAACCTTAACAAATTTAAAATAATTCAAAATCATGTAGAGTGAGTTCTCTGACCACAATAAAATCAAACTTGAAACAAGTAACAGAGAGAGAACAGGAACAGCTCCAACAATTGGAAACTAAACAGCATACTTTTAAACAATCTGAAGGACAAAGAAAGTCTCAAGAAAAAACCAAAACCAAACCAAAACAACATTGAACTGAATAAAAGTGAAAATACAACTTATTAACATTTGAGGGATGTAGCCAAAGCAATGCCGAGAGGGAAATTTGTAGCACTAAATGTTTGTTAGTAAAAAGAAGTCTCAAGTCAATAATAAGCTTCCATCTCAAGAAATAAGAGCAAAATAAACCCAGAGAAAACAAAATGGTGGAAATAATAAAGAGCAGAAATCAGTGAATTGAAAATTGAAAAATGTGAGAGAAAATAATTGAAACAAAAAGCTGGTTCTTTGAAAAGATAATAAAATTGATAAACCTCTAGCTAAACTTACAAAAAAAGTGTGGGGGAGAGAGAGAGAGAAAGAGAGCCAGCAAGGGAGAGAGGAGATAGACATAATATCAGGAATAAAACAAGGCATATCACTATAGACTCCATAGATATCAAAATGATAATAAAAGAATACTAAGAATAATTCTACACATATAAATTTGACAATTTAGATGAAATGGATGAATTCTTCAAACATCACAAACTATCTCAACCCACTCAATATTAAATTGACAATATGTTTAGTCCCATAATTATTAAGGAAATAAAATGAATAACTTAAAGATTTCTTCCCCCCAAAGAAATCTCTAGACCCAAATGGTTTTCCTGGAGAATTCTACCACATGTTTAAAGAATAATTAACATCAATCTCTTTCAGAAAATAGGAGAGGAATGAATACTTCCCAACTCATTTTAGAGGCTTGCATTACCCTGGTGCTAACCCAAACAAAAAATAGTACCAAAAAAAGAGAAAACTACAGACTAATATTTTTCATGATCATAGACACAAAAATCCTTAGTAAAATACTAGCAAATAGAATATGAAAAGCATATAATACTATAACCAAGTGAAGTTTATTCCAGTGATGGAAGGCTCATTCATTATACAAAAGTCAGTTGATGTACTTGATTATATTAAAAGGATAAAGAATAAAAATCAGATGATTTTATTATTTTTTCAGGAAAAAACATTTATATATACACCCATATCTATATATCTATATCTAGCTAATATCAGAAAACTAGGGATAGGGAGGTACTTCCTTACCTGAAAAAGAACATCAATAAAACAATAACATCATATTAAATAGTAAAAGACTGAATGCTTTCCTCCATGGTCAAAAACATGACAAGAATGTCTTCATTTATTCCTCCTATTAAACATAGTACTGAAAATTCTTGCATTAAGGTAAGAAACTAAAAGACATGGATAAGAAAGGAATAAATAGGGGCGCCTGGGTGGCACAGCGGTTAAGCATCTGCCTTCGGCTCAGGGCGTGATCCTGGCGTTATGGGATCGAGCCCCACATCAGGCTCCTCCACTGGGAGCCTGTTTCTTCCTCTCCCACTCCCCCTGCTTGTGTTCCCTCTCTCACTGGCTGTCTCTATCTCTGTTAAATAAATAAATAAAATCTTTAAAAAAAAAAAAAAAAGAAAGGAATAAATAAAACTCTGCCAATTTGCAGATGACACAGTGGTCTAAATAGAAAATCCAAAAAATCTACAAAACAAACAAAAAAATAACCAACCCCGGGGCACTTGGGTGGCTCAGTCGTTAAGCATCTGCCTTTGGCTCAGGTCATGATCCCAGGGTCCTGGGATCGAGCCCCGCATCGGGCTCCCTGCTTGGCAGGAAGCCTGCTTCTCCTTCTCCCACTCCCCCTGCTTTTGTTCCCTCTCTCACCGTCTCTCTCTCTGTCAGATAAATAAATAAAATCTTAAAAAAAAAAAAAACACCCTCTCCAAAAACAAAAAACTAAACCAAAAACAAAACAAAACAAAACAAAACATCCCTCCTGGAACTAAGAAGCGAATTTCATACAGAAATCAATTGCATTTCTATATATGATCAGCGAACACTTGGAAGCCCAAATTGGTATATGGGTTAATGCAGTTCCTATCGAAGTCTCAGCAAGACTTTTTATAGACATAGACAAAATTGTTCTAAAATTTATATAAAAATGCAAAGGAAGTGGAAGAGATAAAACAGTTTTGAAAAAAGAAAGTGGGAGGAATTTTTTTTTCTTTAGCTGCAGTTTAATCAAGATATTGTGGTATTTGCAGAGAGAGGCATGTAGATTAATGACACAGAATGGAAACTGCAGATCTAGTCCCACACAAGTACAGCCAAGTGATTTTGGACAAGTGTGTAAAAACAACTCAATGGGAAAGGAGGGTCTTTTCAGCAAATGGTGCTGGAGCATTTGGGTATATAAAGGCAGATTTATGAACTTTAACTTCAACCTCACACCTTACACAAAAATCAATTCAACACTGCTCACAGATTTCAATGTAAACCATAAAGCTACAACTTTTTGAAGAAAAAATAGGAGAAAACCTTTGGAAAGTAGGTCTTTGTAAAGAGTTGTTAGACATGATGTAAAAGCATGATCCTTAAAGAAAAATTGATAAGTTGGACTTTTTCAAATTTAAGAACTTTTGTTCTAGGAAAGATCTGGTAAGAGAAACAGACAAGCGACAGATCTGGAGAAAACATGGGCACATCACGTATCTGACAAAAGACTCCTATCTGTGGTATTATAAAGAAACAGCAAAATGCAGTATTAAAAAACAACCAACCCAAATGAGTAAGAAACATGATATATTTCCTTAAAGAGGATCTAGATGGCAAATAAATACATTTGGCAGGTAAAAGATGTTCACTATGACTAGCAATTAAGGAATGGCAAAATAAGACCAACGTGAGCTATCACAGTATGCCCATGAAAACCACTAAAATGGAAAATAGTGACAATACCAAACAGCAATGGAGATGCCGAGAAACCAGGGCTCATACGTTGTTGGTGGGGATGGAAAATAGAGACTAGGAAACTGCGGGGCAGTTCCTTAAAAAAACTAAACATACACTTACCCTGTGACTCAGTAATCACACCCTCCAGTGTTTATCCCACAGAAATGAAAACTTATAATCACACAAAAACCTTTGAACAAGTGCTTTGAGTAGCTTTATTTGTAGTAGCCCAGAGTAGAAACAACCCGAATGTCCTACAGTAGGTGACTACTGTTTTTTTTTTTTTAAAGATTTTATTTATTTATTTGACAGAGATAGAGACAGCCAGCGAGAGAGGGAACACAAGCAGGGGGAGTGGGAGAGGAAGAAGCAGGCTCATAGCGGAGGAGCCTGATGTGGGGCTTGATCCCATAATGCCGGGATCACGCCCTGAGCCGAAGGCAGACACTTAACCGCTGTGCCACCCAGGCACCCCGGTGACTACTGTTAAATCAACTGTGGCATAGCCTTACCATGGTCTACTACCCACCAGTAAAAGGAACGAGCTATTGATACGCACGCAGCTTGGATGGATCTCAAAGGCATCAAGCTTAATGAAAAAAAAAAAATCTCAAAAGCCACATACTGTATGAGTCTGTTTTTATAGCTCTTGAAATGACATGATAGAGATGGAGAAAAAATTAGTGGTTGCTAGGGGTTATGGATGTTTGGGGGAGGAAAACAGACATAACTTTTAAAGGAGTAGCACAAAGGAGATCCTTATGGCTAGAATTGCTCTGTGTGTTAATTGGGCTGGTTCCTACCTGAATGTACGCATGTGATATAATCCAGTGCTATACACACACGTACTCATGTCAGTTTCCTGGTTTTGAGATTGTATCATAGTTATGTGAGGCATTAATCATTGTGGGGAACTGGATGGTGGGCACATGGGATTTCTCTGCTATCTTTGCAAATTCCTAGGAATCTATAATTATTTCAAGATGAAAAGGAAAAATAAGTGAATACAACTTATTTAGCTTTTCCTTAATGCCAACTTGATTTCCTTTTATTGACTCAAATGCTCAAATGCTATAAAAACACAAAATCTACATTGTAGTCAAGTTTTTAAAAAAGATGTATTAATAAGAGAATATTCATTCAAGATTTAGATTGAGGCAAAGATAGCCAGAATAATCCAATTTAGTCCATTAGCATGTTCACAGCTAAGATGAATCTTTGGGTCTTTTACCGGACAGAATACATAGAAATTCTAAGCTCACTATTTTAAAATTTTCTTACACTTTCAAATGGTCTCTGCTTTCACTCTGCTTAAACTTTTAAAGGACTAAATTCTAGAGTATTACCTCTAATCTACTGTTGATGTAGGTCATCACTGAACATTGTTAAAATTTTTTTTGGAGATTCAGAGAATACATGTGAATTAAAAATTTATGGGATGATAAATGTATTAAATTTATGATATGATCACTAGAAATTAAGCAAAAATTAATTTTAAAATGTCAACATTTATTGAAAGCTTCCCATGTGTTATCATATTTAATTTCACTGTACTGAAATTGTGGCATGGAGAGGTTAACTTGCTCAAGTTTATGTGTATAAAGCTTTTAGTTTTGCATAATTGAAGAAAAAGGTTATGAGGAGTCTCTAAAATGAGACTATCTAAACTAGTTTATTGTTATATCCATAAAATTCTGGTGTTGGGCTTCTGAACCCAGCCAGGCTGATTCTAGAGCTTGCTTTCTTAATCAGCTATAGTATTATTTCTTTAAGAATACTGTTTTAAGAATCCTGCATAGAAGTACTTTTTTCCCCCTGAATTTCAATTTCCGAACAATTGCTTCTCACATTGAGAATAGTCAGGATTGCTACTTAGTTTCTATGGTGATGTATAGGTCTCCGGAATATCGCCATGTTTTTGTTTTGTTTGGTTTGGTTTTGGTTTTGGTTTTTCTGCTACTGGGAGTTTGCCTCCTTCATTCATCTATTTATTCATTTCATTCCATTTTGTACCATTTCATTCAATTCCTCAATGGTTGGGGTGAGGGAAAGAGACAGCCTGAGACAGGAAAGTCATGGTTATGGAAGGGGGAAATGTAGAATTGACAACAGCACAGATTCTCCTTTGGCCCGAGACTAAGGTCAGTGACAAATGAAACAATGAAATACTCAGCAAAAGTATGACAGAACCTATGTGAATTTAATTTGCACACTGAAGATATACCCACAGACTTTGATTGGAAAGTTGCAGCAAGTTCATATTTTTTTACAGTGAGAGATTGTAAAGTGACTAGCCAGGTTGCTTTTGGGACAATTAATGTATGGGTTTTTTGTACCTTCTTGTAAGTAAATAACTGGCTGTTCTCTACCATAATTGAAAAAAATTATGTTATGAGGAGTCGACATAAAGTGCAGCTATAATTGGTTCATATATTATCTTAAAGGCAGAAATACAGATGCACAATTTATTATTAGAGACTGCTATTTTGGAATTGAGTGATCAAGATATTCATTAGCTCATATCTGATGTATTTAGGTGAGTTAATGGAATTCATCCAAGGTCCATAGGCAGAACACATATCAGTGAAAGAGTGTTTTGAGCATATGTTTACTCTTAGACTTAGCCTACCATAGTTCTTCCAACTGTTTCAGTATAGTTTTAATACCATAAATGACATTCATCTTTTCAAGGAATTTATTTTGAATATTGTAATATGAAAATTAGTAAGTGTTCAAAATCTCTTCCTTGTCCTCCTTAAGAGCACAGATAAATTACTGTGGGTTTTTTTTTTTTTTTTT